>NW_017729029.1:8095963-8107130 GCF_001723915.1 Gavialis gangeticus
CCCTCCAGCAGGGCTGACCAGACCAGGGTGCTGTGGATTGGGGGGGGGGAGCATGGGGGAGCAGTAGGCTGTCGGGGGGTGAGGGGCACTGGCGGGCTGAGAGGCTGTGGATGGGGGGGGATGGGCACTGGCAGTGCCAGGGGGCTGCAGATCCTGAGTGAGGGGCACCAGCATGGCCTGGGGAACTGTGGGTTGGGACTGAGGGGTACCAGTATAGCCTGGGAGTGAGGGGCAGCAGCAGGGACACCCCTGCACCCTACTTCTAAAATCACAAATGGCCTACATGCTCGTCTCACCCCTGCACCCTACTCCCAAAAACCTCGCTCCTGCCAGCCATCCCAAGCACAGCCTGGCACTGTTGTGTGGCTGGCCACTGTACACAGGGGCTGCCTTGGTTCAGACCTCCCCTCCGCCCCAAACTCAATCATGATGGGCATCCAGCCAGATGTCAATGCCCTGTTGGAGTGAAATAAAAAAACCACCCAGTGGATTTATACACAAAATAAAGTTTACTTGATGACTTAGTAAAATGAAAATTAAGGTGAGAATAAAAATAGATACGAATAAAGATAGGAATGAAAAAAATAAAAGAATAAATTTTAAAAATCTATTGGTAAAAATAGGTGTAAAATATGTTTTAAAATAACAGAACTAATTACAGTAATTAAATGACACTTAATTAAATTACCTAAATTAATTAAACAGCACCACTTTCGGTGATCTGCACATCATCAGCATGCTGTCAGCTATTGGTGCCCCCTGCTGTAATTTAGTATCAAGAGGTCAGCAGGGTAGATTGTTATGCCACAGCCCCTGCAGTAATGTATGAGTGCTTATGTGTACACCATGGCAGAAAAAAATGAAACCCATTCTTTCAGTGTAGGAGGCATAGAATTAAACCCTGAGGAATAACACCCCCATCACATGGACAAGTGCCCATAGTGTCTTCTGTAACTTGTGTCTACCTGCCTGCCAGCGTCTGAGCTGTTTGCAGGATGGGAAGGGGCAAAGGAAGCGAAGACAGTTTGGGCTGGAGGTGCAGGAGTACTGGAGCCCCCCATGGTGGGAAGGGCTCCAATCCACAACCCCTACCCTCCAGTACCAACTGGGGAACCCCATGAATGAGCTCCATCTGCTCCCTTTCCCCCTCCCATTCTGAAAACTGGGCAGGCTGGCAGGGAGCAGAGGCCAGGAGAAACCAGCTGCAGGCTCAAGCCAGCAGCTAGACTCCCCTTCCTCCTGAAACCAGCCACAAACTTCTGCTTGGTGCGGGGGATTGCTGCAACTGAGAACGCTTCCTGCAAAGTGTTCTCAGTTACAGTCAGGAGCTGCTCTTCTGCCTGCTCCCAAGGAGTCCCTGAAGGTATCTGAAGAAGTGTGGACTACCTGTGCTGCCACCAGGGGATGGTAATCTTTCAGAAAAGTGAGACAAGCATATAGGCCATTTGGTATTTTAAAAGCCTTCTTTCTAATGCTCTCTTTTTCCTGATAAAACAAAACATCCTTTGATGAAAAAAGCTGGTCACTATATTCCCCACTGGTCACAGACTCCTGAAGGGAAGAATGAATTGCCTCAACACTCAGCCAGTGAGTACATATGATTGATAAACAGAGCACTGTAGCTAAGGGCTTGGTCTAAGACTAGGGAGAGTCATGAAATTTGTTACAGAAAAATGTGAAGACACAAAGCCTTTCAGCTGAGAGGTTCACCCAGAAAGGACAAGAAAGAGGCAAAGTAGAAGTTGTGGTACAGTTATCTAATGACCAAAAATTAAATCAGAAGATCTAATTAGAAGCAACAAAATGGTCTGTCACAGCTCTAACATGACATTCTGTCATGGCCATTCAGATAAAATCCTGCTAGGATGAGGTGTAAAGAATAAAAGATACTTGAGCTTTCGGAAGAGCTCTTTCTCCTTTCCTATCTTTTGACCTCTTAGCAGCCTGGAAATAGTGATAAACACGAAGCCGTCCTTTTGGGTTTCTTTGGAGTACATGGCTTATTTTCATACCAGCCACACACATGCCCACCTCTAACCAAACCAGTATTTCTCAAGCTCTGTCTTTTCATTTATCTAGGTTTGTATCCATGGTTGTGGGCAAAGGTTTCATATGCTGTTCTACCATTACATCTTATCCCTTCTTATAAGCATCCTTTATCTCCCTGTCTGGCTGCTTTTTTGGAATAGCCATAAGGCTTTGGTAAAGAGTACTGCTAGGTCATCCAGTTCAGTCTACAAAACATGGGCGCTCATGCACTCATGCAGTGAAGCCTTGTGGGGGTTGTATGTTGTAATACTTTTCTGTGTTGCTGTGTCTGTTATGTAGCCTCTTGCCAGGGCCACTGGAGACAGAAGGCATCAAAAAGAGTTTGTGTTCAAGGCACCACAGTGTATTTTTACAGAGGTGCTGTATGATAAGACAATTCTCTGAGGCTGGCTACGTTTGAATCTTGAGGCTACCTTGAAGAAGTTAAAGAACCCAGGGCATTTTTGACAACTGTGGTACACGTTCCCTTGTCAGTAGACAAACCAAAGCTGAAAGGCAGAGCTTTTCTGCTGAGCTTCTGGATATAATGGCTGCTGTGTTTGCCACAGGGGGTTTCATTTGGTTTAGTTCTCCCTAAACTGAAACAGTGGGTTTTTAAAAACTCAGTTCCCACCATTTCAATTTAGGGAGAATTAAACTGAACTAAACCCCTGTGATGTGTACAAAGGGGTGGGGGCCCGATCCTTACCAGCCTCTCTGGCAGCAAGGGGGGCCGGGAGGGGGAGAGGGGGCAGAGAGCAAGCTGCCTGGCAGGCTGAGCTGTCCCTGAGCGGCATGGGGGCCCAGTGCTTCCCTCCACAGCTGCAGTGGGGTCGTTCCCTCTGCGGTGGTGGCAGCACCCCCCAGGTGGCACCTGCTCACTGGCACCCAGCCTAGGCAGCCCTGGGGGATGCCACACCTGTGGAGGAAAGGACCAGGCCTCTGCACAGCTCAGGCAGGCAAGCAGGCTCCAGGGAGGGGCAAAGAAAAGATCAGGCTCCTTGCCATTTTTTTTTCTTCAGTGGAACCTGCCTGCCTGCATGGGCTGCCACCAGGTCGCACAGCCCCTGAGCTGCATGGCTGGCCACCCCCCGGGACTGCCTGGGCTGGGTGCCAGTGTGTGGGTGCCACCTAGGGGGCCCTGCTACTGCAAAGGAAAGCACTGGGGTCCCCCACAGCTCAGGGGGTTGCGTGACCTAGCAGCAGCCAACTCCCCCCCCCAATAGTTGAATTATATCACTATGAAGCCAATTGGTGCCCTCTAGTGGCCATTGCAAGTAATGCTTGCTGTGAATGACCTAGGCCTGTGGGAAGCGCATTATAACACTCACCCATTTCTGCTATTAAAAGGCAGCTACATGCTCCTGCTGTTGCAGCTGTTCCTGCAGCAGCATCATGCAAGAGAGGAAAATAAGCTGGCAATCTGTAAGGCTAGGGACAGAAGTTACACATAAATGTGTTTAAGTGATAAGAAACTGGTTTAAACCTGTAACAGAACAGAAGTTTAGTGCACGTGAACCAATTTAAAAATGGATGAAACTGGTTTAAGATAAACCTGGTTGAATGTAGTATCAGACTTAATTGATTTAAGTCAAACTAGTTTATGAAACTTCTGTCCCAGACGCCTTCCTGGTTCAAATTAAATCACAGTCCCCCAGAATCCCAGGATGCTTTGTGGCCCTGAGATGGGTCATGCTGTTTGCTCCAGAGAGCAGGGCTGGCCCTGCCCCTTTGCTCTCTAGCCACAGCAGTGAGGGCTGGCTGACAAGGGGGTGGGGGTGGGAGTGGGAAACCAGGCTGGGGACTGCAACTGGGTCTGCCTGGGGGGTCAGTTCCTGCCAGACTTTTCCCCACTGGAAGGGACAGGGGCATGAGGCAGGGCATGGAGTAGTGGGGTGAAAGCCTAGGAGAGACTGCACCCCCCAGGCAAAAACTGGCTGTCGTCTGGGGCCAGGGAGGGGGTTTAAACCCCCTTCCCTGGCTCGGTTTGCTGGCCCTGGGCCAGGGTGTGGCCATGCCCCCTGCTCTCCACTCAAGCAGAAAGTGGGGCACGGGGGTGGGACAACAGCCTGGGAGGGACTGCCCCCCCAGGGCAAACCCCAACTGGGGGAAGAGCTGGGTCCGCCTACTCATCCAGCCAGGTGTGAGGGGGGAATTTATGTTTGTGCCTGGCTGGGGGTGGGGGTGGGTGTGGCTGCAGCTACTCGAGAGTGGCAGAGAGTAGAAGCGAGCCCTGCACCTGGTGGGGGAGATGGCATGGGGCAGCCTGTGCATGAAGCAGCTCCATGGCATTAAGAAGCTGAAGAGGAAGAGCAAGGTGCATGCCCCGAGGGTCCCAGGGGCCTCAGCATGAATGGGTGGCGGCTGGCTGGGCAGCAGCACAGATGCAATGCTGCTGTGGCTGCAAGTGGGCACCTTGGCAGCCAGACTGTCTGTGCAAGATAAGCCCTTTGTGCCCATGGCCCCCAGCTAGCTGGCTCACAGCAGCCACCCACTGTGGGCACTTGCATTCCCGCATCCACTGCCACCACCACACCCACCTGCACAATGCATGTTTGTCTGTCACACATAGCAGCTACAGCGCCCCCTTCCCTGTGACCACGCTGTCACATAGGACATGGCCCGTGGAGTCCACCTCTGCTCCGCTTCCCAGCCAGCCACCACCTGTGCACACCGGGGCCCCCAGAACCCTCAGGACATGCACCTTGCTCTTCCTTTTCAGCCTCCTGATGCCACAGACCTGCTTCACACACAGGCTGCCCCTGGAGCTGTCAGGCGGTCAGCCAAGGTTTGCCTGGCGGGGGGAGAAAGATGGTGGATTGTCGAGGGGGTGGGCCAGCTATTGCCTTGAGAGCTGATGCTTTGGGACCTAGGATCTAAGGTGAAAACGTTATAACATGGATTACAAAAGTCTCAGAAGGGTACTGTCAAGCTGCAATGCACAGAATTTCAATCCACTTAATTGATTGCTGAAGACCTAAAGGTTTTTTTGACCCAGTGGGTCTCAACTACCAGAAAGGCATGAAACCAGGTATTGAAAATTGGATTAAAATCTAAGGCAAAGGCAATACTTAATTCCTGATCACAAGGATTCTTTGTCAATCTCTAAAACACACATCAGCTATAGATGTTCCTGAGCATGATCACTGTTCGATATATTTACTTTTATAGTACACATATGGCATTTTGCAAAAATGTTTCATTTCAAATAAGGGGTGGCTACCTTAAAAAGATTGAGAAAAGCTGATCTGAGGAATAAATAGCATGGTTAATGGAATTGCCAAGTATTAAACTGAGAGGACTTGTGAACATGAGTGAGGAAAGGGAAATAATACAAAAGAACAGGGACTGATAAAGTATAGGCAGAAAAAAAACTCAGATTAAATTTAGACTAATGCAGATGAATGCACCTATGGAAGCATATCTTGCAGGACAGACAGTCAGTAGGAAAGTAAAGTCTAGAAAGAATTAGTTCTCAATAAAATGAGATCTTAGCACACCAAAAGGTACCATAAAGATAATACCCTACTTACTTGAATCTAAGAACCCCACCCCCCACCCACCCACTTGGCATAGTGGGGAAAGACCCTTGTCTTAGATTTGCAGACAAAACAGAATTGTGGGGTGGGGGTCCTGCAACTCTGACTCTGGCCTTGAACATGAACATGTTCAGTTCTTTCTGTTCCCTTTTCTTCTCCACAACCATGAGGATAAAAAAACTTACTTTTGTTTCTAAATACAAACTGTGATTCTCTTGTAACCACTTTACTCCATGAGCCAGAATGTTAAGAAAAATTACAAATATCACAGGACTTCTGATAAAGCTGTACAAGTTGGCAGCACTGGTGTTTCCAGTGACTTGAATCTTTCCACTGGGGCTAGTGTAGCTGATAGAAACATGCCGGGAACAAATAATTTAGCCATGAGTTTGCAGTACAATGTGTCTTCCATAGACAAGGACAGGGTTAGGCTGCTTAAGCCAAGACATCATGTAACACTGGAGTGATGCAGGATAGTTCCCATTCTACATATGTCCAATATGGCGATGGGAGGAATATTATGTTCAGTTCTGCATTGTGTATTAGATATGGGGGGCGGGGGACATGCACTAATTGAAGGAAATATGTTTGATTTGACTAAGATGAAGGAATTGAGATACAGATAGGGGAAGGCTGTGAACATCAAAGAGCAATGCCTGATGCATAGGGATAACAGAGAGATGCGTCCTTTGTCATGCAATGAAAGAGAACAGTCAGATTGGCTTATTCCCAATGTGGCAGGCACCACACAGCACATGGAAGACATAGAGAAAGGAGGATAAATCACTGAAGGTTTTGAAACTCATGGGCTCCATACTTTTCTATTATAACTTTTTTCCTTTGGCTAAATAAAGTCTGGTAAAGGGTAAATTTCTGTTTAGTTGTTTTGGAAGAAAGGGTCGTTCCTGGGTACAGCAGAACGTTATTGCTGATGTCAAATGCCCAGATGTTTTACTTGTTATAAAGGTTTGGGAGTGTGATCCATCACCTGGATCGCTCCTCCATGGCCTGGTGTCAGTATATGGAGGTGCTCTAGGGTAGAGGGACATGACATCAGGATTTCTCATGTTAAATGTATATTTGGCTTCTCTCTTCCCACAGAAATTGTTGGATGAATGCCAGGATGAGAGATGGTGTCAGTTCTCTGTGCACAGCCAAGTGTTTGGGCAAGACCCATGTCCTGGGACACACAAGTACCTGATAGCTTCATACAAGTGTAGACCAGGTAAGCTTTGCAAATGGATTTAAAATGCTGGTTTGCTCAGCACTGTGTGGTTGTCCATAGGCTATTGATGTATCAGGATATAAAGGGGATTTGTTGTGTTTGTTGGTGCATTGCCAATGAACTTCACTGGTGACCTAGATGGATCATCCTGTTACTGGAGAGATGGGAATTATTTTTATTAATATTGCAGCATGCCTTTGTGTGCTAGGTACTGTACATTTGCACAGGCAAAAATGGTCCCTATTAAGAAGCTAAAAAGAAAAAGTGTGACCTAAGTCATACAGCTCAACAAATAGTCAAAGAATCCGTAGGATAAAAAGTACTTTTCTACTGCTATATGGAAATAGTACCAAATAGCTAATACATTTGTCACCCAGCTGGAAAGAAGAAAGCAAAAGCAATGTTATAATGCTACTATTTAATTCCACTATTAATGCTACAGTTGGGTTTTAAACTGCACAGACTTTGGAAAGGACTGGAAGCTCCCACTTCTTCAAGGCTCCAATACAAGGCACTTTATTCCTTCATAGATGAAAAGACTTAACTGTTAATGATGCAATAGCATGTTCTGTCATGTCGTTTCCCAGCTAACCACCGCATTAAGACAGTGTGTGAGAATGACAAGCTGAGGTTGCAGTGTAGGACTAAGTCCCTCCTAGCAATTTACTCTGCAAGTTATGGGCGATTACTGCGGGGGAAGCCGGAGTGTGATGGTGCAAGCAGGACTGGCCCCCACATAGGTATGTTGGGAAGGTACAAACTGGAAATCTGGCTGAGACCCCTTCATAGACAGAAGTGTTCACAAATGAGTTGGGATACTGCCAAAGACCTTATGCAGTCTAGAGGCAGGACAATGCTATGTGGGAAATCTTTCATTTCCATGCTTATAGCCGAGGCATTACACTGATATGGGTGGGTACTTTTCACCTAGACACAAGATTGTATTCACATTCAGCCTGACCCCTCACAGCAGATCCTGGAGCCATGCTCCACCAGGCTATTGCTCTAAGTGTATGTACCTAATCATGGAAGTGTATGTACACAATCAGCACCCCAGACACATTAGATGCATCGATCATCCTTAACCAGCTCCCTGCTTAATGAGCAGTGAGATATGTATGCAGTCCTGACAAGGTGACCCATATATGCTCATTCATGAATGCTTTCCATGGCATTGTAACAGGACATTAAAGGCCATGTCATGGCACTGGGCTACAGGGTTTTTTTATCCAAATCAGGAAATCACAAACTCTCAGGGTTTGAATCTCAGTGGGCACCTAGTTCAACCCCTGCACAGATTGCAGGATTTGCTGTTTTTACACTGCTGCAGATATATCCCTTTTCTGCCTCTTCTTGAAAACCTCCTTTGGAGGAGATACAATTCTAAATGCCATCCTGCTTTATTCTTAGCTGTTGGGTAATATCAGTTTGACAATTGCTCATTGCATTTGCAGAGTGTTTAGCTCCTGATGCCCTGAGGAGAGTCTCCAGGAAGTGTCACAAGAAGGAGAACTGCACGGTCTTAGCTGACACGGCCACCTTTGGGGATCCCTGCTTCCCTGGCATGAAGAAACAGCTGCGGGTCTCCTACACTTGTGGTAAGAGCTCTGTTGTGTTTTTAAATTCGGGCAATGGCATTCTCAGTCATGCTCTGAGTGTAGTGCCCTATCTCAAGCCTAGTAACTCAACAGGCTAGTGCAGTTTGACATGCTGGTGTCTGTAACATCTTTGACACCCTCAGCCTGATAACCTGGTACTGACTCACAGCTGTGTCAGCTGGGGCAAAAGTCCATATCAAGATACCTTAACCACTGTCCAGCTATACCTTCATGTTTCCCAAGTGCCCACCTAGGATATCTTGCAGCCCTCCTATCTCCTGACAGCCCCTGGCTGTCACACCTTTTCTATAGGTTGTGACCAAACTGCTCTTTCAGTACTGTCTCCTTTTCCATTTCAGTGCCAAAGCAGCTGATGGAGGAGGTGGGCCATGACACCTCAGATCCCTTCTTGCTTTCAGACTACACACATGGTAAAAATCTGATATCCTCCTTGAGCTTGTACTGAGTGGAGTAAGACTGTTTGAGACTTGTGGGTGAGATGGTCACTCTCTGTCTGCCTGAAAACTCTTTAATTTCCCACCATGCATGTGATGTCTCCTTCAAACACAAACTGAGTGTTGGTGGAGTTACTTAAAGGCTGAGTACTGCCTTAAGAATGAAGGGAAGAAATCTCCTAAGCCAAGCCACAGAGCAGACATGCTTTTACCCTTTGTGAGGAATGCAGATTTCACATCGTGGAAAACAGGAATCCAAACCAGAACTTCTTTTTCTCAGTGGCCAAGGCCCAGGGCCCATTTTTCATGGTCACCAAAATTCAAGCCATACATCTTTCTGCCCATTCTACACATTCTAACAAAATGAATGTGGGTCTAGCCTCTTGGCATGTGGGTATTTCATACAACCTTTGTGCATGCAAAACTGCTTTGAGCTCCCATGCCTGTAAGTACACGTGATTCAGTGCAACAGTCTCCGCAGTGTTGGCTTCTTCAGTCTTTGATTTTGTAACACTGCTCCATCAGTGCTTTCAGCGTACCCCACCTCTACCCTGAAGGCGCCCTATCTGGTGGAAATTTATTCAGTGTGTTTACTCTGTTTTGGGTTTTACAAACTGTCTTCCAGACACTCCATATTCTACCCAGGGAACCCATTATCAGCTAGGACAGGTGGAGATATTGCTCTCTATATTGTTTCATCCTAGGCTGGATCCTAGCCCAAATTTGCAGGGTTACTTTCTTCCAGTGAGGAAAGGGCAATTTAATTGCTCTGCAAAGTCTCTCTCTGGTGGATTCATGGGCCATATCCAGCCATGCAGGCATGTGTGGTTTGTGGCTCTGCAAACCTCTTTGCAGCACCACAAACTGCGTGCCTGGAATGTTAAAACATGCCCCACACTGCAACTGTGAAGTGCAGGGGAAAACTTTTCTACTGGGGTTTCCCGGTAGCAAAAAAAAAGGCTGAGAAAAAAGCAGCACATACTACAGTACCGTGTGCCAGAACAAACAGAGGCTTGGTTGTCCAGGGAGATGCTCTGGCTGCTGGCCAGAGCGTCTCTGTTTTTTTATTTGCACCCTGGCTGCTCCAGCACTCTGGAAGCCAAGAGGAACAGGGAAAGGGCAGTTTGCCCAAAGCGGGACAGTTTGTCCCTCATGGTGGAGCAGGTGCAGGGGCATGCACTGCAACACAAAGTAGCAGCACAAATTTGTGCCGCTACTATTTGTGCTGCTGTAAGCACATGCCCATGCACATCTGGACATGGCCATAGTGTCCTGTTTAGTACCAGTCAGTGAGACTTTCCAAGGAGTCAATGCCAGCAGTGAGGAATGAGTGATGTCTACATTGCAAGTAGTGTAGTATAGTATGGAGATATTGAGCTACATCTAAATGAATGAGCTGGGGTGTTTGCAGCAGCCTCACTGCAACAGCCTGGAGTTCTGTACAGGCTAATTTATTCTGCTTCTCAGGTAAAGCCAGTTCAAGTATCTCTGTATGCAGGGCAGATCTAGAATTTTGAAAAGGGAGTGCAGATGGTGAGGTGCACCATTCTATATAAAACAACACATATTTTTCTCTAGTTACAAAGTACACTTGAAGTTTTACTAATATGCCAGGAGCCTAGGGCTGTATTATTCAGTTTAAGTTTGGAACGAAAAATATAACTTCTTTGGAATGAGTTAAAAACTATCTGCAGGGCTGTGAAATAGAAGCTTCATCACCAGAAGCAGTGAATACACAACATAATTGCAGAACTAAGGATAGCTTGATTAGTGGAACATCAAGATGCTGAAAAAGAAGAGAGGATCATTAACACCTGTGAAGTGAAGAGTTTAGAAGGGATTAGGTAGATTGCAATGAGCCATGAAGCCAAGTGACTCCCTCAGCACTGATTGACTAGAAATGCTGCTGCCACTGCCAGGCAGTTGGTTTTAAACTTTGGATGGACCAGGAATCAGAGTGGGGTGCAAGTGCATGAGTGCACCCCCTATCTATATGCCTTACTGAAGTCTGTGCTGTGGGCTTACCCCTAGAGAAAAGCAGCAGCTGGTGGGGTAATAAAAGCAGGGTAGAAGATTTTACACTTCTCTTGGTTTGGGAACATTTTTATCATGAACAAAAGCAAGGTTTGAAAACCAGGAGAGAGAGATGGAGGCGGCTGTTTAGGTGGCCTCATGATCTGCCACTCACTTTGGGATCTATGCTCATGAAGGAGATGGAAGTGGAAGGAAAAAGACCACCAGAACAGGATGGAGAACAGGAAATATGGGCAACAGGAAAAGCATTGGATCTATGGAGGGAGTTCTGTAGGACATAGCAAAGAG
>NW_017729029.1:8112130-8120187 GCF_001723915.1 Gavialis gangeticus
GGGGCTGCATTACTGCTGAGTGCCCCAGAGGAACAGAGTTGCAGCAGAAGGTAAGTGGGTGTGGGTAGAGAGTGGAGCTACAGGCATGGAGGAGGCAGACATGAAAGGGGGATCAGGGGCTAGAGGAGACAGGGTGTGGGAGAAGTGGGCAGATGTGCAGCAAGGAGACCAGAAAGCAAGAGGGTAGTGTGTAAGAAGATGTAGAGGCACGAGTGGAGAGTGGGGCACAGAGGGAAGGGGAAGCAATGAGAAGAGGTTAGCTAGGATGTAGTGACTGGCAAGGAACATGAGAGATGTGCAGAATGGGAGGGGGGAGGAGCAGAGCCCCCAAGGGAGAGCAGACAGATGATGATTCAGGTTTACAGAGCTGAGGACAGTTGCCAAGCAACTTGCTCCTGTTGTTCCTGAATCCCAGTTTGTAAGCCTGTGTCCCTTTGTTCACTGCAGGTGGCTGGTACAAAGGGCCGCGGCTGTCCAGGCTCCGTGAAGATATGATGATTTTTACTAGCTCACTGGCAACTTTTGCTCACCTCTGGGGTATGTGACTTCTCTGGGTATGAGCCACTCCCTGAGGAGAGGGAAGGGACAGAGGCAGGTCTATGATTCAGTGATTCTTGCTTGTAACAGCGCTGGCAGAAGCAGGCACAAAAGGGAGCATTGTAGACCATGATGCTATATTGTTGTAGGTTGGTGCACACTTTCCTGGAAGTTGTGTGCAAGGTACAGCTGCAAGGGTAGAGCAGTGTCATGGAGATTCAAGGATTGAATGAACCTGGGACTGAAGCACCCTCTGCCCCATGGACAAGGAGACTGTACCCCATACATGAAAAATAAATCTGATGACTGCTACATTCCTCACCCACTACAGGGTGAAAGAAGGACACTATCCAGGGTGACCAGCAGGCAGCATTTGCGACTGTATGGCCCTTCTTCCTCTTTCTCTTAGACTTTTGAGTCTTTTGAGTCAATTTTCCTAAAGACATGACAATACCTCATAGAGCTCACAGCTAAGACTCAATGGCTTGATGAAAGCTCTCCCACAAGACTGAGAGCACTTGGCAAAGTAACCCTCAATAATGGAAAGTTACTCGTACAAACGATTTGACATAATTCCTGGAACTAGAAATGAGGCCATTGCACTACCAGCCCCCAGCCCTCCCAGGAGTCATACCAGACTTGGACTGTGTCGGTTGCAGGAATGGAAAACTTGTCCCAATGGACCAGATCAGTGATCTGTATCCTGTCACCTACAGAAACAAAAACACATGCTTCTAAGGAATGTGTAAAGCCCTATCATGCTCCTAGTTGTGTGACAGTATATCATGGAGGCTGGGAGAGATTCCTTCTTGAACACAGCTAGGTCCAATACTGGGAAGCATGGGGTTTTTATATTCCTCCTTCCCTTTGCTCTCATATTTGCCCATTAGAGATATGACACTATTAGTCCCTTGCAAGGTAGAGTGATGCCTGTTGCTCTTTAGGCATAATTCATATGTTGAGGTGAAGTGTTTGTCCTTTTTTCCCCAGGTGTCCCTGAGAAGGTGGGGCTTTATTTTCTTTGTGGAGTCTCTGGAGGCTTGGTGATCCTGCTTTGCATCTTCAGTCCTAAAATGGCCTTCATACAGGACATGAAGGAGCTCTTCAAAGATTCGGAGATGGGAAGTAGCTCTGAGCTGACCAGGACCAAGTTACGGGATAACCAAGATGAGGACAACCACAATGATGACAGCTCCTCAGACTCTTCCTTCCACCGCCTAACCCGCAACTACCATGCCTCAGAGAACATCTTCAGCCCAGAGCTGACTGCAGCCTTGGAGGATGCAGCTGAGCTCAGGGGCCATGAGGGCGAAGAGATCTGGATGCCCAAAGAATCTAGCCCCTATGCTATTCACAAAATCAAATCTGCCACCAAATGAAAGCAAGGAGCAGCACCGTGACTGTGAACACCATGTCATAATCAGCAAACAGCTTGTCCACTCTGCAGTTACAAATAATGGGTGAGAGTGGGAGGGCAAAGAGCCGTGTTTGATGCCAAGGCATCTCATCTGTGGACACCCAATCTCATTGCAGGTTTAGGTCATATGTGCAATATATTCGTTGCTTTCAATCTAGTCTCTGATAAAGTTTTGTTACGATCCAAACACACACTAGAACAGGTCAAATCTAGCAGAAACAGCTATCCAGGAACCATTTCCCAGGAAAGAGAATTCTGGAAATCTCACTAATAAGAGATAGAGGATTCTTAGCCATGACTGATGGACTCGACTAGCCCACCAGGCGCCACAGATACAAAGATTCTGTAGCTTCTGTTACATACAGTATCTGGGAAAATCATGACATTGATTGATTTGGCAAAAGTTTCATTTTAGAAGAAAACTTGAAGGGGGAAGAGTTTCAGAATGTTTAAAATGCTGTTTCAAACCAATTTTCCATTTAAATGTTTGAAAAAAATGTTCTGCTCTCTAACACAAAAATCAACCATGAAACAAAACAACCAGAAAAGAACTGTAGTTTTAAGCTTTTTCAGGTTTTGGCTCAGTTCAAATGAAAAAGGATTTCAAAATCATGAAATTTTACAGGAAATGGAAGTTCTTTCATCTGTGCAGCTGTGTTCAAGATCCTTTACAAAGCACCAGGGGGCACTGCAGGCCAGGATTTATCTGGAGAGTCTAACTTTAATCCTAATTCTGACTAGGAGATAGTCTGCTTGCTAAACAAATGCAGAAGTGGAAATCTTCCATTGTTCTAACTGGGCTTTATTTATGATGTGGTGATGTAATATTTGTCAGCTGACCAATCTTGAGAGGAAATAACAACAATACCAATCAAAGGAGTAAAATCGGTGCATTACATGGCATTTTGTCTGCTTTCCTGAAAATATCTGTCTGCTTTTACCAAATTAACCTTGCAGTTCATGCTGAATTCTCTGCTTATTCATGGTGGAATTTCTATCAGCTGCTAACCCCTCAAATACTGCTAAAAGGCCTATTTTGGTCTTGTGATTAGGTAGAGCTGTGTGGGACCCAGGACTGTGATGCACTGGAAGCAACTGGTGTGCAAAGTTTACCTTGTTCTGATGGCAGCTCTTGTTCTCCATACCCTGTTTTCACAAAGCCCAAGTATCACTTTAGAAGAGAAACCAAAAAAGCACCAGTCCTGTGCTCTGTATTTGTACATTACCTTATCAAACAACAGTGTTAAATGATATTAGGCTAAAGTCAAGCAGAAGATAGGACAGTGTGGCATCTTAGAAACTAACAGGTTCAGAGAAGTGCCTTTCATAGGCACCATCCTACTTTGTCAGATGGTAAGTTGTTGCCTCTGAAAGCTCATGTCTCTATGAACCTGTTAGTCTCTGAGGTGCCACTTCTGCCTTATTGAACAGCTTGACTTCTCACAGCTGGAGTTATATAGACAAATGATGGCTTCTGCTTACAGTCAGGATTTCTTTGCATCTCAGTGGGTGATGCTACACAAGATGCTTTACTCAAGATTACAGTACTCCAGATTACTGTGCAGTAAGCATCACCTTCTACATATAAAGACACTTACTGTGCAGTAATTTGCTGCAGTCAAGAGTAAATTTGCTACCTGTAAATACAAGCATCAAATTTACTTTCAGTTACGTACTGCACAGTGCGGCACATGTAGACGGCCAACTGGAAACAAATGTGCTCCTGGTCAGCTGGGCAGCAGCAGGCAGGAGATTGCTTCTTGCCTCCAGGAGCTGCCTGCTGCCACAGAGAACTCTGCCACCAGAGCCTGGGTGCCTCCCTGCCCTGGCAGCAAGGAGCTCCCAGCCCCTGCTCCCCAACTGTGATTGGGGAGCAGAGGCTGGGAGATTCTTATCTCCTAACCCAGAGGTGTCCAACCTTTTTGAAAGTGGGGCAGGATCATGAACTTTTTATCACCCAGTGGGCCAGTAAGCCATATTCAAAGACCTCACAGGAAGTGGTATCACATCAGGAAGTGATGTCACGATTATATAAAAACAATATAAAAGCAACAATGAAATAATACCAAACACTTTATTAAATAAACACTTTCGCTTCTACTCACTTCTCAGTGAATGAAAGAAGCATAATGCAAGTTGACAGATCAAATGTGGAAAAGATATCAGCCAGAGTGGAAACTAATCAAAGCAACAAAATATGGGCATTTTTTAGAATAATCTTCAAGAAGATTTACTTTTATTGAATTAATAACTTGTTAGTAACACACCTTTAACAAGTAGTGACAAGTTGAACCCCCAATCCCGCACAAAGAGAAACAGAAGCAAACACAATCCAAACACTGGACAGTATTTTTACAAAGATTTTTACCGGCTCCAAATTTATGTTGGAGCCCAGGTCATTCATGCTCTATTCTTGAGCATACTGTTCAGTCTTAAACGAGCATACAGCATAGCTGCAGGGGGCTCAGCCACAGCTTTTTCTCCCTGGTGCAGCCTGGCCAGCCCATCCCGTCCCCTATCAAGCAGTGGCTTCCCCACGTGCTGCTACACTTTCCCCCTACCTGCGCCAGCTGGTCTTAAAAGCCAGAAGGCTCCACGGCCGCTTCTGCTGGCCAGTGTCGACCCAGCCAGGTGTCCCCAGCAGCACGTGGGAAGCCAGCTTCAGCCACATGCTGCCCCGGATCGGATGGGCCCAGCTGGGTCGGCACCGGCCAGGAAAAGCAGCATGCAGCTGAAGCTGGCTTCCCATGTGCAGCTGGGGACGGGAGGAGCCTGGCCGGGTCTGCACCGGCCAGCAAAAGTGGCGGCAGAGTCGTGTGCCGCTCGGGATGGGACAGGGCGGGACGAGCCTGGCGGGAGCGGCAGGGGCTCAGCTGCATTTCCCCCCTGCCTGCACCGGTCAGTCCTGAGGGGCACATGGCTCCGCCGCCGCTTCTGCTGGCTGGTGCTGACCTGGCCAGCTTCCTCCCATCCCCAGCAGCACGTGGGAATCCGGCTTCAGCTGCATGCTGCTCCGGATGGGACAGACCCGCCCGGGTCGGCACCAGCCAGCAGAGGTGGCGGCGGAGCCATGTGCTGCTCGGGACTGACCGATCCAGGTGGAGGAAAAGTGCAGCTGAGCCCCTGCTGCTCCGGCCGGGCTCGTCCTGTCCCGAGCGGCACACGGCTACTTCTCTTCCCACATGCACCACGTCGGCAACG
Source organism: Gavialis gangeticus (assembly GCF_001723915.1). Classification (NCBI taxonomy): domain Eukaryota; kingdom Metazoa; phylum Chordata; order Crocodylia; family Gavialidae; genus Gavialis; species Gavialis gangeticus. The sequence continues at coordinate 8,117,286 of NW_017729029.1, forward strand.
TCAAGTTGACGCTGTGTGTGTGGGAACCTTGTCCCTTCCCCAGCCCTTCAGCAGCAATTAGGAAGCTGCTGAGGGGCTGGGGGAGGGACAAGGGGTGGGAACTAAAGTAAACAGTATTTATTTTCGTTTCCTGTCGCAGCACCTCGGGCCTCAGAAAATGCCTTGGCGGGCCGCATGTCGCTCACAGGCCGTATGTTGGACAAGCTTGTCCTAATCTGAGTTCTGTGGTCACAGGGCCCTGGCTGGGAGACAAGAATCTCCCAGCCCAGGGCCCCATGACCACAGAGCTCAGGCTGGGAGATTGTCCCCACCTGGGCCCTAGTGGTGGAGCCCACCTCATCAGCAAGCAGCTCCTGGGGGCAAGGAGCGATGTCCCAGCCCTGACCAGGAAACAGCTGTCTCCTGGCCTCATGCTCCCTGCCAACCCCTGGGCTAGCACCCAGGGGAAGCCTAGAGCTCCATCTGACAGGCAGCTGCAGGGGCCCAGTGCAGGGCCATAGGGAGCAGGAGCAGTCTGCTGCTAGGAGCAGTAAATCTGCTCCTGCATCCCTGCATGTGTAGATGCATGCCTGGGACAGTTTACTCTAGAGTACTTTAGAGCAGTAGTTCTCAAACTTTTTTTTTGCAGACCACTTGAAAATTGTTGAGGGTCTTGGTGGACCACTTAAACTTTTTTTTGTTCTACAAATCAAAGCACACAACTCATATTTTAATATCAGTAGTCTTACCTAACAAGTACAGATTCTTGTTTGTTCCACACCCTTTCTGTGGACCACCTGAATGGAGCTCGCGGACCAGTGGTGGTCCATGGACCACAGTTTGAGAACCTCTGCTCTACAGTAAACTAATCGCACATTATTTGCAGGTATAGATGTACCCAGTGAAAGCTTTTTGAGAATCCTTCACCACTTTTCAGCTTTAACTGCTCTGTAGGTCTTTTATTATTTCTTTATTGCTTTTCTTCCTTTGCAAGAGGGATTTGGTTACTAGGTAACAGGCTAAATTGCCATGGTCATTTTCAGAAAACAAAAACATGAATCATGGAAAAATATGGCATTACACTAGACAGCTGTCAATCACACAGGTAGGTACGAAGACATTAGATGCTGATGTTCCTGTTAAGGAATACACAAAAGTGTCAAATGGTCACGCTTTCAACAGCAACGTTCTGTACCAATATGACCTGGGAGAGCAGCCCTCATGCCTTTTACCATGTAGAGAGCTGGGAGTGCCAATATGTTAAGTGTCTTTTTCATGTGAAGCAGCCCTTGTTTCTAGAGAATCTTCGGTATCTAAATAAAATATATGACACTGATTTGCCTCTGTTGGCTACAAAGTATTTAAAGAAACAGTGAAAATAAACATCTAGCTCCAAGTAGCAGGACTTGGTGCCAGGCACAGGGCTCTAGGTAAGCAGACCCAGCAGGCACTGAATGTTCCTCCCAGAAGTCTTTTCTCTGCCTGCCAATGAGGCTGTTTGGCAAGAGGAGAGGGGTAAAGCTCCCACTACCATTGTCTGTAAATAGGCAAATAGCTTCAGTCATATCCTAATGCATTTGATGCTAACACATGTCCAACCTGCGCACCTCCTCAGTTTTAGATGTGCCTATGTTGGTTCCTGCATTACAAGTGTTTATAAGACAACAGCCATCTATTTGGTTATAGGTTGTTGCTTCTAAGGAGCAAACATAAGGCACCATAGCTGCTTAGATTTATACCCAAGGACAAAAGGACCTAAGAACACCTTGCCAGAGTTATCAAGATCATAGGAACATAGGAAAGTTGGGCTAGAAGGGACCTCACAAGTTCATCTAGTCCAGCCCCCTGCTCAAAGCAAGATCATCCCTGACTGTTTAGTGTCTGTCAAGTGTCAGTCTAACCTGCTTTTGAAAGTTTCCAAGCATGGAATAAGATTGAAAATAAGCTTGAAAAAAGTTTCGAAGAGCAAAAATAAAATTAGACAGCAAAACACAAAACTTCCTTCCCCTCAGGCCTTGATGCCAACTGTTAACAATGCTCCGATACAGCTTACATTCAGCTAGGGAGTCTCATCTATAAACACTGTAAGGCACCATTGTGTCTCTGTACCCCACCCTTGATGGCAGCACACATGTGGAGATAAACCTTGCAGAATGTCCTGAAGCTCAATGGCCTGGGACTGTTCAGCACCAAGAGAAAGCCAATTCTAGGCTCCTCCTGAACAAAACTCCCCAGCCAGTCCCTTCTGTTTGGAATCAAAGGGAATCCAGCTCAAGGTTTCAAATGGGGCAGGGCTGCATCTCTTTCTGTAGTGCCCCCTTAGTATCTTCTCCAATTCAAACTCTTTCCAGGCTGGTAAATCAGAGCCAGGCTTCAGTTGTTAATTTTTACTGTTGTTGGCACCATCAGAGCAAACTATTGGTGAGGAAATGTTAGAAATACTAGATCATTTCCCAGCATCTTCAGGTTGGTGATCCATTGTTCAAAGTTCATCACCTGAACCCCTGGCATTTATAATAAAAAGAGATAGTAAAAATGTAGCAGCAATAACAATGATAAACTCCTCTAATTGATTTGTTGTGTTTGCTTAAGAAGTTGACAGAGAACACAACTCGGAAGGATTCTGCAGTGTCATTACTTTTACTCTAAGTACATTTGACCTCATAGTAGTTTCCAAGCTGTGGCTTACAGAATACATACATGTACCTTGTGAGAGTACTCGCAGATGCCTTGTGAGAGCTGCTGGCTTTGTCCTCATTCCTGGCTTGGTTTTTCCTTCTTTTTTTGTCCTCATTCCTGCTATTAGCTTTAAACAGGCTACATTTACATGCTACATTTTAGATCGGATTTTTCTTTTTAACTGTCTCAGATGTTTTGCATTGATTTTATTTAATTTCTCAGACCAGCCTAGAAGCTGAGAAAA
>NW_017729029.1:8125187-8130874 GCF_001723915.1 Gavialis gangeticus
CCTTCTTTTTTTGTCCTAATTCCTGCTATTAGCTTTAAACAGGCTACATTTACATGCTACATTTTAGATCGGATTTTTCTTTTTAACTGTCTCAGATGTTTTGCATTGATTTTATTTAATTTCTCAGACCAGCCTAGAAGCTGAGAAAAGTTTATTTTTTGTGAAAACATTTTTATTACATTTTGGGCTGTATAAAGAAAGCAAACTACATACATACGTCTCATAATATGTCAATCATTTACAACCCAGCCTTAACAGTACTTCCAACATTTGTATTGATGGGCCATACAAATGGTTACTAAAGAGGTCAGTTATTTCTTTTCTCGTTTTACAGACCAACAACATCGGTTTCTAAAAAAATCATCTAGCTATAGGTCTTATTCTGTCTTGTATCTGTTTTTGAGCCAGAGCTACTGAAAGAAGGAATAGTGAGCTAAGGGAAGAAATCTGATGGGCTAGAGGAAAAGTGAGGGAAGAAACTGAAAAACAGATGTAGTAGGAAAAGAAGAGGCTGGAAGTTTTCAGGGACAGGGACAATAAACAGAAGCCCCAACATTTACTATCTTTCCAAGAATGTCTCCCATGTCAGAGAAAATGTGTGTGCATTTCAATGATAGCAGATATCATTCTCTCAGTGGTGGCCTGCTGTATTGCATCTCTGTTCCAGTCCTCAGCTGTTGAATGGGTTTAGATTGCCCCATCTATTACACTTGTCTCTTAGCAGTTGCTATTACTCAGCTGCACCAAACTTTTTCATATGAATTCAGCTTCCATTTAGGATCCATCAGGCTTAAAATTAAGTGGCTGACAAGTAACATAATTTTGTTTGATAGGAAAAACATTAATTCCACAATTAAGCCTTGCTCAGAACTGATTGTTGGAGTGCTCCCTGAGCAGATGGGTTAAATTAGTGCCTGTTGTGAATCACAGCACCAGCATTGATCTGATCAAAAGGCATCTATTTTTTAAAAAGCTGGGGGGAGTGGGGAAGCCTAGACTGGACTGGACTGGACTGGACTGGACTGAGGGAGTCCGATGTACCCTCTAAGTTATTTTCTGCTGGTTAATCTTAAATGGAGGTTCATGAAACAGAGCACTTGGAAGACTTGTTTTTAATGAGTAGTAGTAAGTAATTGCCCTTCTTCATACAAGTGTTTTTCTTCTAGTAAATCTGTGTGTAATTCAGGTTTTTGGCCCATGTTTACATGGATTCTGTTGTGGATCTTGGTGATCAAGTAGTTTCTGAAGCAACAAAAGCAGGTCAGGTAGGTGAGGGGTAGCACAGTATCAGGGCCAAGATGGCAGGAGGTGGCATGCTAAAGCTGGCTCTATCACCACTTCTGCCTGGTTTCTAGAATCTTTCCTCTGAGGCTGTTTGGAGAAGAAAGATGTCTTTCTCAAGAAGGTGATTGATGGTCAAGATCCCTTTCCCTATCCCATCTGACCAAATGACACGGTGCCTCCTAAAAGCTTTGAATTCTCCCCTATACAGGGCTTAGTGCCTGTAAGTGAGCTTCTTTATTTTAGTTACGTGCACTACGTATTCCCAGGTGTCATGAGAGCTAGTAACTTTCCTTTATGGAATCAGTAGCCATCTGAGGACACCACATTAGCGGCGGATGAAGGGGAAACAAATTCTGCTTCTTTCTGGGGCCATTGGCTGATGGTGGAGTGTGACACTGAGTAAAGCCACCTGCCCTGAAAGGCAGATTCTGGGCCTGTTGCCAAATCAGAACAAATTCAAGACAAAAACAATTTCAGCTCAAGGGAGGGACATTCATTTTAATGGTGTTTGCTTTCCTCCAAAGTGAAATGGAGTGTTTGCTGTGCATCTAAGGCTCTTGCCAAGTGCATTGTTAATGGCACTAGGTTAACCTTGACCATGTTTCCAAATTCCTTAAGGAACTGAATGCCATGGTATTTTAGTTCATTTGTTGCCATTTGATTATACCCTAGAGAAACCAGTTATTTTCTGGCTAGAAAACCTGCCCAAGGGGTCTGCTGTCTGTAGGGTATTTAGAGTTAGATGGAGGTGGGTTTGTAACAAATAAGAAGATGCCATCTGTGTATGAAAGGACTTGTCTCAAGTCCCTGTTTTGTTTCCTCGACTCATTGATATTCCTTAATTAATACTGCAAGTGGGCCTAATGCTAAATTAAATGAGCCATGGAGTTGTTCTGCAAGCTGCCTAGAGCAAGAACCAGCCCTTTGTTTTCTGTACATAAAGAACTTAGCAAAAGGGGGCCTGCTCCATGACTGGGAGTCCTAGAGGCTACAGCAGTATGCATAATTAACATTAAACTGTCTCAGCTAGTCCTCATCAAGATGTCAGCCTCACATTTTTCCTCCATAATAGGCTGAGTGTCTGAACAAGCTTCAGAGAGTAGTCCTTTTACAGTCTACCCAGATGTCAGTAATGCTATATGCCACGTTTTCTAACCATATAACACCTCAAGTAAGTACTACAACTTCATGCTCTAACGGCTTGTGTGTAGAGAAATGTTAGTTTTCTCTCCTGTGGCATCTGGATAATGGTCTGACACAAAGCCAGAGAGCTGAATTCTGGACAATACTGGCCATTTAAATGAATATTGAAACCAAGTTTACCCTGGTATATTTGCATAAGGTGAGATGATTTGTGCACAGCTAGGAATCAGATGAAAGAATGTCCAGGGTTCACTGCCTTTATCGCTGCAGTATTTACCAAGAAGCAAGGTGACTATAATGTTGCCAACAGATAAGACTGAGACTTATTTTGATATTAAGGGCCTCACCTAAGATCCATAAGTACCAAAGCCCCCATTTTCAGTGAAAAAAAACCAGACTCAAAGAATAACCTTTGGAGGTCAAACTTACTATACTTAGTCTTAGCCCAGAGGCAGGTTGCTTTGTGTATGTGAGTGGGGAGGTTTATAAATAACACATTTGCAACTTCTATGCTACTCCCTCACTGCAATATTTGTACCCCCATGTTTTTTGTGGGCATGTGCACTTGTATTCCCAGAGATGAAACTTAAACTGTGTGCATATGCCTGAACCTGCAGTTACACAGTGGTATGTGTGCCACTTAGATACATGGAAGGAAATAAGACTTAGCCCAAAATGTTTTCACTGGTGTATAATTAGCAAATCCCTAAACTGTAGTAACTACCTCCAATCTGGTGTAGAATTACCTCGGAAAGAATCAGGACTAAAACTCTGGCAGTTCAGGTTACATTGGTATAGGCAGTATTTAACCTCTTCCATCCCAGAATAACAGTTTGCTAATGGCAGAACAGCTGTTACCTGCTCCCCCTTAATGACAGTGTCCTATATTATAATCTTATCCCAGGAAAGATGCACATATATCTGTTTCTGATTCCAGTGAACTTTACATTGGCATACAGACCAGAAGTAAACTAAACCAGGGTATGATAATGTCTCTCCACACCCTGAGATCTGAAGTTTCTCTAGTTTTTAGGTAGTTCAGAATAACAGGTCAGAGGGCCTGTTAGTGCCACAGAGGCAAACTGAAGCAGTTCCAGTGATTTCTCAGGGGCTGTGCCTATGTACCTCAATGAAAAAATAGCTCCAGTGAGTCCCCCTTAGGCTAATATCTTACAACTGGGCCTTTCAGCAAAACACATGCAGCACTGAGCAACGTGACAAGCCAACTGGCAAATGGCATGACATATGGGGTATTTTTATAGAGTTATAACCATGTGTTATCTCATTTGTGTTGTGCAGGTCACTGGGGAAGCAGGTTTGACCTGAGGCTTACAAACACTCTGTTGCTCAAAGTTTCACACAGTTCTTGAGATTTCTTGAGTTATTTTAGCCAGTTATAAAACTTGCACAAATTTCAATGGGCTCATTATCTGGCTTCTAGTGATGATGCAATAAAAGGCTGCATGGACAGTGCCCTTCTTCCCACTTTTGGAAGTTGGGGTGTTCTTGATCTTTTTGGGCACTGTGCATGATAGCTGTGGATGAGAGTTGCTCATGCAGGGTTAGAAACAGGTTAGAAACACATGAATAGAATGGCTTAAACAGGGATGATCCTGCATCAAGCAGGGGGTTGGATTAGATGACCTGCTGGGGTCTGCTTTCCTATGATTTAAACTGATGTGCAAGTTGCATCAGAATAATTTTTCATATACTTTTAATGTTTCTTATTTGAGTTTCTCAACAGTTGGTACTTAAGTACTCAGTGCTTTATAAAAGAAGAGTTTGATCAATACAGGGTCCAATTATTTTATTTTCTTGTGTCGTATGAGAATAAATTGTACCTCAAGCTCATGAACTTTGTGACTTGCTCAGGTAAATGAAATCCTTAATTTAGCTCTGGACTGTTTTCACTTTTGCTTGATAAGGAAGGAGGAAATTTTGCTCTGTTAATTCTGAATCACTTGAGGCCAAGGAATGTATACAAAAGCTTACTGAGCAGCCACTTGGGTTTTGTTTTGTTTTGTTTTGTTTTTTTCTCTATTGAGAGAGATACTAACATAGACTCCTTGCTAAAGAAAATCAGTGTTGTTTCTTGGGCTTGAACAGGGTTTTACTGACTTCGATGAGTTGAGAATCTGGCCCAGAGTCTCTCTGCTGGTTTGTTTGTTTTTTTTTTAAGTTGTGAGCTCTTCTCACTTTTGAAAAAAACTTTCAACCAGATGTCTTTCCCCATATACCCGCCTCCAAATTCCTCTGAATTTACACTGTATTTTGCACATCAGTTATACCTGAAACACAAAGCAGCACTCATTAAGTGCAACCTATAGGAAGGAACTGAATTTGGGAATGGGAGTTGATATGAATTTCTGACCAGGACTGAAACTTCCAAGGTTCATGTGCACCTTGTCATTATTACTTTTGGAATAGAATTGGAGGCTATAGACTGGCAGATTTTAATACTAAAAGGGATTCTTAAAATGGACCCCTGCCAGTTTTTTCTTTGTAGGCTGTACTGTTGTGGGAGGTGCAATGCAAAAATGATTTTTTTTTTCAATGCTTTCTTTGCAATGCAATGTTTTCTTACAAAATCCTGCATGCTGCACCTTTTGATGCTAGGTTTGCAGACCACCCCCTCCACCTCTGGCCAGCTGCAGACCGCCCACCCCCCTGGAGAGAGCTCATCATATTTTGGTCAGGATTGCTTTGTCCTCCCTTGCCGTATCTCTCCTCTCAGCCTTCTCAAAGGACAGAGAAAAGGTGAGAGGGAAACGAGCAGCACTCCCAAGGCAGCCCAGGGTAATCTGTTCAGTTATTTTTAGGCCTCTGCAGAATCAAGTATTCAAAGAAAGCATCATTGTGGCAGAACTTCTTTTCATCCAAATTCAAGAAATTTCTCTGCATTTCAAGTGAGAACACTGAAAAAGTCCTGCTGGGGCTCTACACTAGGTATCGGCATGTCTTCATCAGATGGGTCTCAGCTACCTCAGGGAGTCACCCAGCAGGGAGCTGCTGATCAGCCAAGGCCAGGGGTTCAAAAAGCAGACTCCTCCCTTATACAGAGGCCAGAAGTGTTATGCAGCAGATGGGTATCCCCAGACATATTACTGAGGTGCCTGGAGGGGAGGCCAACCAATCTGAAATATGGGCCCTGACCAGCTTTGTGAAGGCCCAGACATGGTCCCAGAGAGGCTCCAGGAGCGTTTCCTCAGGTGGAGATGGATGTAGGTAATATCCATTACAAATAGTAACTTTCAAATTGT
>NW_017729029.1:8135874-8136270 GCF_001723915.1 Gavialis gangeticus
AATAGTAACTTTCAAATTGTTGCGGGCCACAAAGCTTGGGGAGGGAGGGAGGGATGGGTGGAAGGATGGGTGGATGGATGGAGAGAGAGAGAGGGATTCAGCCAGCCAGCCAGCCCCCCTTCCTGGTTACTGAACGTGTCCGTGCAGGAAGGTGGCTGGGTAAAGGTGGGGAGCAGGTCCCAAAGGGGCTCTCTCAGGTGGGGCCCCCAGGCACCGTCCATAAGGGGCCCCTCAGGTGGAGATGAATGTATGGCCGACTCAGCTGGCTGGCTGAGTCAGGCCAAGCTAATATCCGTTACATAGTAACTTTCAGATTTTTGCTGGCCACACAGCTTAGGAAGGGAGGGGGAGAGAGGCAGGTGCCTATAGCATAGTTTTATAGAGGTTTTACAATAT
>NW_017729029.1:8136491-8137074 GCF_001723915.1 Gavialis gangeticus
AGAGCCAGCAGGCATGGGCCTACTACCCAGACCCTGGGAGGGAATTTGCAAGAGGGTTTGGCCAGAAACCAAGAAGAAAGCCTCCACAATTCAGAGAAGAAATCAAATTATGATGAGCTCTCTCCAGGGGGTGGGCGGTCTGCAGCTGGCCGGAGGCGGGGTGGGTGGTTTGCAAACCCAGCTCCAAAAGGTGCAGCATGCAGGATTTTGAAAAGAAAACATTGCATTCCAAATGCCTTATGCATTTGTGGCCAGCAACACTTCGAAAGCTACAAGGTGCAACAGAGAAGTATAAGGCACAGGTGGGTGAGTGGGCTGAAGAGCCCACAGGCCTGGGCCTACTACCCAGACCTCAGGAGGGAATTTGCAGGAGGGCTTAGCCAGCAACCCAGAAGAAAGCATCAGCATTTTTGGCCAGCAACAATTCTCAAAATACAATTCCATAATACACTCATTAGTAAACATGGCCAGTAACCTGGAGGAGGGTGAGAAGAATATAAAATGGGCCTGAAGACATGTTTTATGTATTTACCCCAGTGAGAAGACTTGTATTCAAGAACTCTTACCATACTCGAGCTGATGC
>NW_017729029.1:8138335-8153013 GCF_001723915.1 Gavialis gangeticus
ATTTTTGGCCAGCAACAATTCTCAAAATACAATTCCATAATACACTCATTAGTAAACATGGCCAGTAACCTGGAGGAGGGTGAGAAGAATATAAAATGGGCCTGAAGACATGTTTTATGTATTTACCCCAGTGAGAAGACTTGTATTCAAGAACTCTTACCATACTCGAGCTGATGCTTGGGCCAAAGCCAGTGAAGAAAGCAGGAGGGCATGGCCAGCAACCAAGAAAGCCTCCGCATTTGTGGTCAGCAACAATTCTCAAGTTACAATTCCATAATACGCTCATTAGCAAATATGGCCAGCAACCAGGAGTGGGCACCATTGGCAGGTGCCTGGGGGCACCACCACTCCGTGCTGCTCACCTCCCTCCCCATCCCACCTCCAAAGCCACTGCCAAAGGCAGCTTGTCTGGGGCACACAGGAGCGAGGGTGGTGGCACCCTGGGCTTGGCCCCCTGGTGCTGGAGACCCACAGTACACCACTGGTGCAGGGCCTTGGGCAAATTAGTCCTACCCACCCCCCAATGCAGAGCTGATCCCACGTGCTGTGGTGGCAGTAAGGGGGGGTGGGGGAGTTGGCGAGCATCCAGATATGAGGCTGGCGGCAGTGCTGAGGAGTCACACTGTCTGCTCCGCCCATCTCTGCAGGGCTGCCAAAGCACTGTGCCTGGGGGCAGTTGCCCCCCCTCTAGAGACAACTCTGCCACCCTCAGGGCACAGACAAGTATCAGGTGTCACTTACCAAAGGTGGCATGATGCACATTGCCATGTCCTCTTTTGAGTCACACATTCCAGAGGTGTGGACATCAAATAGCACTTGAAGCTTCACTGCACCCCACTTGATCAGCCTGCAATCTTCTCAAACCCTGGATTCACATTGCTGTGCCCCCCCAGTGGCAAGTCTCATGACTGCGATGAGTCCTTCTCTTCCCACACTGTGCTGTTGTCCCTCAACCGCCTCAAATCTCCCTTGTTGATACAGAGAACGCACACCCTGACCTCTACTCCCCCAATTTATAGTCTTTCAGTGGGGCAGGCTCCACCCCAGCAGCCTCATTTTGGTGTGGAAAAAACCCCAGACATTCTGGGCCTAGCCTGGAAAAGAGCATGAAAAGAAGGTGAGAAAGTTTGCAAAGCCCCTCAGTTTGTGTGCAAGCAAAGCAAGCCTTAAACCCCACGTCGCTCCCCCACCCATGGCCTTGCTTTGGTGTTGCAAGACAAAGGAGATGGTGCCTGGCACCTGGCTGGAAAAGAGCATGAAAAGAATGCTGAAAAAGCACATTTACAAAGTTTCTGTCTAGGGGAAAATGCAAGGGCTGTGAAGGGTAAGCCAAAGAACCTCCCCGCCACACGCCACAGGCAGACCTGACTAGAAAGGCGTGAGCTCCTGTGGGCGACTTTGCAAAGTGGCTGGTGGCTTGCCAAAAAGCAAGCCAGGCTGCTGTGGGGTGACACACCATTTCCCTTCTCCCAACTATGGGAGGTGAAATCAGAAGCAGTATGGCCTCAAAAGTGACTTTGCAGAGTGGGCGCTGCCTTTGCAAAATGCTGGTGTGCAGCCCAGCACTTGTGTGTTGTGACCCACCCAGGCAGCTCCCCTGTTTACCTCTGGAGCCCCCCTGTGTACCTGTGCGAGAGAGATTGCCAACCCCTCCCCTCTGGCCCCAGGCAGCAAGTGGCAGGAAAAACGAACAGAAAAATGAACCCAAACAATGAATGAAATCCACCTTCCCAATCAGGCAGCGTAAGGGTGGATTTGGAAGCAGACACAGGAAGCCAGGAAAACATGAGGTTTAATTGTTTGGAATGCACTATTATAAGCAGTTACTTGTGCTTCTTTGCCTTTACCCCACCATGACCCTGAACCGCCCATCTCCCTGAAATGCAGTGGTGCCCTCCTGGTCCTGCTGGCAGTCGTACGGCCCTCCCGTGACCTCACTGAGTTAAGGGGAAAAGGCTCAGCTGTAATTCTCCGTCTGGGTTTTTCCTCCACAGAGGCAAGCCGAGCGGACCGACTTTTCCCTTTTGGGCGTGGTACCCGTTTATTTAAGAGGTAGTTTTGCACACTCTGAAAGGCATCACTGAAATTTTCCTGTGACCTCTGTAATTCAACACGGGACTCGTCAACTGTGTCTTTCAAATTCCACATGGTGTCTCATACTTCCTCGAGGATGGCATCATCCTTATGCAGTGACTCGAGGAGTTTGTCCTGATAGGCATCTGCGCCTGCCACTCTGGCTAGTGAGGACTCCGCCAAATCCTCGAGCAAGGTTTCGCAGGACCAGCACTGCCGGCTGTGAAAACCTCTGCAGCGCTCTGCCGTAGTGCAACTAGGGAGCTGTTCTGGGTGGCCATGGGTCACAGTGGCTGATAAACAAAGAGAAAAGCAATGGTTGCCTTCCCCCCAAGGCAAGGAAAGTACACACCTCCACCCCCACCATGCAGCACATGAAATGCCGGCAGGCGCGGAAACAGACTCTGCAACAGTGGGGCACCACTCATACTGTCCAAAACTTACAAGTACCCGCTTTGAAAACAGGTCCACAGCTGCCACTGCTGATGCTAGCTGCAAAATATTAAAGCAAATAATTACGAGCTATCGAACCTGTCATGCACCGCCTCTGAAAGAACATGGTGACCCACATACAGCAACACATGAATTTATCCCTCTCCCACCCAGCACCCCAAACCCAACCAGCACAAACCTGGGAGTTGCCAGGCAGTGGCAAGAGGCACATTACAAGAGACTTACCAGGTCCAGAATGTTCTTGGGTCTTGGTAGCAGTAGATGATGTACTGGCCACCTGGGTTTCTTCCTGACCCTCAACCTCCTCTGCTTCATCATTTGTGCTAGTCTGTTGAATGGAGGGGCAAAGTGGCACTAAGTGTATGGTGACTGACAGTTCTTCCTGCCACTCATGGTCATCAAGGAGAGGTCTGCATACAGCTGAGACATGCTTGTGGTTTCACCCTCAGGAGGGGCTGCTGCCACCACCTCCTCCGCCTCCTGCCCAACCCTGGTGCTGAAAGTCTCCATACCCAGTTTGTCACCCACATCCTTGGAGAGAATGATGGGCAGCTTGTCATAGAAGGGAGCAATTGTGTGACCTGCTGCAGAATGAGAGTTCGCATCTTTAGCTTAGTAAAATGCAGATCTCAGGGACTTGATCTTGCACTGCACCTAGGTCCAGTCACAATTGTGCCCTTGCGTCTGCATGCCTTTCACTATCTCAACATAAACAGGCTTATTCCTCCTACTTTCCAGCCTGTCTATTATCCTTTGCTCTGACCAAATGTCTATTAAGTCCTCCAGTTCTTCCCAGGTTCAGTTGAGTCCGCAAGTGTTGGAGGTATCAGCTTCCTGGGACATCAGCTTCATACTGCGGGCCTTGGCTTTCTGAGACATGGTGAAGACATGTGGTCAACAGTACAACCGATTCATGAGAGTGGGCTGGCAAAATTTGGGAGGGTGCCTGTATACTCAGGCTGTGCCTGCATGAGTGTCTTGGAAAATTCCAAGGGTTATGGAGTCATTACTGCCAAAACACCCAAAGGTGATGAAGCACCCGGTTTACCAACAAAGACCTGGTGATGGGGTTGAGCATGGGGTAAATGAGACCATTGTACTTTGGGATGGCTGTTCAGTGGCCCAGAATGTTGCAAAAATTGATACCTACCTGCCTGCTTGTGCAAAATAAGTTTGTTGCAGAAGCACAGCCTGTTTTCCCTGAAGTGGCAAAAGTTTTGAGTAGCCTACATTACCAGGAGAGGAGTAGGCAAAATATTTTTGTTTGCAAGCTTGATTAGATCAGAGCACCATCAGATCAGTGGTTGCTAAGCTCAGGATGAAAGGATATGTAAAAGCCCCAATGCCCCAGGGTGAAGTGTTGAAAAAACAGCTACACCAAGCTCCAGACCACAGAACACCCTACAGTCCCTGCCCTCCACTTGGTGCAGATGGGTGAGAAGCCGCTGCTGATGGAAAGGAACAAAATGGAGAATGAGGATGAAATGCCTGACAGTGGAGAACAATCCAGTGAAGAATCCTTTGACATGGAGAAAATGGAGGACATGGGTGAGCAGGAGGAATAGGAGGAGGCAGTACTGCTTCTGCAACTGCTGTCATGCGAGTGCAGGGACAGGCATGGGCAGACCTAAAATTTTGAAAAGGGGGATGCAGATGGTGAGGTGCATCATCACATATAAAACAACACACATTTTTCTCCAGTTAAAAATAAACTTGAAGCTTTATTGTATGCTAGGGGCCTAGGACTGTATTATTCAGTTTAATATTGAAGCAAAAATGTATGCAACTTCATCAGAATGAGTTACCAATCTGCAGGGCTATGAAATAGGAGTTTTATCACCAGGAGCAGCAAACAGACAGCAAAACTGCAGAACAAAGGATAGCTTGATTGGTGGAACATCAAGACCATGAAAAAGAAGAGAGGGCCCCTCACACCTGTGGAATGAACAGTTAAGATTACAATGAACCACTGAAGCCGAATGACTCCTTCAGTACTGACTGACTAGACATGCTGCTGCCACTGCCAGGCACTTGGTTTTAAACTTTGGGTGGAGCAGGAATCAAAGTGGGGTGCAAGTGTCCCACTGCACCCCGCTCCCCGCTCCCCCTGCGGCCCCACCTCAATCTATCCCTGGGGCCAGGAAGGGGATGGAAAGGAGGAATTAAAGATGGGAGATGTGACTGGAGTTGCCCTGGGCTGACATGATGTCTCACTACAATAATCTCCCTACAGGGTGCTTGAATGACTGCCATGGGTATGGGCAGAATGAAGGCTGAAAAATAAAGCAGGTCCTGTTAGCCTCCATTCTCTGGAGGTTCAAGTTGCCTGTCCTCATTCCCAGTCTCCTGATCAGAACCCTCCCTGACCTTTGAATTGTGACTAAGTAAAGGGCAAAGTTTGAATTGCTCCTAAGTAATGCCAGGAATTTCAATTACTCAATTTCTCACTTATAGCACCACCAGCACAGCTGAGTCTCATAAACCCTAGTGTTGTGCCAGAGTCCAAGGATGTTTGCTGAGACCCAAAGACCTGTTTTGTCTTGTTTTTTCCCCCTCATAAGTATGACATTCTGTGCTTTGAGGAAAAGGAAACTTTGTCACTGATACTATCTCGTGTGAGGTTTTTCCCTACCCAGTAAGCACACAGTTATTTTTTCCTCAAACCAGGAGCTTATCACTCAACACCATGGCAAGTGGGACCAGAATACAAGGAGTTCTAAGTTTCAGTCCTAGCAGTGACAATGACCCTACCGGTAGCTCCTTTCACTTCTCCCTGCTTCCCTTTCTGCTTCTGTAAAGCAGGGATGGCAATCCTTCACCATCTAACAATTTGCTCAGACAAGCAAATTAATCTCTGGACAGTGCTTGGACAGCATCAGTCAAAACACTTTAGGTCAATTCAAAGAGTGACCATTAGATCATCTGGTCTGACCTCCTGCACTGATGCTGCAGGTTTGCTACATTTGAATGGCAACAAAATCCCCCAGATGTAAAAGTTGTCTAGATTGATTCTATCCATCATTTGATCTTGATACAATTGTTCTGTCTCTCTGTACCCTGGAGACCTGGACAGAACTGGGATCTACAGTTCACACAGTTGTTTTACAGGGGCTTTGTGAATCCTGTTTGTGAGTAGCAGTATCAACAAGTGCTCAGCATAATTTTCCTTAAAAATCAAGAGTTTGTTTTATCTCTGATTTCAGAACTTAGTGGAGCTCATATGAGGGAGGCCCCAAGCTCTTCTTCAAGAACAAGGAGGAAAAACTTACTTGTCCTTTGGTGTGAAAATGGAGATCTTCCTGGAAATACAGGACTCTAAGAGTTGGAGCTTTAACAAAGACACCAAATAAGACTCACCACAAGGTCACAAGCACTGGCAACACTGGAGCTCTGCTGTGCAGCCCCTAGGTGTAAGTGAAGATCCAAGCCATAGTATAAAAATATTTTTAATTTGGTTACTTCTGCAAACTGGCCTTCTGTTATCAATTGCAGTGGCTGGATAGGTCTAGGCTGTGCCAGAAGGGAAATGCACAGGGAACAGGTCCAGATTTCAGTAACAACATGGAAAGTTTTAATGAGGTGTAACACAATAGGTACAACCTGTATGTTCCCAGAGGATGGGAACAATGTTATTTAAACACCAGACTTTGTTAATATCTAGGAGCACTAATCACACAAAATGCTCAGTGGTGACAGCTTTTTGGGAAAGCATTTGTGAGCACAGCAGCTCTACTGATGAGCAGATTTGAGACTTGCATAGTACAAGATCAGGGAAAAACCTTTCCCTTCATGTTGGGTATGGCTGTGTGACCAAAAGACTAATACCCTTCTGGGATCAGGCCTGGTACAGTACGCATGAATGTGAAACAAACCCTTGTCCATACATGGGTGCCTGTGGGCAGGGGTGGTCTGGTGCAGCAGGAAGGAAGGTGCTCTGTGAGCTCTGATCCAGCAGAGAGAGGATCACTTGCTGCCAGGAGGCTGTCCCATAAAGATGTAGGACCACTGGAGTAGGTCAGCTGGAGAAGTTTGAGCCTAGTTAAAGACATGTGCAAGGCGCTGGCACATTAACAGTCCTGTGATGGAGCTGTAACCTTCAAACCCATGTGCTCATGAGCATGTCAGAGCTGGAACTCTGCAGAGTTCTTGCGGATGCGTGTGTTGCATGGATGCCTTAGTCTCAGGGACCTAAAGTCCATGACCTGGGAGTTCCCTTCCAGTCCTATAACAGATGCCTGTCCCTATTACAACTGGCTGTGGACTCAGCCTGGTGGTTCATCCCAATGCCAGAGCAATCCAGTTCCTGAAGTACAATGGTTTGAGCCCTGAGTTACAGTGTTAACTACATGTGTAGCTGCTTTACTGAGAGCCCTGGGAAATCTTCAGTGCAGTGAGGAAATGAGATACTGTGATCATTGTGCCCACAGAAGACAGCAAAGCAAGTAAAACCCTTTTGGACCAGAGGAAAGGCTTCCATCCTCTGAAGCAGGGCTCTCCAACTTCTAAGAAGCGGGGAGGCTGTACTCCCTGCAGGCCGCACACCACATAGACCCCTTCCCCCTTCCCCCTCCTTAAGCTCATTGCTGCCCCATGCAGCTGCATGGGAGCCCCACAGCATGCCCACCTTGGGGCACCGTCTACACTACTGCACCACATGGCCACAGCCTCATCCTCAGCTCCCTGGTCTTTGCTGAACTGCTCTGCCCCTGGGGTGGGGGAAGGAAGTGTAAGCTGGAGGGAGAGAGGCTGCCAGTTAGACAAACCTGCTCTGAAGCTTTCCTCTATCTGGGCCTGACTGTCTTTGTGAGCTGTGAGAACAACTTCCAGGCCCTGATAAGACTGTCAGCCTGCCTGCTCGGCCAATATTAACTATTTCAAAAGCAACTCTCTTCTGCTGGGCACCTGGGTTGATGCATGTCTCCCAAACCAGCCAGGGGGTTGTCCTGGTGCTGTGATGATCTAAAATCACTGGGGATCTTCCTCAGCCCACCACTATACTCAGCCTAGAATTGGGAAGGCCCTGCTGAGGGGGTCAATGCACAGCTACAACAGTGGCACTGGCACCTTCCCAGTCTCTTTTACTGTGGCTGAGTCCTGATTTTTTTATTAAAGACTTTGTGGCTGCTGTCTTGTGGCACAGTGCTGTTTTGCAGGCCCCCCCCCCCTTCCCCCTGCTTGAGAAACTCATTGTAGACTCTTCTTACAAACTCCCCATCACTAAGAGGACTAGCGAATTTCAGTGGTGCCTGCTGCTCGGGCCTTGCCCACTGGTGCCTCTGTCTGGTACATGGCCTTGGTAGGGATGACAGCCTGCCCCTTTTGCAAGGAGATGTAGAAGACCCTCTACTGTGTCTTCCTGGACTGCCCCCAGCTGTGGCCATGTTTTGCTGCCTTCAGTGCCCTTTTTGGCACTCTTGTCTTGGGCTTTGGTGAGATGGCATACATCTATTCAATCCCGTGCCAGACAGTGGGAGTAAGCTGCCTGCCCAGCTTCCTCTTGGGCCAGTCTAAGATGGTGATGCAGAAGAGCTACCAAAACAGGCTGACCAGGTCTCCTTCTGATGATGTCCTCCATTTATTTCAGCTCCTCAGTCAGATGTGTCTGGTTTCTGAGTTCGGGAACTTTGCCCTAAAGCCAAGAGGGCCACGGCCCATAGCCCAGGAGGCGCAAAACTAGGGTCAGACACGCAGAATCCGAGAGGGCTGGAGCTCACGAGCCAAGCCCGGGTGCAGTGGGCCTAGGCTGAGAGTTCCCAGCTAGAAAGAGGAGGCAGAAGCCTGGGAAGGCTAATACCCCAACAAGTGCTTAGAGGCCTGAGTAGGGCAGATTGTGTATTGGGGCAAGGTGACTCCTGAGAATGATAGCTGATAATATCTGCAGGCATGGGTGTGACTATGGGGGTGGCTGGACCTCACAATTATTGCCCCTAGGGCCCCTGAGGCCATAAAAGGTAAGGCCCAGCCCAGAGCACTCAGGACAGAGAAGCCTGGAGGGCAGCACACCAGGCAAAGACACCTAGGAAGAGGCAACCCAGTCTCTGTCAACAGCCTCCCTAATTAAGCAAAAACATTAACGATCAAGTCATTGCCCTAAATCAGGGGTGTTCAACCCCTGGTCTGCAGGCCAGATCTGGCTCATGGCACTGTGTCAGCTGGCATGCGGGGTTCCCCACAAGTCTGTAAATTTGGCAGTGGAGGTACAGTACCAGCACTCCCTTGATACCAAGTCTCTGGACCCATGGGCATTCCTGGGCCCTGCATGCTGGATCTGGCAACTGATCCAAGTGCAGGGCCAGGTTGGGGTGGGGGGAGGGGAAACCTGCTTTTCTGGAACCAACTTCCAAGAGAGGTGGTGCAGGCTCCTACCCTGGGGGTTTTTAAGAGGAGGTTAGATGAACACCTTGCTGGGGTCGTTTGACCCCAGTACTCTTTCCTGCCATGGCAGGGGGTCAGACTAGATGATCTGCTAAGGTCCCTTCCGACCCTAGAAACTATGAAACTAACTATGAAACTATGAAAGCCAGATAAGTGGGATGAAGGTACAGAACAGAGGGCAAAAAGGCCCAATAGACTTTCGACTTTTTTGACCTTTATTATAAAACCCCCCAACAAGAACCAGTTAAAAGCAACCAGTTAGAAGCACAGTCTTCTTCTTCTGTCCTTATGAATCACACATTCAGAATGACTGCAGCATCTCTTGGTATGGCTCTTTTTCTCTGCTCTTGTTTTCTTTTGCTATGTCCCCTATCACATATACATGCTCTTTCCCCCTGATCTCTCTTGTTGTTCTGCTTTCAAGGTCTGGCTCAGAAGATTTCCAAGGTGTTTTCTGCAGTTGGACCAATCATTCTCCAGATCACTTGACCAATTCACTCTCACTTCTCCAATGACTCCCCACTTATCCTACTTCAGTGTAAAAGGCCAGCTAGTGAACATACAATGAGCTCTAGCTAAAGTGGACTACAAACACCATCCTACCAATTACAGGAAAGAATAGCATCCTTCTCAGACCCAGGGGAATATATTCCAGTCTCAACTTCCCCTGTGGAAAAATGTTTATTTTCTACCTAAGAGGACTTGTAAAGAGCCTAAAGAAGGGTGTATGTGCCTGAAAAGCTTGCAAAGATAAAAGGTATCACCTCTGAACCAACAAGAGTTTTAGAGTTTTGTATTTGTCTTTGTCTCAGAACAACACAGCTACAAAATAGATCCCTGAGGTATGTTTGATGAATGTTGTGCATGTCTTTCTTCATGTGAAACCCCATCCCTGCAAAGAAAGAAAGCAGGACAGAAGATGAAGTCCATCTGACTTATTATTCCTGTGATTAAGTATCCTTTTAGCTCTACAGTCTTCTACCACATACTTCTCTATCCTTTGTGGACAGTATTGAAATATCTAAGGCCTTTGCACCAGAAAGAGCTTTGTAAGCTGAGTCTGTTGTAGCTCTTAAACCATCTGACTGGTGCTTTAATATATCAGGCAAGTGAGGATAAAGCTGCAGGGAAGTTGTCACTGTTCAGAAGCTGCAGGAGAGTCCCACAGCAACACCTCATCTCCTCCAATGCCCATGGTCGCTCTATGTCTGCCTCAAGCCAGAGGAACTTGCCCTGCTGTTTATATATTTATTAATGCAGGGTAGGCAATCTTATCCAGCTGCAGACTGGAACAGATGTGGGTAGGTGGGTGCTAGGACCTGGCCATCACTTGTCCCCTCAGCAGCCCAGAGAGAGCACCCAAAGCAGAAACCCCCTTTCCTCACAGCTTCATGTCTGTAGGCCTTACCAAATGGCTCTGTGGGCTGTATCCAGGGTGTAGGCCATAGGTTTCCACCCTCCGTACTAACAGATTTTGTGAGAAAAGAAGTTCTCCCACACCTGTCACTTGCTTATATAATACCTGTCAGGCACTTCTTGGTTCTGTTCATGGTCCTCCATATACTCGTCATGCCCAGTTGTTAAACTGAGGAAGCCCAGTTTTTGCCTCAGCCTGCAATCAACAGAGTATCATCACTGGTGATATTAGAGAGATGTAGTTTAGCAATTCGCATCCGAACCTATTTGCTTTTCAGGAAGTGAGAAGGTCAGTTTCAAATACCCAAATCATGTAGTTTCACTTCCAAAATGGGAAAGTTGTCTTTCTTGCAGGGCGCTAACAGATGTGCAGCTCCTCACTGCAACTAATGGCACTTTGCAGAAAGCACTGTGAGGTACAGCAACCCCTCCTCTGACCTAACAGATGTTCACTGTTGGGTTGGGGGCTAGGGGCAAGTTCCACTTTTGATCTGATCCAGGAGGAGCTGTGTGTCTGCAGCCTCTCTACCTTAGGTCTAGCCCCCTCCCAGCTCTCGTGCTGTTTGCAGGATGGGAGTGGGGTGAATGGAGGGGGAGGGAGCTTGGGCTGGGTTTGCCCAACCTGTGCTGGAGCAGGGGTGGGTGGATTGGAGTAATGCCATGCCATCACCAGTGCAAGGAGTAATTGACTGGGGGACGGAGGAGAAGAGTTGGGGGGGGGGAGGCTGCTGCCCTCTCCTCCAGCTGCCAGCTGCTCCTGTGTCAGGCTGTGGCATCTGCCCTGGAGGGGAGGTGGTATGGAGGGCAGTGCAGGTGACCTCAGGGGACCAGCAGCAGCTGGACCATGGCGGTGAGGTAGGGCACCTCCCACCCCCATGGGTAGCAGGTGGAAGAGGTGAGGGCAGTGTGTGCCCCCCCCTCCACCCCTGACCTGGTACTTCTTGCACTGCTGATGGCATGGCATTATTCCATGGTGGTGTGGCTGGTGTGGGAGTCCCAGTGGCAGTGGTGGCAGCAGCAGCAGCAATGAGTCTTGCTGCCCCACTCATCCCTCCTGTGCCAGGTCCTGCCCGTTGGGCTATGGAGGCGGTTCCTGCCCAATGCTGGTCTGGCAAAGGTACAGCCCCATGCCCTGCTGTGGGTGCACAAATCTGGAGGAGTACATGCCCCCTCCATTCCCCCAATTCAAAGCCTATCTTGTCGCCTATGATTGGACACCCCACCTGCTCTACACACCCACCCCCTTCTCCACACACTGGGGGACTGGAGCCTGGGGGCTTGGGGCAGCAGGTCAGAAGTGAAGGGCAGTAGAAGAGCTGGGGAGGGGGGTTGGGACGCTGGGGGTCAGGAGTGAGGGGCAATGGCATATCACGGTTGCTCAGTGCCACAAAGCAGTAGGGTAGACAGCTGCAGCTGAACTCACATCGATAAGCAAAGGGAGCAAGAGGAACTCTAATTTTCTATGATAAAAAAACCAAAATCAAATGCCAAATTATTATAGGTATTTAGAATTTATTTTATTATAATAATTGATGCACTGGTAGGTTTCCAAATTGCTTTAAAACTGTAAATATATCAATAAAACATTGTGTTCAACTTATACATATATATATAGTGGTGTTTTATTTTAATTGTGGAAAAAGGTGGATCAGGGCGGTTGGGGGGGTGTTAATCAGAGAATTTTGGATTTTTAAACAGAAAACCAGGATCCCTGCTTATAAGTAACTAATATTTACACAACACTAATGATCCACACAAGATATGCTTGTAAGAATACAATCGTATTGATGGTACCATAGTAATTCAGAAGGTAAAATGAAACAGCCACAAAATAGAGCAACCCAAAATCTCTAAATATTCTTTCTCTTTCTCTCTTTCTCTAGAAGAAAGAGACCCACAAAGCCACATACCATTCTGTGAATTCGTGTATCCAATTTATTCCTATAAAAACAGAGAAAGAAGTCACAACTGAGAATTTGGATTCTTCTTACTTTGCATGTTATACAGGAAGAGTCATTCTGCACTCCTGAATGTCTGGCTTACCTGCTTGCATTGTAGAAACGCCTCTGCTCTGCTGGTCTCTGTACAGCCTCTGCACTCTGATTGTCAAGGCAAATAGTTATGTTGGGGCTGAAAGTCAAGCTCCACCCTGTTGGTGTCCAATTTCCTCCTATAACTTTCCTTGCAGTGCTGCACTGAGACCTGCTGTTTGATTCCTTTAAAGCTGAGTGAGAGGGTTTTACTATGTGGGAGCAAACCCCTTTTAATTTTTGTCATCTTGAACTAAACTGCCATGGCAGAAGTGGTGTCATGTTATTTCTCATATCCTGTCTTTATTGGAGTTCTCCACAGGTGTTTGCTCTAGCTGGTACATAGCAGTGGGGCACCTCTCCCAACTATACCATTGGTCCAATAAAAGATATTACCCACAAAAATCCTTCTCACTTAACTGGTGTTCATTTTAAGGTGTTACAAACAGACTGTTGGAAGGTATGAGAAAATCTGCTATGTGTAATATGTTCTATAAATGTGCCAGCACAAAGGGGCAGGTATGGTCACCTGATGAACTGTGCGAGGGAAACACAAAGAATACTCACTTCCCCGCCTTATATTTCCCACTCTAACAGGAAGCTAGGAGGCTTCTGTTATTTTTAAGAGGAAACTATTGCTGACTAAGCTGGATAAGGGAGGACTGGCAGCTTGAAAGCAAGCTAGCTGCTAATGAACTTGTTTCATGCAAAGAATACATAATGCTAGATCCAGCTAGAGGTCCTGGGAAGGTAACATGCAGGGAGGGGAGACAAAGCAGCAAACTCTACTAAGGCAGACAGGCAGACAGGAGCAAAGGGCCGCAGGCTGCTGAGCTAAGTGCTCCTAGGGTGGAGCAGGATGGTCATCAGGGACAGGAGGGGAACACCTGTGAGCGGCTATAGAGTTATGTGACTGGATGGGTAGGGTTTAGGAGGGACATAAAGCCAGGGCCTGAGAGAAGGCAGTCAGTCTGGCCCTTCAAGCAAAAGGGGTAAGAACTCCTGAGCAGAAAGACTGAAGGGGACTGCTTGATTTACTTGAGACGCTCTGAGCTCCACAGCCAAGAAGTCTACAGCTTGCTGGGAAGTGGTACCCAGTATAGGGATGGAGCTTGGAGGTCCCTCTGCGGAGCTTCTGTTATGATGAAACCCAGTGGGGGGAGTTCTGTTCCTGCCTTTCTGATTGTGAGGACTTTCTGATTGTGTTGTGGTTTAAACCAGTGGTTTGGGACTATCAGTGGATGGCAGAGGTCCCAATAGTGCCTGAGGGCACGTAGGTATCCTGAGCCTGCCAGGGGCTAGAAGCCCAGAACACAAAGTAGGCTTTGGGCACAAAAGTAGGCTCACTGCCCAGAACAGGGCAGAGACAGGGCCAGGGACCCAGGCAGGCAGAGCCAGAGTGGACTCTGACTACAGAAGGGCAGAGACCAGGGCCAGAAGGCCCAAAGACACTTATGACTAAGGGCTGAGGCTGAGAGAGGCAAATCCAAGTCAGTGGGCCAGGACTGGAGGCTACATCTCACCTGCATGGGCCTGTAACAGGGAACCCTAGCCCTGTTACCAGAAAGCAGGCCGGTTCCTTTAAGACCAGAACTTTCTGGGCACGGCGGGATTAAAAGCTGAGCCTTGCTGGCTAGTCAGATGACTGGAAGAGGGCAGGCCAGAACTATAAAAACCCTGGGCTTGGCGGCAGTTCTCAGCCAGCAGTCAGGGGGGAAGGAGTTTGTGCATAAGAGCTCCACGGAGATGCTTGGCTGCCTGTCCAGCTACTGTAGGGGGAACTCCTGATGACTCTCAGAGAAGCTGTGGCAGCCCCACAAGGAGGAGCATAACAGACAGTGGGAAACAGGAGCACAGAGCCATAAAAAAAAGTGTAAGCTGGCATACTGCCTTCTTTAAATTTTTTTTATGGTTATAGCCCATGGACTTACTTTTGTATTTTGACTGATAGACCAGTGGTTTGTGGTCAAGGCTGTAGGGGAGGAGCAGACCTTGTTAGCATCTTGGGTGCAGTCATAAAAGGCCAAAGAGCCTAGTACACTAGTGGGTGCAGCTGTACAGGGCTAGTAGCGCAGAGCTGGCTGCAAGACTTTGAAGCTGGGTCCCAGTGGGGGAATCTTGGCTAGTAGCCTGAGCCATAAGAAAGGGCCAAGCCTAAGGAGGCAGAAGACCCAACAGCTTGGCATCCAGGGGGTGCAGGGTGAAAGGGGACCAAAATGCCTGGCTCCATACTGAAAGCAAAAGGAGGGCCCTGGGCCCAGAGAAGATTAAGGAGCTAGAGCCCCAGAGTCAAACCCTAACTGGTGGGTTTAGATTGGTAGGCCGAGCTAG
>NW_017729029.1:8153190-8156379 GCF_001723915.1 Gavialis gangeticus
GTGGGGGGGGGGGGGGGGCAAGGCCCAGGGTGGCTGAGAACTCCAACACAGAAGTACAATAGGTAGTCTCCCGCTTGTAAGAACATCTAAATAATATTTTACATCAAGACGTGGCAGACGAGTAACGGCAGGATACAAGACGAAAGATAGAAGTAAACCATTAAGGGACTTCAAGGGTGCCCCATAGGCCACTAAAATGCCACTGGGGAGGGCAACCTGTTACAGGGTCCAAGTGTTTCATGCACCCCTGAGCCTTGGGGGTCATGGTAGCTGTGGTCCCCAGGGCTCAGGGGTGCACATCTATGGCTAGGAGCCCTACCAGTCCTGCTCCATAGCAGCCAGCTATGGAATTAGAACATATTTTTGAGGTCTAACGTTGTGGCTGATTGGATGTTTTTATCGTGTGGTAGCTACTTGGTACATGTTGGTGGTTTTATAGTATTTGCACAATTAACCAGTTACTTGTACAATACCTGAAATGTGCAGAGAGGACTGAGATGCTGGAAGTCGACATCCTCTTCAGCACCCTAATGTTTTACTCTTGTGATGTATGCAATTCTTCAGTTGTCACTCTGTCTAAAACTTTTGCAGCTTCTAAAGCTATACCACGTGTCTTATAAAATAGGACAAAAGCTTTTCCTAGAAGCTTTTCTACCAAACTGGCCCAACCAGTGAGTGCTTTTCTGTAAGAGTTGGTCTCTTCATGGTGAAGGGCTTTACTATCACCTGATGTATTGTTTTACCACAAGCAGATTTTCTCTTCTGACTTTAAAGACCATCTTCATCAAATGAAACTTCCTTAATGCTTGTAAAACATTTGTAGGTGTTTTAGCTAATGTTGCAAAGCATCTCTGGTGACACTTGTCAGACTGATTTTTGAAGACCTTTGACCTTAATTGGTTGCTTGTTCCTGTTGAAACTTCTAAACTGGAACAAGAGGGAATGCTTTGCCCTTACACTGCTGTTGAGTCTCTTTACAGCTTAGTAATTCAAGATTTCCATTGTTATGGTAGGCCTGTGCAGAGAATTCAAGGAGGTTTAGAAATTCTGGTTTCCTTTCCAAAGAGGCAGGGGAAATTAGTAGAAGCTTATTTATCTCAAGGGATTTAACAGCACCTGAGGATCAAGTGCTAAATAAACAAAAGGAGTACTGTCACCTGTGGGACACTGGGGAGGTCATGGGTACCTTCACTCCTGCATTTTGGATGGTAAGATAAGTTCTATCCTGGAATATGTGGGGGGTGCAACACCATGGCAGTTGATTTGTAGAATACATGGAATTATTTGGGATGGGTTGCAAATGCCGGGCTGAAATTAGCTCTTTGCAGGTACCACCCATGCACACCACCCAAGTGCTTGAAATAGCCTGATGGCCTTTCTGTACCAAACTGTTACCAAGGTCAGGAAGACCCTTTTGCAGGGGGCTAAGTGATACAGTGATGGACCTTGGAAAATGTCATGCTTATCTAAGTCAAGAATGATAAAGACATTTCACAGACCTCATGGCTTCTAATCTGAAAGGAAGAGATATATTTACCAAGTGAGCTGCCATGTCTCTAGTTAGTCCAGGTGATGTCCCTGTAAAGTGTTCTGCTTGTCACCCAAAGCTTACTACTGTCATGAAGTGTGTAGCTACTGAAGGCATTTTTTTCCTGGTCAGTGGTGGCCATGGGGATCTGCCCTTAGTCATGTTAAGCATAAATATAAACTGGGCCTGCCCCACCTTTTCTAGCATTTTGTCAATGCTAGGCATCAGGAAAGAGTCAAACTTGGACATGGCATTCAACTTCTGGATGTACAAGCATGACCTCAAGTCTCCATCTTTCTTGGGCACTACAACTAGGGAGCTACGCCTATGCCTTTGTAGCATTTTTGTCAGCTTGGACTTGACTGCCTCATATAGTCACTGGGGAAGCTGCCTCCAGCTCTGGTGTATCATGCACCCCTCAGGTGTGCAGCATACTATTTCCATGGACTCTCGGGCTCAGTGTGAAATACATCCTTGTACTCCCTTACCAGCCCATGGAGTTGGTTCTCTTGATCTCGGGAAAATTGTTCCCCAAAGACTGGCCCTTCCTGAGGTGCCACCTCCCCTAGGGAGGGCCCTAGGTCTGCCTGGTCAAGGCATGGTGCGGTTTGTGGGCACACCACCTTTTGTGGGCATGCCACGGCTTGAGCAAGCTAACATGATAAACCTACTTCTCTAGTTGCCAGTCTGGCCATGTGACTTCATAATCAACTGGCTCCATGTGCCACATTACTTTAAATGTTCCTTGCCACTTGGCCAGTAAATGACTGTTATGGTCAGGTAAAAGGACCAGGATGTGGTCACCTGTATTAAAATACCGCTCTTGTGCCTTTTGATCGTATTGCGCTTTTTGCCAGGCTTGGGCATGCCCCAATTTTTCTTTGGCTATCTGATGTGCCTGAGTCAGGTGTTTCCTTAACTCGGTCAGGTGCCTCACTATATGTGTCCCCATTTGAACCTGCTGTTCCCAGCCCTCTCACACCACATCAAGAAGACCCCACGGCTGGTAGCCTTAAACTAGCTTGAACAGTGAGTACCCCATGGATGCCTGGGGCTCCTCCCAGATGGTACCAATCAGAAGTACCAGGAGGTAGTCCCACCTCTTGGGGTCATCCTGTATGCACTTCTGCAATATGAGTTTTAAAGTGTGGTTAAAGGGCTCTACCAGCCCATCCGTCTAGAGGTGGTAGACAGATGTCCTGAGGTGTTTCACTCTGAGGACCCCACAGACTCCCTTTATTACCCTGGCCATAAAGTTTGTGCCCTAATCTGCTAGACTCTCTTTAGGTATCCTGACTCACACTATTCATCTGATCAGTTTGGCCATGATCTTCGGGGCCATGGCTGATTGTAAAGGCATGGCTTCCAGGAAACGAGTTGCATAATCCATCAGTACCCGCATGTACTGATATCCCATGTTATTCCTGGGAAAGGGGCCCGCGATGTCCAGGGCAATTCATTTGAATGGCTTATCCACGATGGGCAGAGACACCAGTGGAGCCACCAAGGGTTTTTTGGTTGTGGATACGGGACTTCCCTGCTGTGATAGAAGCCAGACTCGAGGGGATTGCCTTCAGACCTCAGGTTGGGGAGGACCGGGTTAGAGAGCTTCTGGAGGGGCTGGACGCGTTCAAGTCAGCGGGTCCAGATGATCTCCACCC
>NW_017729029.1:8161379-8175662 GCF_001723915.1 Gavialis gangeticus
CAAAAACTACTTCACAGTTAGGGCGGCTAGGAGCTGGAACCAACTTCCAAGGGAAGTGGTGCTGGCCCCTACCCTGGGGGTCTTTAAGAAGAGGCTGGATGCCTACCTGGCTGGACTCATTTGAGTCCCATTTCTCTTTTTGGGGTTTTTTGTTGTTCTCCCGCCCTGGCGGGGGGTCGGGCTAGAAGATCTACTAGGTCCCTTCTGACCCTTAATCTATGAATCTATGAATACCTGGCACACTGGGCACATCTCACAGTAAAGCCTGACTTTTTTTGTAGAGTCCCAGCCAGAAAAATTGCTGCAGTAGGCATGCCACTGTTTTGTCTCAGCCCAAGTGTTTCCCTATGGGCCTGTCATAGGCCAATCTAATTAGGGTTGCCCAGTACTGCTGGGGTACCAGCAGCTGTAGCAGCTCCTCCTCTTGTCTCTTCCCCTGAGCAATGTGATAGAGGAGATAAGTTCTTACCTCAAAGCATAGGACTTGGGTTGCCTGGACTGGTCACAGTAGCTCCTCATTGCAGCGCACCAGTCCCTTGCCAAATGCATGCCAGAATGCAGGGTCATTTAATTGGTCCCCCTGGAAGGGCTCCGAACATATGACCTCTTCTATGTCCAGCCAGTTTGCCTGTCCTTCTATGAGGGTAACCTCAGCATTTTTGCCCACAAACCTGTCCAGGACTGCCAGATCCATTTCTGCAGCGGCCTCAGCCATCATGCACTGCAGGACTGCTGACAAGTGCAGCCAATCTCGTCTGAGCAGCATGGGGCATGGCAAGTCTCGGGAAATCCCTACAGCTATTTTGTGTGTACATCTGAGAACTGTGACTAGCAACTGACAGCACTTGCACATCTGTCATTGGCCACGCGCGTATACCAGTGTTTTACCCATTGCAAGCATGCTGGCCGTGGCTGGCAGAGCTGTTGCATGCACCAGCATTTGCACACATCCTGTATCTACCATGGCTGTCAAGGTACAGCCACCAACCTGGGCATTGACAATGCACTGCGGTTAATAGGATTCCAGGCAGTCATGGCCAAAGCTGCAAACCATTTTCTCCATTCCCCTATCACTGGGCCTGGTTTCTGTTTCCCAGCATGGAAACCCACATCTGATGCTGTGGCTGGGAAACCCTGTGGGCCAGTGCCTGGGTAGATGGCCAATGCCTCCGCATTGCAAGCATCTATCATCTTGGGGGTCAGGCCCCAGCTGGGTGTCTCATCTTGGGCAAGTGGATGGATTAGCTCGGCTGTTTGGTTCTGTCCATGTTCCTCTGTCTCCGGCAGGTTCTTCACTGGCTCCAGCATAAGCCTCCACAATGCATGCCATCTCCTCCAGGGCCTGAGGCTGATGTTGTTCCACCCTTTTCTGGGCCTGTTCCTCCAAGTCCCAGATGAATTGCTAGAGGACAGTGGCCTTGAATAATTCTGCAGATGGCCTTTCTGCTGCCTTGAGCCACCTGGCCCCTATATCCTTTAGCCTTGGGGCTAACAGTCTGCATCACTGGCTTTCCTTGCTCTTCCTTACGTGGAATTGTCATCAGTAATGTTCTGGTGATTTTTCCAATTGATGCAATATAGTCTTCTTGACAGTCGGGTAGTCCAGGGTCTCTGTGCGTGTGAGGGTGCAATATGAGGCTTGAGTCTGGCCCATCAAGAGCAGCTTCAGCAGCGTGGCCCACTGGCTCACATCCCAGCTGACCTGGGTCACAAACCACTCAAAGGTCTCTAAGTATGCTTTAGAGATGTCTTCCTTAACCATTTGAGGCATGGTTAACCATTCGAGGCAGTCTTTGCAGCTCCTGCCTACAGTCATCTTGGTCTTTGCCAGTTGCTCGACCAGGTCCTGTTGTCTGGAAAACAAGGTGCCATGGGCCTCCATTTCCCTGGACTTGGCCTGCATATGTTCCTGCAGCAAATGGAGAATCATCCCCTGCATCTGCTGCCAGTTTTCATCTGGTTGCACAGCTCTTTCCCCATCCATGGCTGACTTGCCTGTGATCTGGGTCTGATGATAACCTGCCATTCGTGATTCCCGGCCAATGCACAAACTGTGGTGGGCCCTTGGCCCGTCACCTGTGGGGTGGACTGACCCTGAGTCTACTCACCCACCACAACTTTTGGGCTGTTATCCATACCTCTGATGTTGCTCAGTGGTTCTTACCAGCTCCAGGACACCCCCTTGATGCATCTTCTGTGGGGTTCCTCCTCCCCTACAGCCTACCCCTTTCCACTTGGGTGCTCTTGTAGATGCAGGATACACCTTGGTGTCACCACAGGTGGTTTTGATGTGCAGCTTGGATGATGATCCTGTATCACGGTCATTTATTGTGACCTGTTACACTTAGAGCAAAAATGCTAAAACAAAGGAAAGCAATGTAACTCAGGGGTTGTTAACCGGGGGCATGCGTACCCCCAGAGGTACTTGGGAAGAACCTAAGGGGTACGCATAGGTGGGCTCTACTCAGCACTGGTGAGACCATAGCTGGAGTACTGTGTCCAGTTCTGAGCACCACACTTTAACAAGGACATGGACAAGCTTGAGAAAGTCCAAAGAAGAGCCACCCATATGATCAGAGTCTTACATGGCAAGCCATACAAGGAAAGGCTGAGGGATCTGGGACTCTTCAGCCTGAAGAAAAGAAGAGAAGAGAAGTCTTCTCAAGAGAAGACTGAGGGGGGACCTGGTGGCCATCTATAAACTCACTAGGGGGGACCAGCAGGGTTTGGGAGAGACCTTGTTCCCCCGAGCGCCCCCCAGGGTAACAAGGAATAATGGCCACAAGTTGTTGGAGAGTAGGTTTAGACCAGACATCCAAAGGCACTACTTCACAGTCAGGGCGGCTAGGATCTGGAACCAGCTTCCAAGGGAAGTGGTGCTGGCTTCTACCCTGGGGGTCTTTAAGAGGAGGCTGGATGACTACCTGGCTGGGATCATCTGAGCTGGTTTTCTCTCCTGCCCAGGGCAGAGGGTTGGACTAGAAGATCTACAAGGTCCCTTCCAACCCTACTTCTATGAATCTATGAATCTAAGGCTGAGAGGGGACCTGGTAGCAGCTTACTGTTACACTAGGGGAGTACATGGCCACAAACTCCTAGAAGACTGATTCAGGCTCAACATTAGGAAAAGCTTCTTCACAGTCAGGGTAACCAGACTGTGGAATAAGCTCCCTCCAGAGGTGGTGCAATCACCTACCCTGGAAATCTTCAAGAGGAGACTAGACAGTCAGCTTGCTGGGGTCACTTGACCCCCAGTTATCTTTCCTGTTTGGTGCAGGGGGCTGGACCCAAAGATCTTGCAAGGTCCCTTCCAGCCTTACAATTTATGAATCCACCACCCCATGCCACTACCTCTGAGGAGCAGGGCCAGGGGCCAGGGGGCAAGGGCAGTCCTACCCCTCTGCAGGGTGCACAGGGCAGGGGGACGGAGCTCGCATGCGGTGGCCACTGCTGCCATCCACCACCCCACGCTGCTGCCATTCCGTGTCCAACCGCATACCACCTCACACTCTCCGCAGCTCCACGTCCAGTTGATGGGGGTACACTGATTTTAAAAGGTTGAAAAGCCCTGATGTAACTCAGTGGCACTCAGGATGAGTGGTGGGCAAGGCACCGTTGTCGCTGTGCTGGGCTGCTTGCTTCCAAGCATTGGGGCATAGGGGTCTGCTTCCTCAACCTCTTACTCTCCTTCCTCTATCTGGCCTCTTTTTCCCTGGGGCTTTTTCTTACTGCTTATGACCAGGTGTACCATGGATCCACATGTTCCCTGCTGGGTCTGCTCATGGCCAGATACAGTGGGGTCCCATGATGATGCACTTTGAGTATTTGAGTATATGGTTGGGCTGCCAGGAGGTTTGGGTATTGAGGTCTGTCCCTCCAGGGTTTGCCCCTGCCAGGTGCCCTCTGGGCCCACCGGTCCACCCTCTCCCAACCCTATCTGACCTGAGACAATGCAGGCTCCAGTCTGGTGAAGGCTGCTTGGTTCTGCAGCTCCAGCGCAAGTTGCCTGGTCCTGGTGAATGGGTCGGACCCGGACAGTCTTAACCCGGGCAGTCTTTTGTCTGGGGCCTGGATGCCCCTCTGGCTTGGCCCCCTCTTGGCTCAGGCGGGCCTGGGCTGGTGCCTTTAGCTTACCGGTTGGCAAGTGCAGTGGCAGGGGTGGTTGCGATGATGGCAGTGGCAGGATGTTCCTGGCAGGATGTTCCTGGCAGTGGGGAGTGCGCCTGGTTCCATTTCTGGTGCCCGACATGTCCCACCACATTCCCAGCCTCTGAGCCACCTTTCCGTGCATGGCTGCCTCCAGTCGGGGCCCAGGTTATCTAGCCATATAGCAGCAGCTGCACCGATCACAGCCCAGCCACCTGGGCTGTGGTGCAGAAGTAGGCCAGGCATGGGCCTGCCACACTCCTTTAGAAGAGCAGCCGCTGAAAGAGGTAAAAAAGCAGTAGAAGCAGAAGAGTGGACCAAGAATGAAAGAGTGGGAAGATGGACTGAGAAGTGGAAGGGGAATAGTGGGCTAGACAGTTTCCATGGGGCCCCCACTCATGTTGACAAGTGTCTAACTTTATCCATACCTTTCCCCACAAGCAGGACACCTTCAGGGTTGCTCCTGTGTGGGTACCCTATTAGGCAGGGATATTCTTGAATTTCCTGGAGCTTCTCCCACAGTATATGGGTGTGCACAGCCTCTTCCCCTGGGAGTTCTTCACTGGAACAATGCAACTTTTCCTTTCCTAGGGCTCTGGGAAATTGCTAAGTGTCTCAGAAATTAATTGTAGCTTATGTTGTCTTAATCTTAGAGGAGAATCCTTTCAGAATTCTTTGAGGACCATGCTGGGAGTAGGAATGAAGAAGAAAGGGAGTTGAGGGGAGATGGAAAAAGAAGTTGAGTTGTGGGATAGTGATAGTCCACTTCTTCCCATCTTTTAAAGAGAGGAGGGTAGCAGTCTCCCTTGGAAAGTCATATCCACAGTTGCTGAAATAGGCTGCAATGTGTTATCCTGAGAAATCCCCCTCTTCCCCTCCTACACACCCTGTCACTCAGTCACCCCAGCCAAAGACCACCATCAGTTACTTGTTAGAGAGCAAAAGCATCTGCTGTTTCATTGCTGTGAGGGAATTGCAAACTTTTCCAGGTCTCTCATCTCTTGCTGGCTCTGCTGGGTGATAGCAGTAGCAGTCTTTTGAGCTGACTCTTAACTGTTGTGGCATGTTGAGAAATTGTGCATGTTGAGAAACTGGCTCTTTCCTGCTTTCACCCTCAGGGACTTGAGGAAGCCATGAGATCTGTTTGCCCCTTGTTTTGGTTTGTCATGTTAAGCTACTTGCAGCAGGAGGGGTTAAGCAGTGGGCTTGATCCTAAGATGTAGCTTACAGTTTTGGTGCCCTGGGCGCTGTGTGTTTCTGGGGCATGGGAGGAGGGGGTGCTGGGGAAAGTGAGTGTGTACTTTGCACAGGGACTGCTGTGGAGGCAACATGGGCTGCTGGTGCCTCCATGTCAGCTCCCTGAATGTGGGCCACTGTCACGGCAGTAGCATGGGTTCCCTGGGAGCTGCCCCTCTGGTGCCCTCTGAATCAGTGTGAGCGGTTGGTGTCCAGCTTCACGCCTCTCTCCGTGCCAGTTACATTATTGTGTGCCTCTGTCAAGAGATGTGTTTACCTCATCTTGCCATTGAGGTGTTGACAGCCTCTCAGTGTCACTGGTGATTTGTTTTATCAGAGCAGGGGCCAAAAAACTAACTTCAGCCTTTTCACAAACTTCAGCCCTCACTAGCAAAACCTGCTCTGCTGATTGTCCCTCTTGCTTGACTACTGGGATATAGCAGGAGGCAGAGCTTTCCTTCCTGGCCTTGGCCATCCAGCGTGCCTCACAGGAAAAGAGTAGGAAGAGCCCCAGGGCAGACAGCTCCCCCTCCCTGTCTCTCCTCCTGTGAGGGTCAGTCAGATGTCTTCTTGCTAACTCAGGCCTGGGAAGGAGAGTGAAGGGCCTCACTGCAGCTTTTTCCAGCCCTGGGATGAGCATAAAGTGCTCCTGAAACTGGAGCTGCAGGAGCAGAGGAGGGGGAGGAGGAGGAGGAGGAGGAGGAGGAGGGCAAGATGTGAATTCACTAGAACATGGGGGCTGTGGAGAAGCTGCGTCCTCAGGCAGGTAGTGCAAGCTCCTGCTGGGAGGGGCTGTCAGAGCTGCCCTTTATGTGTCTGCGTGGGAGGTCTGGTGGGGGTAAGTTCAAACAACAAGAGACTAAAGAAATACTATTAAAAATCCTCCTACTTTGGGGGCCAATCTCATCATTTTGTGGATCTGACCCCTGAGCTTTGAAGGTTGGCAGCAGTTGGCCTTAGGGATGGGCAATGTGGGCAGCCACCAGGGCACCATGGTCAGGGGGGTTTCACACACATGCACTCGCCGGTGACAAGCACAAACTCACAGCAGCACTCTCCTTCCGCCCCACCCCAGCCCCAGGCAGGAGAAGCAGTGCCCAACCCAGCCCACCCCCTCCCTCCAAGCACTGCTCAGGAGGAGCTGGGCTGGGCAGTGCAGGTGAGGTGGCACCTGCTCCAGTCCATTTGCGTTGCTCCTGCACAGCAGCAGTGGTGCCTGCCTGGTGCACTGTGCCACTCTGCCTCCCTGCCAGACTGCACCGCACGCCCCTGCCACCTGCCTCTGCCTGCTGGAAGCCAGCTAGGGAAGCCAAGAAGTCATCTGGGGAAACTAAGTGACAATTTGTGGCCCAACTTTCGGGGGGGGTGCCAAAATACATGTTTGCCCAGAGCACCATTTTCCCCAAGGCCAGCTCTGGTTGGTAGCAGTGAATTTGTAGCACCCCCCAATACCAGCCCTGGGGGAAAAGCAGCACAAATTAGAGAGATGATTCAGGTCCTTGTAGGAGTCAGTCCCAGGTCCCAAGGCCCTGAGTAGTATATAGGGTACACCTCTTGTCAAGCTGACAAGCCCCGCCCACTGACAGGCACCCTACCCCTTGATGCGCCCCCGGCCCCGCCTCATAGACATGCCCCCCTGCCTGCCATCTTGGCCGCCATCTTGTGGTCAGAAGTCCTGCCCCTAACCCCTGACCTTTGCCACCAGAAACTCCACCCCCGAACACCCTGGCAGCCATGTTGGTGGCCATCTTGGCCGCCATATTGCATCCCAGAACACCCTTTTCCCATCACATGGCCTGTGACATCAGAACAGTCGCTCCTTAACCGGGAAACTCCTCCACCCAAGAACGCCCCTGAGCCAATGGGGGGCAAGTATAGGGGTGGGGGATGGGACCTAGGCTGGCAGTCCCTGGCCTGCCTCTTGTCTAAATTCTGCTGGGAAAACCCTCCAAACCAGGCCGCGTGTTTTCTGAGACCATGCTAATACAGACAGAAGCAAATATGGATTCTGACACTTTGGAAGCCTCCGGCACTGTTCAGACCTCTATCAGCAGCGCTGTGGGTGAGATCTCAGTGGTTGAGACAGATTCTCGGACTCCCAAAACAGATCCGGGGACCGTGGTAGACGCCCAGCAGACCGCATCAGAGCCATAGGGAGACAGCGTGGGAGTGGCAGACAACCTAAACCCCAAGGGCTTTGCTGAGGTAACTAGCCTAGAATTATTTTGGAGGGGGTGGCTTTCTACGGTAACAGGGTGGGCCTGTGTTAACTCTTTCGTCTCTTCACAGGGGCAAGTATGGATTCTTACACTACACCAGTAATGCCCTTTGTTCCTGCCTTACCACGAAGACCAGAGAGATGTCTGCCAAGAAAATGCTACCGTAGTGACAGTTCTGAAGAGGGGGAGATTAGGGAGAGTAGCCCCCTAACCCAAACGTTTCCTGAGATGCTTGGTGGCCAAGGGCCCAGAGCAGATGCTGATGATTCTGGAGAAGAGGGGTGTCTCATTTTGGATGCTGAGGGAGAAAAAGATGTCTCTGGGGGGGGCAGAGCCACTTTTGAGTGTTTTGAACTTGGAGAGGAGCTGGTGTGTGTGTGTGGGGGGGGAGGGAATCTTTAGGCGGGTATTGGTGGCAGGAAGGGAGGCAGGAATTAACTATCGACTCCTTAAATGGAGGGTAACCAGAGTTTCTTCTTTAAAATTCCTCTGCAGCTGGATGAAGCCTTTCTCATGACATCAGAAAGACAACGCAGCAGCAGCTCTATAACCTTGGTACTTGGAAAGAGAAGCTGCTTTTGTGGCAATCAGAGTCCTGGTGCTTCAGAAGAAGAGGGTGCTGTGGCCTTTAGAAGACAACTAGGAATTGAACAAACTGGACCTGTCTCACCATGGAGTCACAGAAGGCTTATGAAATCTCTTGTACGTGTTTGTTGTTATGGCATACTGAAATATTGTTTGAGAGAGAGACTTTTTGAAGCCTGCAGGGGTTGCCTCCTAAATGCACCAGGTCAAGGAATCCACAAATGTATGGACAGGACAGACGAGGACATAAATCAGACAATTCGGGAACTTTGTATTGAACTGTGTATGGAGAGTATTCTAAATGCTGTAATGGCATTAGGGTGCTCTATGGATTGTCTATGCCTCACTGAGAAGCATTTAGCTCAGGGCTTGGCAATTATAAACCATATTCATCTGGCTGGAGACCCATATGCTGCTTTACATGGTGTTATTCATGAGGAGGATAAACCTCTGGTACCCTATGTTGAATGTTTTATTGGAACAAGAAATTATAAATTCCTGCTCCAGAGAACAATGTAGCCAGGATATAGTATAAAACTAGCAAAAGGTGTAAACATTGTACAAAGGCTGATGAAAATAAAACTTATTAGAAACACATTCTTCCAGATGTCATTCTTTAAGGGAGGGTATAGAGGGTTGTTGGTTATAAGGGGGTCACAGCTAAGGACATGTTGGATCAAGCCTAAAGAAAAAACTGTGGAGCCATACAGGAGAGCTGTAACTTGATGGCTGCAACAAGGTGTTGTCTTCACACCTAAGAACCTTACAAAAAAGACTGCCTGGGGGTATGCACCCAAAATTCAAGGGCTTTGATTCTATCAGTTGCTGCTTTCACACCTAAGAATCTTACAATAGGAACTGGCAGGGTGTGTACCACCCAAAATTGAATAGGTGCCAATGGGCCTACAGGAACGAATCAAAGGGCAAGATGCAAAAACCAGGGCCATCCTTCACCACAAGGGGTGTCTACAGGGATGAATTAAAGACCAGTATGCAATATCCTGGGCAGTCCTTGATAATGACCTGCCAATCCATGAGAGAAGCCTCAGACATATTAAAATTAGAAGTCATCAGGATAGGACCCTGAGAAGGGCAGAAAACGCCCCTTTGCTCAGGATTCTGGAACTGTTCCCAGACAGGATCTAGGTATGTACTCATAAGTTTTATATATCTTTTTTTGTTAATGTTTGATTTACTTCTTTCTGTATAGATATCTTCTCTGTTTCATTATAGTATCTTTTACTTACTGTTTCTTGGGGGGGTCTTCATTACAGCAGAAACAGCCCAACTTTACACCAGAAACACTTCAGAGGGGGCAGAACAAGACAGGGATGGTATGTACGTAACCATTTTTAACTCTCCATACATAGAGATATTTGGGGTGTGTTAATATGAAATTTATGTCAGAATATCATTTTGTAACTGTTTACCCCAAGCAGAAAACTCTTCTTGAAGAATGGAAAACCAGAGCAAGCATGTCCCATCATGTCTTTATCCTGTAGTGAAAGGTACATTTTTCTGAAATCAAGCCTTTGAAGCTCTTTAAGTGTTTTTGGGGTGGTGGGGTTAATTTTGCTATGGGTCTTTTCAAGCATGGGTGTTCAGCCTTGTAGCTTTTAAAACTGTGTGCGTTTTGGGGATAGGGCTGAGGGTCAGCATGTGTGTGTTTTAGGGTTAGGAGATAGGTTAAGAATTAGGGACAGAGTGTGTGTTCATCTTGGAAGTGGATTGTTGATGCTGAGATGTCAATGTTATATTTCCCAAGTGATCTCATGCAAGACCACCCAAGAGAGAGACAATGTTCCAGAAACACCAGAGGAACACACGCCAGTTCAAAGGCCTATAGCAGCACTTGTTGAAAACCACAGAAACACCAAACCTGAGGATCAGAAACCCCATGGACCAGACCCCACCCAAACCAGAGCAGAAGGACACAGTAAAAAAAAAGGTAAGACCATGTGGTTCCTCAGAGGAAAATGCACCACCGAACCCTGAGAGAGCCGTGTGTGAAAACACAAACATTCACAGTTCCATAGCTGCTGTTTTGGGGTCTGTGAATAAGAAACACAAGACTGATTACTCACACACTTTAGAGAAACCTGAGGAGGTTCTCCCCATGTGTTTGAAGGATAATGATTATTTTTCAAGTGAAAGGAGGAGACTTTCGGGGGCTGTTGATACACATAATGCCTTGAAGGATCATAATTATTTTTCAAGGGAAAAGAGAAGACTCTGGGGGGTTGCTGGCACTCATAGAGCCTTGAAAGATCATGATTATTGTGCAACCAAAAGGGCGCATGTTGTACGGAGGGGAGGTGGGCTGTATGGTCCTGACACTAGGCATGGTATACGTCATAAGAAGGGAGGCCCTGATAAACCTGAGAACAAGTGGCTTGCGGGTCAAAAAGTAAAGGCCTGTTTAAAGATGAGGGTGGGAAGTCTAAGCACATATTGAGAAAAAATAAGAGAACCCCTACTGAGAACCCCACAATTGCCCCAAACCTCCCCAAGCCTGTGGAGCCAGAGGGCAGGTCTGATGAATGTGATGTTGAAGATCCTCTAGAGGTCCCCTCAAAAAACCCCACTCCCCCCGAGCTTGTAGTGTCAGAGAGCAGTGTTGGTGAAAATGAATTAGAAGAACCTCTAGAGGGGCCCTCAAAAACCCCAGCTTCCCCCGGGTCTGTGGAATCAGACAGTGAAAATGGTGAAAGTGATTTAGAAGATGCCTCAGACGCGCCCCTGAAGTTAGAGCCCCCCCAGGGTGTGGAGGATGTCATGCCGGATGCAGAAATGGTATGGGTGAGAAGGCGGGAGTGGCCTATAGCTAGGTTCGGAGCCCAGAGGTATATAGAGGAGTTTCGTTTTAGGAATCTCGAACTTGTACTGGTACACGTGACTTTTGAAGCCATAAGAAGGGGGGTAGAACGAATTGTAGAAAATCTCCACTGTTTATTCACGCCTGCTGATTATGCTCAGCTCCATATTGAAGCAAATGGCATGCACAAATGTTTATATTCCCCAACTATTAATTTAAGTGACATGTCCACTGACCTGATTTTACAGTGGCTCAGCAAGCTCTTATGAAGTCAGAGAGAAATACTCTTTGATTCAACATTTTGGTTGATTGTGGTAGTTGTAAGAGGTGTGGGTGGTGGTGCCTGGAGAGTGATAGGTTCTATCCCCTATTCCCAAATTATTGCCAAAAAGAAACGGTATTTAATTATTCTTAACACCTTTGATACTAAGCTCTGTTTTGCTGGTAGTCTGTTTGCTCTGACCACTTTTAGAGGAGCCACAGATGCAGATCTGCTACATGGTGCAAGCCAACTGCACAAGAAGTTGGGGTGGTCAGCACAAAAGCAGGTTATGTTGAAGGACGTAGCATTGTTTGAAGATCTTGTAAAGGTTAACATCCATATAGTTATGCATAAGGAGAAAACAGGGTGGAGTTTCTTTAAAACACACAGCACGCCCCAGTACCCAAACACTTGTTTCCTTATGTTGCATGACAAACATTATTATGGGGTTCTGGATGTGGAAAGTGTTTTTGGGGCAAGAAATTATTGCGATCTTTGTCAGGCATTGTACAGCCATAGCCACACGTGCAGGTTCTGGTGCCACCTCTGTCTGACCCCAGACTGTGCAGATAATGGGGTGAGGCACAGAGGTGTCCTAACTGTAAACTGGTCTGTCGGTCCTCAGGGTGCTTAAAGAGACACGGAGTTCTGGCTTCTGACAAAAGAGTTGACTGTTTGTCTAAAACGTTGTGCTATGAATGTAAATCTTACGTGGACTAAAACCACGAATGTAAGGGGAGGCAATGCAAACAGTGCTACAGGCAGATCAAGGATGTAGACAATCACCAGTGCTTTATGCCCCGGATTACTAAACCTGAAATAGGGGAGGGTTACATTTTTTATGCTTTTGAATGTATGCAGGAGACTGGGATGCATGTACCAAATTACATTTTTGTAATGGAGTTAGCTCTAGAAACCCCCTGGGAGGGTAAGACCCAGGAGACAGAGCAGACTTGGGAATTTAAGGGCGAAGAATGCCTCTCAGACTTTATTAAGGTCTTTATCCATAAAATGTATCAGGGCTACACATTCATAGCTGTCACGGAGCAGGGTCCTAAGAGCGGCCGTGATCTATCTCCCCTAGCACCCCCTACCGTACCAAGTTTACTTCAAGCACCCTCAAAATCTCGCGCGCCATGTCTTGATCTTAAATATTAAAGGGAGGCTGCCTTTTGTCCTCTTGGACACAGTTTTCTCCTGCTGGCACTCGTCTTGTTCTTACAATGGGGTTTCCGTGCACCCCGGCCTTATGGGCTCCAGCCACCCCTGTACCACGCCCCAAGCCTCACTGATGTATTGGACATTGTTTGGTCTATTTTGCTCTCTGCGCCCTCTCTGGCACTCGGGCTCTCCGCAGCTCCTTATTTCTCACCCTGTGCCCCACAGGCGCTCTGGCTTGTCTCGCGACTGCACCCCACAGGCGCTCTGCTTTCCGCCATCTTGTCTGGCTGCCCCCTTGGCTCTGGGGCTTGTCACTCTCAGATGGGCTCAGGTGGCCATAGCCGTGCCTGGCCCCACCTCTCCTCCTCAGGGTCTCGAACCCCCCCGCAGGGCTCAGGTGGCCTCGGCCCTACCTGGCCTCCAACTTTCCACTCCCCTTCTCTGGCGCCAGGGTCAGTGCACCCCAAATACTGTGCCCTCTCTGGCGCTGGGGTCCCTGTGCTACCATGGGTCCCCAATGAGGCCTCTTCCAACCCCTAATAGCATCACCCAAACCACCGGTTGTAAACAGCAAACAGAAACTCAAGCCTCTTGGCTACAACATAAATTTGAGCTGCTCAGCTATACTATTAGTCCTGCCACATCAGCGGTGCTCTATCCTTCCCCCAGTCTCACAGCTATACCTGCGGTCTAGCCTCTCCTCTTTGATCAGTCCAGCAGAGCTCCTTCCTCTACGGCTGCTAGCAGGGAATTTCCTGCCTGGCCTCAACCTGGGAGTTATCTAGGAGCCAGGCCCTGCCCCTTCCTGTCAGCTGACCCACAGCGGTTGTCCTAGCAACCTGCAGCTGGGCTCCTTACTTACTGCTCCATAAGTAGCAGGCGTCTCAGTGCCCTGCTACACCTTGCTACAATAGCTCACAATGCCAAGGGCTATGATGGCTACTTCATTGTTAGCCAACTATTAAAAGAAAAAATGGCTGTGAATCTCATCACCCAGGGAGGTAAACTCGTCTGGTGTCTATACCATGATACAGACTCTGTGATTTTTGTGAACTGTGAGGGAGACCAGAACTCCCTGCTCGGCAATTATTTAGGTGATCTCACAAGCGAGATCCCACCAGATGAGCCTATCACAGAGTTTGTGTCAGCAGGCCCCAAAACCTATGGGTATAAGCTGTCAGGAGGAAAGGTCTACTTAAAAGTCAAGGGGATTACCCTGAATGTGGCCACCTGTGAAAAAGTCAACTGTGAGAGCTTGAAAGACCTGGTTCTTGATTATGGGGCAAACCCTGCCAGGGACATCCCTAAAACCATTGCAGTAAACCTGAACTCGATTGTCAGGGATAAACAGCACTGGACAATCGAAACCAAGACTATTAAGAAAACACAGAAAGTCGTTTACGATAAAAGGGTCCTTGCAGAAAACTTCAAGTCCTTCCCCCACGGTGTTTGAATATGGATATGCGTTGGAAGCATCCCTTTTCTGTGATTCTTGCAGGGCCTAGCAACTGTGGCAAAAGTTACTTTATAAAAAACCTGCTAGATAATGCTGATACTTCAAAAAAAGCGGTGGGTGGAAATAAAAAGAGATGATGTAGCAGCGGGGTCTTTTTTAGCTCCTGAGCCTGCAGAAGGAAACATGTCTAACTGCGTGAAGAGAAATTTGGCTGCCTTAAAATTGCTTGTTCAATCCTCCTCCCAAAAAAGGAAAGCTATACTCTGCTCAGCCTCTGAGGATTTAGTAGCCACTATTTCAGAAATTGCTTTGAACACCCTAAAAGGAAACATCTCTTTGATGCCCCACCAAATATGTGTACTAAAAAGAGATGCAGAATCATAAAAAACCTAAGTAACAAAAG
>NW_017729029.1:8175673-8181210 GCF_001723915.1 Gavialis gangeticus
TGGGAGGTCTGTAGTAGACCCCCACCATTAAAGTCCTTTTCCCCCCGGTCCCCTTGTATTCTGACCCAGAGCACTTGAGTCTGCCCCTCCTTTGATCCAGTGCTGCTCGTTGAGGAGGGGCACTTCAGTGCCCAAAAGCATCCCTTTTGCCTGAACATCTGCCCCAGCCTTAGCCTGCCATTCCCAAGATCATCCAAAGTTTAACCCACCACAGCTCCTCCAACAGCAGGCCCTGGAATAGCCAATGGCATCAGCAGAGAGCCTGAAAGGGCAGGAAATATCACCCTAGTGTCACAGAACTAGGGTTCATGTAAACAGCCTGATCTGGGTGTTTTGTTGCAGAGTCTAATAAAGTCATTGCTGTATATTAATGCTGCTAAACAGTCACTAAAACTGTAATTTCCCATATAGCATCTTCCACACCATGGTCAGAACATGTACATAATATGAATTCATCAGAACATTTTGGTGAGGGAAAGATTGGCTCCATTTTGTAGATGAGGAAAAGCAGCAAGACCATTTTTCATCTTTAAGGAAGACCTCTGGGGAAGGGATTGTCCATCACCATATGTCCCAGGAGGAGAGGAATCAAATGACTCATTGTGTTGAGTATAATCTTGAGAAAATGGAGTAAAGGTCCTGCCTCTGGAGTTCTGCCCTCCTTGAGCTCTGTCAGAGATATCTGTGCCATCTTATGCCACAAGCTGTTGTTCTACTCATTGCACTGTTGGTGTGTGTTGTTTCTGTACATGTTACGGGGTTCCTCTTTTGGGAAATGCTGCAACATGTTGCCCCCATTTCCTTTAATTGTGTTGTCCTTGGAGTTCCCTGAAACTGTTGAGAATGGGAACCAGGAAATCTAACTTAGTAAGAATCTTAATGATCATTCATAACCAATATTTTCCCTTTGCATTTCTACAGCATCACAGTAATGTGAGTGACTGAGGCACATGCTGGTGGAAAGAGCCCTAGAGAGACTTCATGGATATGGATACAGGCCTCACACAGGCTGATAGCTTAAAAGTAAAATCTATACAAAAAGCAATAGCGGTTCTTCAGTTGGAATCTCTTCATGTTGATGGCTATTCACCTTTGGGTACTGACAGGTATATATGGCTTGTTTCCAAGTCCAGATTTTAAAACTACTCCCCTACACACACCCTGAAGCTTTTGGACCCTGAGTTCAGGTTCAGGCCCATCACTAAGTTAAACTTACTGGTACCTGGAAGGAAATCAGTGGTCTGGTAATGAATTAGTTAATACACTCTTCTTTTCTCCCAGATGATACTGAACATGCAATGCTAAATCCAGAATCAACAGGCAGTGACTGCGGAGCTGCTAGTTGTAGCACTGATTTGGAGAACATTAATTTGGAAGCTCCAGTAGGTGTGACTCCTGAGCGAAGGTATGGGAAGCTGGCACCCCTGTCTATTAGGGGATTGTAGCCTGTATCTGCATGGTGTTAGGGACTGAATCCATTTTTTTTGCTTAATCAGCTCTGGAACACAGCAAAGGTTATGTGATTTGATTTCCTATTGACGTGAGCCTACATCTATCCAGGACACAGGCCTGGAGACAGTACATGCTATCACAGCATCACTGCAAGCACCAAAGGCCTCCCACAGGGAAATTATGCCAATATTAGGTTACTTCAGAATCTCAGAACAATTCCCCACCATTGATACAACAGCAAGCACTCCTTCCAGTTTCCCCATGTATATGCTCCTGGGGTTTCTAGTCAAAGTTGCTCCTTTTCAGATAAGCTGCAGCTCTTTTATTATTACAAATTATTCCACTGATATTTTAAAAGCTATTTTCCTTGAATTATATTCAGAACTGGCTCCCTCTGAGCCCTTCATTCCTTGAGATGAGCTGG
Source organism: Gavialis gangeticus (assembly GCF_001723915.1). Taxonomy (NCBI): domain Eukaryota; kingdom Metazoa; phylum Chordata; order Crocodylia; family Gavialidae; genus Gavialis; species Gavialis gangeticus. The sequence goes on from NW_017729029.1 coordinate 8,177,550, forward strand.
CAGAACAGCAGAGCTGCAAAAATGTATGCTGGATGTAGCTCAGTATTTCTTTTATTAAATAAAAAACTATTCAGAGTTCATCAGCTTTATAATCTCACCCTAAAAAAGGAAATGCTTATTCAATCATTGGCAGTCCCTCACAGAGGAGGATGATTGTCTTCCATTCTTGTCTTATCTGTGGGTCTGAAGATGGCTGACAAGGCCAATTTGAGATCACAGACTCTGCTGCAACCTGGGAACACGTTTCCATGAAGGGTGGGTGGCTCTGGATTCTTGATTTGGTCCACAACACGCTGTTCCTGCCACTCTTGCTTTTCCATCTTCTGTTGCCATTGTATGGTTTCAAATTACTGAGATCCTTGCAGCAGACTCTTCCTCCATTTGGGGCAGTCCTGGACAATAGGCTTCCACAAGTTGATGTCAATGTTTACTTTTTTCCAATCTGGCCTTGAGGTTGTCCTTGAAGTGCTTTCTCTGCCCTTCTCCTGAGCGTATGCCTTGACTGAGCTGGGAAAAAAAACTTGCTTCAGGAGTCTGATATGGCCAGCCCAGTGAAGTTGATGTTGGATGATCATCACCTTGATGCTTGTGATGTTTCTTGTGAGAGGATGCTAATGTTGGGTCATCTGTCTTCCCACTGGATTCAAAGGATCTTTAGCAGGCAGTGTTGATACTTCTCCAGTGATCTGAGGCGTTTCCCGTACATTGTCCACGTCTCAGCTTTGTACAGGAAGGTGGGGATCATGACTGCTTGATAAATCATGAGCGTGGTTTTGATCTGATGTTGTGATCTTTGAATACCCATTTCCTTAGGCATCTGAAGGCTGCACTTTCACATTTGATGCAGTGTTGGATTTCTTCATCGATGTCAGCCTTCTGCAAGAGATGGCCTCCGAGGTATGGGAAACACACAACATTCTCTAGAGTCTTACCATGAATCTGAATTACCAGAGCTGAGGTCTGCTCATTAAGAGCTTGTTGATGGGGGACCTTATCCTTCTGAATGTTAAGCATCAGTCCCATTTTCTTGTATGCCTCAGTAAAGATGTTGATGATTGCCTGAAGGTCTGCTTCCAAGTGAGCACACACTACAGCATCATCAGCGTACTGGAACTCAATGATGGAGGTTGGAGTGGTCTTGGTTCTGGCCTGGAGTTGGCTGACATTTAGCAGCCTACCATCCATTCAGTAGTTTAGCTCCACTCTGACTGGAAGTTTGTTGATGGTCAGATGTAGCGCTGCAGTAAGGAATATTGAGAATAGTGTTAGAGTGATGATGCAGCCTTGCTTAACTTCCATTTAATACCATTTTGCAAAAAGCAGGAATCCTCATTAAGCAGCTCAGAGGTGATACTGTCTAGAGATTCTTTATCTTCTGCCATCTCCCCCACTCTCACACACACACACACAGAATTAGTCTAGGAAGTTAGATGTTAAGCTGTACTTCAGGCCCATTATCTATCACATGAGATGTATCCATGCCTCTCTTTCAACTACTCCTTCATTAATTTATTCATGCATACATCTCTAACTATCAATCATTTACCTACCTAGTGATTTCAGTTCACTTGCCAACATCCGTCAGTTTCCTTTTATCCCTCTGTACTCCCACCCCTTTTCCAAATATCCATTTGCCTATGAACTCATCTTCACCCATGTGATCAAATCCAGTTAATCAGAGATTGTATTTTCAAAGATGCATCATGATACTTCTGCACCAGTAGCCAGGGTGCAGGGCATGGGGAAGTTCTGGAATGGTTGTTTACCTGCTGCCATGAGCTCCACAACATGGGGGATGAAGCTGCCAATGAAACTTTCTGCATTGTCATTCCAATGTGTGCTCCTGTTGTAAGCATACAACGATTCCCTCTTTTTACCATGAATCTAAATTCCAGTCAAATGAAATCGTGTGTGTGTGTGTGTATCAGGATGCCAGGAGGCAAACCATAACTCCAAGGGAAAATGCCCATTCAGAAAAGTTTCCATCTAGAATTTCCTTTTAATAGTTTCATAGTTTCATAGTTGCTAGGGTTGGAAGGGACCTGAGAAGATCATCTAGTCTGACCCCCTGCCATGGCAGGAAAGAGCACTGGGGTCAAACAACCCCAGCAAGGTGTTCATCTAACCTCTTCTTAAAAACCCCCAGGGTAGGAGCCTGCACCACTTCCCTTGGAAGTTGGTTCCAGACCCTAGCCGCCCTGACCGTGAAATAGCGCCTCCTGATGTCTAACCTAAATCTACCCTCTGCTAGCTTGTGACCGTTGTTCCTGGTCACTCCTGGGTGTGCTCGGGGGAACAGGGACTCCCCCAGTGCCTTCTGATCCCCCCTGACCAGTTTGTAACAGGCCACAAGATCCCCCCTCAGCCTTCTCTTGTGGAGGTTGAACAGGTTCAGGTCCCATAGCCTCTCCTCGTAGGGCCTGCCCTGCAGTCCCCTGATCATGCGAGTGGCCCTCCTCTGGACCCTCTCCATGCTGTCCACATCCCTCTTGAAGTGCGGCGCCCAGAGCATATGATTTAATAATGATTTAGATGTTTTTTATAGGAAGACATGACAAGGTGAAAATGGCATAATTAAAGGCCCCAACATTTTCCCTGGGGCTTGTCAAGGCTGCACAAATCCCAAAACTGTGCTTGTGATGTTTGTAATTTGCGTAGCCTGTGTTTGTCTCGCTAGTGGGGAATCCAGGAAGTGAGACTGCCCAAGCATCTTTCAGGGCTTGTCTACTCTTGTGTCCATTCAAGGAGGTGTAGAAGAAGGTAAACTAGCTCTATTGTGTGGTGGCAGGAGTCAGGACTATGACCAAAGAGGTGGTGCTGTACAAGCACCTGACCAACAACAGGGGACCCTGTCAGCCTGCTTCAGTCAGTTTGTTTTCTCCATCAGGACTGCCCTGTTGAACCTCCTGATGTACTGGCACACAAAGCTCTCAGTCAAGGACTATGTTTAAAACAGGACTGAGCAAACTGTAGAACTACAACCAAGATAGTAGGAGAGGATGGCAAAGAGTTGGCAAAGATCATCTGGCAGAGGTACCACCAGCACAGACTGTTCAAGGACCCTAGGGGAAGAGAGCCATGACAACGAGGAAGAAAATGAGGACAGTGAAGAAGAAAGTGAATGGAGTAACAGTGACAACCAGGGCAACAACAATGGTGATGGAGACAATGACAGTGATATAAAAACTAAGGGAAGGAACAGAGGAACAGCATAACTGTAATAGTGAAGGGAATGAGGATGGGTGCACAGGTGTGAGTTTTGTAATGGGTGCACAGGAGAACCAGTGCCTGTGTTGTAATGGGTACGTGATTCTGTAACTGTGTACATGCTTGAATACTTGGTACGGTTGTAGCATATCTATCTATCTAGCTATCCTATGCGAAGCAGCTAGTATTCGCTTAGGATTCAGATTTGGCCAATTCAGGGGACAGTGATTCAATTCGGTGATTTGAATCACTGTCCCAAATCGATTTGGCCGCCACCAAATTGGCTGAATCTCCAAATTGGCTGAATCCCCGCCCGCTCTCGCAGCTTCCTCAATGGCTGCCCCATCTGGCTTCAGCTCCTGGCTCTTTAAAATAAAAAAAAGCCTGGCACTCACCAGCTGCTGCCAGGCGGGGCGGTGATTCCCACCACCCGGCACCATGTGGGGGGCTCTGC
>NW_017729029.1:8181349-8181642 GCF_001723915.1 Gavialis gangeticus
GGGAGCTGGGGCAGGCAGGGCAGCCATGGGGTGGGGGGGCTGGGAGAGCAGGCGGGGGTCAGGGGGCACTCGGGGGAGCAGGCAGGGGATGGGGCTGATATGTTGTGAGTTCAGCAACAACACTCTGGACACTGCTGTGTTGAACTAACCATTATTTATTATTATAACTCTCTGGAATCGTATCCAGGTGGATCTTAACAGTTGCATCAGTAGATGTATGTAGATCCTATACGTGCTCTGCCTCTGACTTAACCCAGTCCTGTGGAGGGAGAGGAACCAAGGATGCCCCTGCT
>NW_017729029.1:8186642-8186843 GCF_001723915.1 Gavialis gangeticus
GACAGTGATTCAATTCGGTGATTTGAATCACTGTCCCAAATCGATTTGGCCGCCACCAAATTGGCTGAATCTCCAAATTGGCTGAATCCCCGCCCGCTCTCGCAGCTTCCTCAATGGCTGCCCCATCTGGCTTCAGCTCCTGGCTCTTTAAAATAAAAAAAAGCCTGGCACTCACCAGCTGCTGCCAGGCGGGGCGGTGAT
>NW_017729029.1:8191843-8196766 GCF_001723915.1 Gavialis gangeticus
GGCCTTAAAGGGACAGGACAAGGAAAACACAATAAGACACAACACCCCTTTCCCCTAGACAGAATATTCAGCAAACTGTTTGGGAGGACTCTACTTTTGCTGTGGTCTTCTCATAGAGCCCCTCAGTGAGGGGTTCAGCAGATCATGACCCTGTCAGCCTATCGGGAGACTCAACAGCGATGCTTCCTTCTGATGACGACGGCAAAAGGTTTGCATTAGTAGAAACAGGTAGGCACTTCCCCAATGAATCCATGTCTGTCAGTGGTGGATTGGTGCTTGGAGATTGCTCAGGTGAAGGGTTATCAATAGGAGAATGCTCACGCAGCTGGTCCACATGACGTCTCCAAACTTGTCCATCATCAGTCTAGACTGTATGATACAGGTCCTTTGATGCTCACAAATTTAGACTGAACCCACTGTGGGCCTGTCCTGTAGTTCTGAGCAAACATAGTCTCTTGTGGAACAAAAAGGCATAAGGTACCAGATGCCAATGTGGAGTGCAATTCCTTTTCTTTCCGAAACTGCATGTCTCTCACAAGGTCTGGGTTAACACAGTCAAGGCATGTCTTGAGATGATGACCCATAACAAGCTCTGCTGGGCTGGACCCTGTTGTAGGGTAAGGCATTTCATGTTGAGCAAACAGAAATATGGCTAGTCTGGTAGGCCAGTCTCCTACAATAATCCTTTTCAGTGCATCTTGTGTAGTTTGCATCATTCGCTCAGCTTGCCCATTGGCCTGTGGCCTGCGAGGTGCAATGGTAACAGTTCGAATTAATTTGTGGCTGGCAAAACCTTGGAACTCAGCTGAGGTGAATGCACTGCCATTATCAGAAACGATAGTGTCAGGCATCCAATGGGTTGCAAACAGTTGACAGAGAGCTGTTATAGTGGCAGTTGATGTAAGAGCTGAGACAGTAATCACTTCAAGTCATTTTGAATATGAGTCAACAACAATTAAGGAATTCTTGCCTTGAAAAGGGCCAGCAAAATCAATGTGGATGCATGATCAGGGTTCCTTTGTCATTTGCCAAGGGAATACTGGTGCCTTTGGTGTATTATGACTGGTTGCTTGACAAATGCTGCACTCCCTCACAACCCTATGTCATTGTCCACACCTGGCCACCAAACAGAACTTCTAGCCAGTGCTTTCATCCTCACAATGCCTGAGTGTGCTGCATGCAGTGTTGTCAGTATGATTTGGCATCCTGCTTTTGGAATTATGACACGATTTCCCCACAAGAGACACCCCTTGTGTGCAGACAGCTCATACTGACATGATGAAAATGGCCTGAATTCCTCAGCCAATTTGTCTGCAGGCCAGCCCCTCCACACCCAGTTGAGGACATGGGCAAGGATAGGGTTTTTTGCAGTCATCCTTGTAATCTGATCAGCCTGAAGAGGGTCTTCTGGCACAGATTCCAGCATAAAAACTTCCACTGGTGGAGGAGTAACACAATCAGGTGTCTGTAGTGGTAGGCAGCTCAATGCATCAGCATTTGCAATTGTTTTCCCAGGTTTATACACGAGTTTATAGTCATATGCATTTAGTATGATGCTCCAGCATTGCATATGAGGAGACAAAATAGGAGGAGCTGGTATGACCATGGTAAAAATTCCAAGAAGGGGTTTGTGGTCTGTTTGGATTTCAAATTTGTGGCCATGAATGTAATTGTGATTTTTTTAAACTCCTGCAATGATTGCCAACGCTTCTTTATCAGTCTGTGCATTATTCCTCTCAGTTAAAGTCATTGTTCTTGAGTAAAAAGCAACAGGTGCATCCATGCCATCAGGTGATGTGTGACTGTGGACAGCGCCAACACCAAACAGTGAGGCAGCACAAGTAATGGACAGTGGCTTCTGCTCATCATAGTGAACAAGGACAGAGTCTGACGTCAGCAACTTCTTGATGCCCTGGAAGGCTTTGTTGTGCTGGCAAGTCCGAACTTCCACTGAGTTCCTTTATCCTGTAAGTGATGAAGGGGTTCTGCTATGGTGGCTTTGTCTTTCAAGAAGATGTAATAAAAGTTGAGAAGTCCAAAGAACGCTTGAAGATCCTGTCTGCATTTTGGTATAGGGGCATCATGTATTGCTTTTACCTTGTCTTCAACTGGGTGAATGCCAGAAGCATCAATTTGATATCCCAGAAAGTTGATACTGAAAACTCCCTGTTGACATGTCTCTCTTTTTACTCTGAGACCTGCTTTATCAAATCGCTGTAAAACTTCTCTGAGTCTCTCAGTAAGTTTCTCTCTAGACAGCCCCATGATCAACACATCATCAAAGTATGGAACAAACCTGGGAATTCCTGCTAGCACTTTCTCCATGAACTGCTGGAAAATTCCTGGTGCCACAGAAATGCCAAACAAGAGGCACTTGACATGGAGTGCTCCCTGGTGTGTAATTATTGTTTGGGCTTCAGCAGCCTTGTCATCCACTATCAATTGCTGATAGACTTGAGTGAGGTCAGGTTTGGCAAAAACCTTCCCTCCTGCAAAAACAGATAGTAACTGGTTAATGGCAGGCACTGGGTGGGGATCCTGCTTAAGTGCTTTATTAACAGTGCACTTGTAATCCCCACAGCTGCGAACACTGCCATTAGGCTTTAAAACAGGAACAATTGGGGTGGCCCAGCTTGTATGTAGGATTGACTTGAGGACCCCTCACACAATAAACCGATCAAATTCTGCATCAATTTTCGGCCTCAGTGCGAAAGGTATGTGCCGAGCCTTCATCCAGATAGGGGCTATCGCAGGATCCATTTGGAACATCACAGGTGGACCAGAGTAAGTTCCTAATTCCTCGGAGAATACCTGGGGAAACTCCCTTGCAAGCCTTTCCAGACTTTCTGTGCAGAGAGTGTATATGCCTTGAATACTGATTCCCAATGGTGAGAACCAATTTCTCCCCAGAAGACTTTTACGGGAATCTTTAGTGACAATGAGGGGTAGATGCGGTCTGACAGAGCCATACTGGACATTGACACTGCTGCTACCCAAAGTGTCCACAATTTGTCTATTGTAGTCAGGCAGGCGACACTCACTTTCACTAGCTTGGGGAGAGGGTGCTGAAACAACTGGAAGAATGTATTTTCATCTATGAGGGATACTCCCGAACCCGAGTCCACTTCCATTTTGCACTTCTTTTCATTGAGTTTCAACAACAACAACATTTTGAATAAAATATGGTTTTTGTACCTCATGTTCTGGGGAGGACTCTAATCTGTGAGTAGATTGGGAGTGAATACATTTCCACAGTCTTTTTGTCTCCCGGAACTGGCCTTCAAGTGGCAAACCCTCTCTCTGTGGCCCTTCTCCTTGCAGGCGTGACACTCTGCGATCCGAAACCTGCACTCCCTTCGTCTGCGTTGGCCGCCACAACTCAAACATGTCTGTGGACTAATTGGCTTATGTGGTGCTGTTGGTGAGGGTATACTCCACTGAATTTGCTGGTGATGATCTGATTCATGACCTTTTTGGAGTAAGTGGACATTGCTGGAGAATGCCTGGTGAATTTCTCTCACATTATGGGATGCTGCTTCAACTGCCAAGGCTTTTTCTTGTGCAGTAGCCAAGGTCAAATTTGGTTCAGAGAGCAGATGAGGTTGGATTGCTTCATCTTAAACCCCACAGATAAGACTGTTGCGAAGCAAGCCATCCAGGAGATCCCCAACTCACAAAATTCGGCAAGACGACAGAACTCAGCCAGGTAATCTGCTATGCCTTCATTCGCCTTTTGGTTCCATTTAAAAAAATGAAATCTCTGCAGGGTAACAGATAGCCATGGGCCAAAATGTGCCTTTAGCAGGGCAATTAATTCAGTATAAGACTTAGTGTTTGGTAAGGCAGATGTTGTGAGGGAGTGAACAATGGCAAATGTTTTGGCACCACAGACTGTCAGGAGGATCACACACTTCTGTTCCGGGGTTTCCACTTTGTGGGCTTCCAGGTAATAGGATAGTCCCTCAGCATAAGAGTCCCAAGAAGCCAGCTGGCTCGCATCAAATTCTTCTATGTGACCCAATGTGGTCCAGAACAGTCACGCCCCTGCTGGGCACCCCTCAGGCCCCAGGGGAGGTGCACCTAGGCCAAGGGTTAGTGAGGAACTAGGATGGGATTCAACACCGACAAGTGCAAAGTGATGCACCTGGGGAGGAACAACCGGCTCCATACCTACAGGCTGGGGAGCTCCCTTCTCGTCAGTACAGAGGTGGAAAAGGATCTTGGAGTCATCATTGACTCCAAGATAAACATGGGCCGGCAGTGTGGGGATGCAGTCAGGAAGGCCAACTGTACCTTGTCGTGCATCCACAGATGCATCTCGAGCAGGTCCAAGGAGGTGATCCTCCCCCTCTATGCAGCACTGGTCAGGCCGCAGTTGGAGTACTGCATCCAGTTCTGGGCGCTGCACTTCAGGAGGGATGTGGACAACATGGAGAGGGTGCAGAGGAGGGCCACTCGCATGATCAGGGGGCAGGAGGGCAGGCCTTACGAGGAGAGGCTACAGGACCTGAACCTGTTCAGCCTCCACAAGAGAAGGCTGAGGGGGGATCTAGTGGCCTGTTACAAACTAGTCAGGGGGGACCAGCAGGCATTGGGGGAGTCCCTGTTCGCCTGAGCACTACCAGGAGTGACCAGGAATAATGGTCACAAGCTGGCAGAGGGTATATTCAGACTAGATATCAGGAGGTGCTACTTCACTGTCAGGGCGGCTAGGCTCTGGAACCAACTTCCAAGGGAAGTGGTGCTGGCTCCTACCCTGGGGGTCTTTAAGAGGAGGCTAGATGTACACCTTGCTGGGGTCGTTTGACCCCAGTACTCTTTTCTGCCACGGCAGGGGATCGGACTCGATGATCCACTCAGGTTCCTTCCGACCCCAGAAACTATGAAACTATAAGCATCCAATTTGCTCTTGAAGGTGTTCTT
>NW_017729029.1:8206955-8209665 GCF_001723915.1 Gavialis gangeticus
ATTGAGGTCCCTTCCGACCCTAACATCTATGAATGTATAAATCTATGAATGTGGCCATTTTAACTAACATCAGCCGTATTAGAGAGAAAAGAAGAAGAAAATAACCTTCCCTCTGATCGCAAAACACAGCCTGGTCTGAGCATGGTGTTCCACAATTTAGGGGTGTCTTCTCAGCAAAGGATCCCATCCTCGTCACCATATGATATGTTGTGAGTTCAGCAACAATGCTCTGGACACTGCTGTGTTGAACTAACCGGTATTTATTATTACAATTCTCTGGAATCATATCCAAGGTGAGCAGTTGCATCAGTAGATGTATGCAGATCCTATACCTGCTCCGCCTCTGACTTGACCCAGTCCAGTCCTGTGGAGGGAGAGGAACCAAGGATGCCCCTCCTTCCTCCTGGCAGAGAACAGGGAGTCCCAGTGCTGCAAAACTGCCACAAAGCTGCTGAACCCTGCAGTGCTGGACAGGAGGGCTTTGGCCTTAAAGGGACAGGACAAGGAAAACACAATAAGACACAACAGGGGCCTGGCAGGGGGCCCCTATGGTCCCCTTCCCCCTCATCCAGACCCCATTCCCCTGCCCCCTACTGACCCACATGAAATCCAGGTCCAGCTCCCTGCAGCAGCGACCAGGGACTGCCCAAATCTCCAAAACTCTCTGAATCTTTTCCGAATTGATTTGGAGAGCTTCAAACTGATTCAGACCTTTTTATTGGTCTCCTGATTCAATTCAGATTTGGAAATTCAGCCGCCGAAGTGGGCCAAATCTCCTCCAAATCGAATCAGCACCCAAAGTGTCGCACAGCCCTACTATCTGTCTACCTATATATATATTTTTTGCAAATAAAAAAAGTTTGTTGGTTCCCATATGAATTCCCATAAAGCCAATCCTCACCGTCTGGGAAGGCCTGGGAGCACTTCCTTCTCCTGTCCTGGCTGGCATGGGGTGTAGAGGGAGGATCTGTACTCAGAAAGGCAAGGCATCAGTGTCATTTCCATGAGTCTTATGAGCCCCGAATGATTTGAATTCTACAGTGAGACCATGCCCCTCCTCCACCAAACACATACTCATGATTAGAAAACACAAGTGGAAGGACCAGGACCTTGAAATACACGCACAAGCTGTCTTCAATTAACATCAGGGGCTGAATTCACAGTTATGCAACATGGAACAGGTCAGAGCTGAGGAGCTTCAGCAGTAGTACAAGATAAGTGGGGGGTTGTAGGTTCAAAGTGGCCAGTTCATCTCACTGAGATGTTCTTAAGACACTGAGATGTTCCCAAGGCTTAAGAGAAGTTAAGATTTTTTGGTTGAGTTTTTAAGTTTAAGTTTGGTTGAGTTTTTAAGTTTAAAAAGCAGAGTACAGGTTTTCATTAAAGCAAAGGACTTAGGCTGAATAAGAGGCCTACATTTGGCTACAGTCATTTAGAGTTGGTGGAGATGAACAGGGTCTACACTCATAGCTATGAGGTATGAACTGTTCCTTCTCTGGCCCCTCTCTACCATTAGTGTTTGTAACCTTTATTCGATGCACAGTACATGTCTGTATTCAGACTCTAGGGTGCTTGGTGCTGGCTTTCTGAAGTGATAATGCGGGTTTCTCACCATAGTTAATCACCATTACTCTACCTGGTGATATCTGGAGCATCCAGCACATCAGGCAGGGCCTGATGTGTCAAACCCATGGAGGAGGAGCTGTCAGAGGCCTGGGTCGGGCAGGTAGAAGGCAGAGTAAATTAGAGACTAACCAAGATAGATGCCTGTGTGTATGTGTGTGTCCATGTCTACATATATACAGACATGCACACACACACGATATACAGGTGATATATATATACGTGTGTGTATCACAAGCCTTCATGGGCTGAAGCTCACTTCATCAGGTGCTATGAAAGGAGGCGCACAGACAATGTATAGGGGGGAAAGAAATGTGTGCCAATGGATGGCAGGCCATTTAGTGAGTAACTTGTGATCCCATCCAGGAGCAGACAGTTGTCGTCACCTGCCAGACACGTAGGTGAAAAACATGTCTCTATGCATTACACATATTACACAACTGACCCGTGAATCGCACAGTAAATTGAGAGCCGCCACATGTGCAGTATAGTTACTACACAACTGACTGGTGAACTGCGCAATAAATGGAGACTGGCCAGGAATCACCACGCAGTGCCCTGCAAAGCGCCCTCCAGCTACAGTTAGTGCCTGAGACCGTGCAGCAGCAGCCGGTCTGGAGGCAGCTGTCCCGGGGGTGTGGCGGGCCCTGGCCCCATGTGCGTGGCCGGGCGCTGCGACTGCGCAGGGGCACAAGAGCCTGGTAGGGCCGGTCTTACCCCACGGGCGGGGGGTGCCCACTGGGCCCGGCAGCCGATAGCTCTCCTGACTGTCCCCGCAGCGCTCCTCCCTGTGGGACCGTCCTGGGGCCCGGGCACAGGCCCAGGCGCAGCGGGGTGCTGGGGCGGGCAGAGACCTGCCCTTCAGGGCCGAGGGGCCTGGGCACACGTGCAGTGAGTTCTCAGGCCTCCACCCAGCGCCAGAGCCGCTTGCCCCCCGGCGCCGCCCAGGGCCGACAGCACCCTGGCACGCCCCTACGAAGAGTCCCATGGGCGCCTGGCCCTTTAACACCAATTTAAAATAAGCCGAGGCCCTGCAGCCAATCAGAGCAAAGGCTAGGAAAGGCCCGCCCCCTGCCGCCTCCCCATT
>NW_017729029.1:8219816-8220068 GCF_001723915.1 Gavialis gangeticus
ATTTTTAAAATCCCTAAGCTCCACCCGTAGCAACCGCATTCTTCCAGGCTTTCTGATTGGCTTCCGCCTGGCCAATCAGAGGCCGCCGGCTGCCGGGGCCGCAGTTTTCAAAATCGCAGGTGGCAGCAGTGCAGCGGGCGCCGAGCGGAGCGGAGCGGAGCGGAGCCGGGCTCGGGGCCGTGGTCGTGGCCGGAGCGGGCAGGTGAGCGCGGAGCCGTCGTGCGTGGGCGAGGGGAGCGCATCGGCCGCCGG
>NW_017729029.1:8220703-8222302 GCF_001723915.1 Gavialis gangeticus
CAGCTCGGCCGCCTCTCCCGCCGCCCTCCGCTCCCCGCTCCGGCCGGATGCCCGCGGGGGGAGTCGCGGGGCACGTCCCAGCCCTCCGGGTTATGCGCATCGGGCCCCGGGGCCGGGCTGCACTTGGCCTTGCCCCGAGCTGCTGCTCAGTGACTGCAGGGGAAGGCGCAGCCGCGCCTGGGTCCCTCCGTGTCGCGCTGCGGGGAGCAGGCCGGGAGGCGCCGCACCATGGCCACGACGGCCTCTTGCTTAAAATCGCGCTGCAGGGGCTGCGCCAGTCTGGGGGGGGGCTTTGCCTGCACCTCTCCCCAAGCAGCCGCAGCTCAGGAACCGGGGGCTGGGTTTGCATTGGCCATTCGGGGGCAACGGGAGCTCCGTCCAGCCTGGGGGAGTCCCGGGTTCTGAGCCAGGCGGGAAGGGCCGAGGAAGCGGGGTGCTCACTCACCCTTGCCCTCTCTGACCCTGGATGTGGAGCTCGGGGCAGGCGCAAGCCGGGCTGAGCAGTCCCAAAGGGCCCCAGAGGGTGTGGGGGGAAGCAGCAGGTCTGTTTGGTGCTAGAGGAAAGCGGGTCTTTCTAGTTGTCCAGCCCCCAACTCCTTCAACAGGGACAGAAGTCCCTGTTTCTTCCTGACGTAGCTCTGGTGATTTTTAGTGGTTGCAGCAATTTGGCTCTGAATGCATTTGCTTACTGAGGGCACTGGCAGTGTTGAGGTGCAGCCACATAGGTTGTCACTATTAGCTCAGTCTGATGTGCTGCTTTCGCATTAAATGCACAAATGTACAAGACCTGGGGAATTGGCCATGGGCCCTAGGGCCTTTTGCTGCTTAACTGCTTGTTCAAATTGAGCACTGCGGACTGTTGTGGTGATGGTATCATTAGAGGTGTTTGTGATGCAGCTAAATTGATGGCAGTGGGCCTCAACCTTTTAGACTCAAGGCACCCCTTGAAAAGTTGTATGGTGGGGAGTGTCTCTCTCCAGTCCCTAGGAGCTGGGGGTATAGGTGGATTGTGTCTCAGTGGCAGATGAAGCAATAGGCCAAAAGCTAAGGGGGTTGTAGAGACTGAAATCCCTGCCCTCTAGGGTAATAGTCCCATCTGGGTCAGGTTTAGGTGCAGCTGCCCAGGCTCTACTATCCTGCAGTAAAACAAAGGCTTTCCTCTTCTGGGCTGACGGTTCAGCACTAAATCCACACAGGCCATTTGTGGGGTTCCCTTTTATTCTGCAGACTCTCATGGCAGCCTGTTCCAGCAGGTAAGAGCCCTGGGCTAGGACTGGCCAGAATTCAGCCCAGTTCTGCCACTGGATTTCTTGGTGACCTTGGGCAAACCACTTCACCTTCCTAGACCTCAGTTGCCCCTGTCTTTAAGAAGTGGGTAATGATGTTTCCTCCTCCTTTTAGAGATCTGTGGATTAAAGTGAGAGGTTAGGGGAGTGTTTCAGAACATGTTCTCCGAAAACAGCTGTGCTGGGCTGGAAGGGGAAGGATTGATTTTTTTAATTTTTTTTTTAAGGTGTGTTATAACAGTGATTCCAGGAGTGAGCAGAAGTTGCAAGAGCCCAGATTTCTCTCTTAAAAGCTGGGTGAGACCCAAGCCAT
>NW_017729029.1:8227302-8228289 GCF_001723915.1 Gavialis gangeticus
AAAGTGAGAGGTTAGGGGAGTGTTTCAGAACATGTTCTCCGAAAACAGCTGTGCTGGGCTGGAAGGGGAAGGATTGATTTTTTTAATTTTTTTTTTAAGGTGTGTTATAACAGTGATTCCAGGAGTGAGCAGAAGTTGCAAGAGCCCAGATTTCTCTCTTAAAAGCTGGGTGAGACCCGAGCCATAGATGGCCCAGTGCAATTGTCAGTAGAAGCATGTATGGAAATTAACCCTAAAGTCCTGGCAGGCTGCATTCTGCCCTTGTCCAAAGCAAAAGCTGATATGCATTGTCAAGAGGCTTTTCAGCTCCTCTGGGGGTGAGCTGTCCCTGCCCTCATCAGTCATCAAAATCCTCTGTTGTGTTCTGTTCTCCAGAACTGCAACCATGTGGTGAGATTGGTACCATCAGAGATACTGAACAAATAAGGCTGTCAGAGTGCTAGGCATGGTTTGGCTACCTAGCACATGCTGCTCCTCTTTGCACCTGCCTTTGAGTGGCCCCCCTTGCCAGGCTGATTTTAGCTTTTCCATCTGGAGTGTCCATTTTCCCCTGCTTGCAGCTGCTCCAGTATATCTTCTCTTCTGCCAGTGAACCTGGTGCGTAGAAATATCATATCCTTACTGAAGGGGTCATCTGATATAGTCTCTTACAATGGCAAGGAACTGATTTTGGGAGACCTCCTATATTGGATGAAGGGAGGCATAATGGAAGATGTGGACTGAATTGTGGTCAAGCACCATGTCTTCATGATCAGGGGGTGGAGCTGCTGTAAAAGTGCAGCCTTTTCCTGGGAAGCTTCTCAATGCTTGATTGCTGGTGCCCTTTTCCCACTGTCCCTGAGCAGCCAGATGGCCAGGCTGAGAAGTGGCCTGGAATATTTGCCTCATCTGTTACCTCCCACTCTGTGATCACCACCTCCAGAGCATGCTGAACCCTGTACAGTACATCTGCTTGCAAGTTGCTGCTGAAAAGCTGAGCTGCCTCCT
>NW_017729029.1:8233289-8247380 GCF_001723915.1 Gavialis gangeticus
GGAACTGATTTTGGGAGACCTCCTATATTGGATGAAGGGAGGCATAATGGAAGATGTGGACTGAATTGTGGTCAAGCACCATGTCTTCATGATCAGGGGGTGGAGCTGCTGTAAAAGTGCAGCCTTTTCCTGGGAAGCTTCTCAATGCTTGATTGCTGGTGCCCTTTTCCCACTGTCCCTGAGCAGCCAGATGGCCAGGCTGAGAAGTGGCCTGGAATATTTGCCTCATCTGTTACCTCCCACTCTGTGATCACCACCTCCAGAGCATGCTGAACCCTGTACAGTACATCTGCTTGCAAGTTGCTGCTGAAAAGCTGAGCTGCCGCCTCCTCCCACCTGTGAGAATTAAACCATCCTCCAGGCATCCTAAGCTGCCTCTCCAGTGCTGTAACCTGCTTGCTTTCCCTCACCACTACCACAAAAGCCCCTAACTCCCCCTGTCCCCCAGCCTTTGCCAGGCTTCCATATGCCATTGCGTTATGGTCAGCAAGAACCACTTTTAACCCTCTGAATGCCACTGGCTCCCCACCTTACATTGTCCCAACCCTTGTTGGTGGTTCTTCTCCATCTCTTCTGTGGACCTTTTCACGTGAGATGTGCTTCCGTGGCACTTTGCTTCTCTCCGTCTCTGTCCTTGTCTTTCTGGACCAGTGACCCATATACTGCTGTGGCGCTTAGGATCATAGACAAGTAGGGCTGGAAGGGACCCCACAAGATTATCTAGTGGAGCTCCCTGCTCAAAGCAGGATCATCCCTGGCTACACCATCCCAGATGAGCGTCTGCCCAAACTGCTTAGGGGACCCCTCACCCTACCATGATTACCATGTCCCATTGCCCATTTAGTATGGCAGGGGTGGGCCTAGATGAGACTGGGTAGGGGGTTAATGTGGGCTGCCTCCAAAGGACCTGGCTCAGTGTCCCCCACACAACTCTAGGGCCTGTGGCTACAGCTGCACCTGCCTTATCCCAAAGGGCTGTGCTTGGTGTCTATGAAAACAGTGAAAAGGATGCATATTCTTAGGGGTCTCATCCAAGATGAGACTGAGATACTGGTGGCATTCCTGAGGGTATGGCCAAGGTTTGTAGTCACTGCTCTGTCTCAGACCAGTGGGGCTTTGACTAGAGACAAAACCCAGCTTTTTGGATGCCCCTGGGTAGTCGCATTGCCTTCCTGCCCCTCAGTTTGCCCATCTGTAAGGGGGAGACAAGATAACTTACTGCTTGGGGAGGGCCAGACTTTCTTTGTATTGTTCCTTGCAATCTGTAGTCTTCTGGTAGCATCTCTTGTTTCTCTTTCTAGCTGTGCTCAGAGGCAAAGAGAAAAGATGCCAATGCCACGCAGTACCAAGACTGTGGGCAGTAAACAGCCCCGGCCTGGCAAAGCTGTCCCAGTGGTGGAGAATGGCAGATCTGAGAAGGTGAGTCTCTGGGATAGTAGTTGCCTCTCTCTCCAGCTGTATGCACAGCCCCTGCAGACATACTGTAAAGGTGGGACCCAGTCACTAGATGTGGGGAGGCCAGAAGGAAAGATGGTCCTTCTTAGCTGGACCTGGATTACCACCAGCTCTTCAACAAACTCCCCAAGTGGACTTGGAGCAAATCCATGGCCTGTACTGTTCTCTATTGCCCACCTGTAAAATGGGACACAATGGCACTGCCTTACTTCCTGGAGGTATTCTGAGGTGGCCAGAGGCATGTCACAGGCAGAGCAGCTCCAACCATGACGTCAGTGGCTTGGTGGAGGTATACTTGACCCTTGTGGTGGCCTGTCCCTCAGGGTGCGGCTGCTGCGGGAGGGTGGATAGAGAAGCACGTGTCTGGTGTCTCACTAGGTTGCCTCAGTCATGCTGCTTTGCTCATTTTCCTCTTTCTCTAGGAGGAGAACAGTCAAACAAAGCGGTCCCCGTCCTCACCTCAGGGTGCGCCCAAGAAGAGGTCAGCATTTGGAGACATCACGAATGTAAGTACCCAGTGGCTGAGGCCAGGGGATCTTCTGGGGGATTGGGGCTTTTCTTAGGTTTCAAGTACCCTAAATCAAACCTGTATCTTCCTTTACCTATTATGGGATGGAGCAGCAGCCTGGGGTGTCTGTCTGCTGGCTGTGTGGGCAGAGATGGTTGGAGGGACGGGGAATGAGACATCCTGCTTCCTGACTGTATTCCCATACTGGTCATTCCTCATCAGTCTGGGAACCAGCTCTTCTGATTCCCATCCCTGTGCTCAAACAACTAAGTCACACTTACATCAGCACTGCAGTATTTCTCTTGCTTAAGCCTGGATGGGAGCAGCCTCCAAGGAATGATTTCAAAATGGTACTTGCAGTCTCCAAGCAAATCCAGACACTGAACCTGCTTGCTCAGGAGAGATTAGCATTCTTGACTCCAGAATGGAGGACTGAAGGGGCTCCTGGGCCAATGAGTCTGTTTCCCTGTATTTGAAGTCAATATTAGAATTGCCCCATAATCACCACTTCAAACCCTTGCATGTGCCAAGGGCCAGTACCTGAAACATCATGGCTAAAAGCAGGGGAAATGAGGGCCCTGCCAATGACCTGCCACTACAATGAGACAGAAGTAGACAGTTAATAGCTTCGCAAAATATCCTAGGAAAAGTACCATGCCCCATTGCTTCAGAGGAAGACAAAACCTGCGTATTTCACCAGTCTGTCTTAATGTTATAGGCAGCCTTGCCTTTCCCTGGGAAGTCCTTGACTTGAATGCTCACTGTAGTGTATTGTTCTAAGGAACTATGCAAGAGCTGCTTTTCATTCAGGGTATTTGAAGTCTCCTTCTAACAGGAGAGCAAAGCTCCAGGCTTTCCCGACTATGTCTCAGGTGGGGCCCAGTTGTGCGGGACATTATAGAAAGATTTCTATATTTTCACTTTGCTATAAGTCCCTAATGGTTCACATGGTTTTGCTGCTATGACATGTAGTGTTTGTGGTCTGTAGAGAGTTAGTCTAAAGGAGGTCCTAGGTCTGATCCACATGTGTACAGCTACTGAGGGCTTTAGCTTCAGCCCTACATGCCTTGAAGTTCCTCAAGCTTCAAGATCTACTGTAGAAGTTGGACTTTATGTCACTCTAACCTTGGTGAGCAGGCCTGGAGGTGGGAACACTGGGGATTCAGTAAGTTGCAGGCTGGCAATCTATGGACCACAGGCTGGATTTGGCCTGCGGACCCTTTATATCTGGCTCATGGATGTGGGGCTTCAGCACCCGCTTTCCCCAAACCAGCACAAGAAAAAGTGGCAGTGGTCAGTGCTTTCCACATGCTGGTGGCAGGTAAAAGCAGCAGCACTGGCTGAGTCCTAGTGCCTGCCCTTGCCTCCTTCCACCAGCCTGCTTCTGACCTGAACTGGCCAGTCCAGCCCACAGTTTTTTAAAGGCTGCCATCCCCTTCACTAAGCACTCAAAATCCCATTGAAGTTAATCCCAGTTCATGGGTGTTCCCACTTAGTTCAAATGGAACTAGCTGTTTTGGGACAAGAATGACTTGGAAGCTTCCCTCCTCGTTCGTGATTGGCCAGGATATCCTCCTAAATGTAGCCCCAGGCAAAGGTGTATTGCACCCTCTGTACCCACCACTGCAAAGAGAGGTGGTCTCCGGTGCGTGGAACACAGTGCTGGGGAGCCTGGGGAAACTAAGCCATGCTGTAGTCACGTCTCTCGGAGCTCCGTTTCATTGTCACTCCCTCTTCAAACAGGCTCATAAGAACCAGGTTGTCGTGGGAAAGAAGGAGGCTGTGAAGGCAGGTCCCAAGAAGGCACAGAAGGGCACCGCCACACTGGGGGTCCTGAAAAACAATGAGATCAACTTGAAAAAGTGAGTGTGAATTGAGGTGATGGGTGTTTGGGATGAATATGTGTGTATGGTCCTGGCTCGACCCCCAGTCTGCCTGCCCAAACAGCAGCTCTGGGATTTTTGCCCCTATCCAGCTGTGACAATGTGCCATTACTCCTGGTATCAGTCTGGTGTGGGGGGTCTGGCTGCTGTTAGTATCAGTATTGACTCAAAGAACTGGCATGTACACCTGCATGTCCCGCTGATGGGAAACCATGGGTTTTTCCTTGCAGGCTGGCAGAGTTCCAAACTGCATGGGGCTGCTTGAGGCCCCCCCATGCCCCACACCCATCCCCTGTGCCCACATACTTGGGAGCAGGGGGCATCAGCAGGACCAGGGGGCTGTTTTCTACTTAAACTATTTACTGTTGGGTTGGGACTAGCCATCGGTGTTTACAAATGGGTCTTGGTACAAAAAAGGCTGAAAACCACTGCTCTAAGGGAAGGGTCTTACCCTCACCTCTAGAGAAGCTGCTTCAGGGCATTGGTGGGGATGCAATACCAGGCCCTGGGCTTATGGCTATCCTAGCACTACAGCCCCTTTTCTAATTAGAGTCACCCCAGCAGGCTGAGAGCCAAGCCTACCACTGTGACTTACCTTCTCCTGGCTGTTGTGTTTCAGGTCGATGAAGAAAACTCCCCCAAAGGAGGCACACGCTGAACTCAAACCCATCCCCAAGAACAATGCTGTACAGGAGAAGCCAGCACCTGTGCAGGTGTTGGAGTTGGGCATTCCCTTGGTTCTTAGTGTTTGCTGGGACAGCACAGGATTTGGAGGGATAAGCAGCACATGTGGACTTGCTGTCACTGTGCTGCAGCCTTCATACACCCCACTGTGGTCCCAGGAGATGAAGCATCCTGTCCTGATCTGATCCTGTCCCTAAAGAGTGCTCATGTGCCTCATGCTGGTGATACCAGTGACTGACTCAGTGTCTTCATCTGCTGCTCATCCCACAGTGGGAGACCAAGCCTCAGAGACCTCTGCTGAGTAATGTCACACTGTGCCAGCACAGAAACAGGCCCACCAGGCTCCTGGCTTCTAGCTGAGGCTTAGTCAGAACAGCAGAGTGAGGAGCAAGTGTTGGAGGGAGAGGTGGTGGAGGGTAGGCTGACCTCTGCAAGCCACATGGGTGGGATGCATGAGTAGCAAGGGGTGCTGCAGGGCAGGACTGTAATGCACTGAGAGCTTCTTGGGCAGGGTGTGCTATACCCAGTGCTGTTCCAGTCCTTGCTTCACACACAGCTCTACTGCCACCCCTCTGTCCCACTGCTCAGCCCCCTGCTGTTTGGGAAAGAGCAGCCTGAAAACTGTGGCCCAGTGCCTGTCTCTGAGCGTCCACATGGCAGTGGAGTTAAATTAGCCAACTTGAGTTACAGTAGTCGTAAGGACAAAGCAACTGCTGTAGCAGCTTGAATTCCAGCCCAGAAGGGAGTCAGAGCTTGCATATGAGCTGCTGCCCCAAGATAAAACCCCCAGTGCCTTGTTCCCCTGCTGTTCCAGCCCTGGTTAGCTGAGGAAAGTTAAGAATGCACCTTGACAGCAGTATGGGTGTGTCCTTGCTGTCTAGGACACTTGGGGCTTGTCCCATGTGGTATCTTTGCTTCCTTTGCTGTTCCAATGGTTCCAACCTCCTCCCCTTCCCTGCAGATGCCAGTGGTAGAGGACATTGACAAGTACCAGCTGGAGGACCCGTACGCCAATGCTGTGTATGCCAAGGAGATCTTTGATTATATGAGAGGGAGAGAGGTCAGTGACCTACAGGATGGAGAGAAGGAAAATGTTTTATCTGCTGTCCTACCAGGAGAGGCAGGCTGGGCTGGGCCAGATCTGCCTTGCCATGCTCTGGCAGCCAGCCCAATGCAAAAGCTGTCCCCCTTTGCATCACTGCTGACTTAGCTGATCTAGGTTTGAGGGCTGGGGATTCACCTTGTGTCCCACACTGCAGGCATGAGACTGCTGGGGGCCAGCCTGGACAGGAGGGCAGTGATGCCCAACCCCTGGTGGTGATGCGAGAGGGAGCATGCTATACTCAGCCATGCACTTGGCAGTCTGTGGGTGCCAGAAGGCAGGGCAGGTATTCCAGCCCCAACAGACAGGAACTTAACTCACCAACAGCTTCTTGGCTGCTCCTTTGGCAGGAGAAGTTTTTGCTCTCGGACTACATGAAGAAGCAGCCTGACATCAGCTGGGACATGAGAGCAATCCTGGTGGACTGGATGGTGGAGGTGCAGGTGGGCAGATCCTGGGCCTGGGGACACTGGGGGCGGGGGCAGGTCAGGGCATGGGTCAGCCTGTGTTTGGGTTTTAAGAGGGAAATGCAGACACAACATCCCCCTCCCCCTGGCTGGCCTGAGCTGGAGCTATGTGGAGAACCTCTTCACGCCCTCTGTGAAATGGGTCAGCTGCCTCAAGGCATGCACCAGTGTGTGGCAAGGGAGGGGAGATCAGCATGTGGGGTGGTGCATTGGGAGGAGGTCAGGGGTCAGTGAGGGAGCAGAGGAAGCTCCTCATATTTTTCTACAGCTGGTGGAATAGTGCTGGTCACCTTGTGGAAGTGCAGGCCCCAGTCCACCATGTGCTGGTGTCACTGAGGGGTGAGAGAGAGCAGCAGCCTGGTGCTTCTAGTCTAGTGCAGGCTGGGATTTGCCTTCTGTGGTCCTCAGCTCTATTGCAAGCTGAAAGAAAGACTCCGATCTGCTCCTGAGTGCTCAGGAGCGGGTGAATGCCTGGGTGGAAATCAGCACATGAGGGTTCCCACTTTGTTACCTACCCTGATCCCTCTTCGCCAGGCACAGGAAGCGTGTCTACCCGTAGCTGGTGAAGCTAACTCTAGCTTCACCCCATGGCCTACGGGCTCTGAGGGTGAACTGGAGGAGGAGAAGGCACAGGGGACTCAACTAAAGCTGCTTCTTGACCCAGCTGGCAACAAAGCAAGCCCCGAGTCACTGTACCCCTTGCCTGGGGGCTGTAGGTGTGATTGGCAGCCACTGGCCAGCAGGCTGGTATATACTCATCCTCTGCTGTCTCTTCCAGGAGAACTTTGAGCTGACCCATGAGACGCTATACCTGGCAGTGAAGCTGGTGGATCACTACCTGTTGGAGGTGGTCAGCATGAGAGACAAGCTACAGCTCATTGGTTCCACAGCCATCCTCATTGCTTCCAAATTTGAGGTGACTCATTGCTTGCCTTCCTCTGCATTGGAGAGAGGCCACCAAAGATGGGGGAGGATGGGAGCATATGGACAAGCCAGGTCATAGATTAAGGGTCGGAAGGGACCTAGTAGATCTTCTAGCCCGACCCCCCGCCAGGGCGGGAGAACAACAAAAAACCCCAAAAAGAGAAACGGGACTCAAACGAGTCCAGCCAGGTAGGCATCCAGCCTCTTCTTAAAGACCCCCAGGGTAGGGGCCAGCACCACTTCCCTTGGAAGTTGGTTCCAGCTCCTAGCCGCCCTAACCGTGAAGTAGTTTTTGCGGATGTCCAATCTATACCTCCTCTCCATCAGCTTGTGCCCATTACTCCTTGTTATGCCAGCGGGCGCTAGGGGAAACAGCGTCTCCCCCAAACCCTTCTGGTCCCCCCTAGTGAGTCTATAGACGGTCACCAGGTCCCCCCTCAGCCTTCTCTTGTGGAGGCTGAATAGGTTCAGGTCCTGCAGTCTCTCACTGTAGGGTCTGCCCTGTTGTCCCCGGATCATGCGGGTGGCCCTCCTCTGGACCCTCTCCATATTGTCCACATCCCTCTTGAAATGTGGCGCACAGAACTGGACACAATACTCCAGCTGTGGCCTGACCAGCGTCGCGTAGAGGGGAAAATTAGGTCTTCAGGGCTGTAGTTGTTTCTGTCCCTCATTTCCTGTACCTTTGAGAGGCCCAACCATCAGAACTGCAGGTGGGGGCTGCAGGCTGGGACTGTGGTGTATCAAGGCAATGGAGGGAATTTTTGCCCTTGGCATCTCCATTTTTCTTTAGTCTTGGTGTAGATTGGCTCACATGCTGTCTGTAGAACTAGTCCATATGGTAATGCAGTGACTAACACTAACCATGCTTAGCAAGGGAAAAAGAACAGCCAAAATCCCCCTGCAGCAGGGCTGGGTGACTGTAACCTACAGCTAACCCTACTTGAATGCCTTGTGACTCTGAAGTGTGATATGGGTGGTTTTGCACAGATACTTTTGCCTGTTTTGAGGAGGTAAAGGGAAGACGATAGGGTAAGGAAAGCACCAGGCAGGGAATTCTAGACCAGGCAACAGGTATAAATAAGCCATTTGATCCCACAAGTGCTGGCTAACTGTCTGAAACGCGCTGTACCCTGACTGCGTGTGAACTGCAACTATTTGCTGCTATCCCAGCCAGAAATGAAGAGTTGTGCTGAGAATTGTTTTGACTGGGAAGTCACCCTCCTACCAACGCTGGCTAGTTTTGATTTTGGCTAGAGAGATTCTTGGGGTTTTTTTTAAATATCTACCCTTCCCCCTTCGCTGCCCAAATTGTGTATAGAGCAGAGGCCAAACAGAGGCAGGAGGAGAGCCCACAACCTGAAAAAGAAGCATCTGGGCAAGTTATTAGCAAGGGGTAAGGGAAAGGTGAAGCTAGTCAAAGCTTCTGTCAAACTGTTTGAAAGGCCTGGAGTACCAGCATGACCAACTACGCTTTCCCGCAGGGAGGTGGAGGTGGGTTTTTTCAAAAGGCTCTAGGGCCACGGTAGCCAAACCACGGCTTGTGAGCCTCGTACGGCTTGCCAGCGTGATACGTGCGGCTCTCTGGAAATTGGCCAAAGCCCCACCCACTTTGGCCCGAGGAGGCTCTGGGGGGCAATGCAGCCCAGCACCTCCTGCTGCTCCAACTTTCCCTGTGGGGAGCGCGCCCCAAGCCCGCCCTCCTTCTCCCTCTGGGCCTGCCGGCTCAGGCACCAGGCTGCCGGGGCAGGGGCTGCAGCTGCGCCGCTTACCCCGGGGCACACTCCTCGTGGGGAAAGCCAGAGCAGTTCGGTGGGGTGGAGTGGGGGGGGTCACTTCCACTCCAGCTTGCACAGCACACCCTCCTTTCCCCCCTACTCTCTGGTTCTTGGACTTCGGTGGAGGATCGGCTGCAACTCCCGGGGTGCGTAACTCTGGCCACCCCTGCTGTAGGGCTTTGGCAAAAATCAAGTGCCAGAAAACTGAAACATTTTCTCCTTTGGATCTGCTTCTGCACTGCCTCATGAGAGTTCTTGGGTCCTCTTCAGCTTTCCCAACAGGTCAGGCTTACTGGATGGGACTCCATCTCCCAGTGTACATCTCTCCAAGCAGGGAAAATGGGGTGCATCCTAGGAGATAGTCACACCAGGGCACATAAACTCCCATTCTGTTTCAGAGGCAGAGGCACTGCAGCAACTTTCTCCCTGCTCTGGGACGGGGTGAGGCAGGTATTCAGTGGCCTGAGAAATATGATGTCCCCTCTTGTTAGAAAGAGACCTCTGGATGCAGCACGTCCTTCCAGCACTGAGTGTTCATACAGCTTGTTTCTCCTCTCCTGCAGGAGCGCTGCCCCCCATGCGTGGATGACTTCCTCTACATCTGTGATGATGCCTACAAGCGGGAGGAGCTGATCGCCATGGAGATAAGCATTCTCCAGACCCTGGAGTTCGACATCAACATTCCCATCCCGTATCGCTTCCTGCGACGGTTTGCCAAGGTGAGGGCCTGGCCTCTACCTAGGAGTGTGGCGGGGAGAAGTGTCTGGGAGATCGCTGTGACTGAACCACAGTGGGTGGGCATCTGAGTTGAGTCTTCCCCATCCCCTCAGCCAAGCTGCACCACTGCACCGGGGTGGTAGTGGAAGAAAGAGCCCTTGCATGGAAGGCTCTTGTTTGTGCTGCTTGGGCCTGCCCTCTTGTGGGGAAGATTCAGATGTAAATCTTCCTGGAACTAAGCTCTGCAGGGTGAGGGTGGAAGTTGTGGGTGTGGAGACTCCTCCATGAAAGGACCTGGGTGCATCTGATTATGCCCTGGGTCCCAGCTCCCGGGAGATGGCTCTTGGGATTGCCTGTCCCTTGTGGGGGACCCAGCCAGCTGACCTACCTGCTGCCTTGCTGATCTGCAGAGAGCTTTCTGGCTTGGACTGTGGGGCACCTGTAGACGCCCATGCCACCAGTGCCCCCAGCCCTCATCGGGTCACCTTCCCTTTGCCCATGCACCAAGGGTGAATCAGGCCTTTCTTGCAGGGGACTGGTGACAAAGCAGGTACCCTAGCTGTAGGGCTGGACCCCATGCCTCTAACCAGTGCAGCTTGAGGCTCACCAACCCATATAGTGTGTACCTCCTCTATAGATGGAGCTGGATCCTTCTGGATCTGGGGGTGGAGAGCTGGAGGAGGGATTGCCCTTTGTAGCTTGGATTTGGTGCTAGGGTAGCAGTAGCAAGGTGGGATTGTCCTCACAGCTGTTCCTTCTCTTTTGTGTGGGTCCCAGTGTGCTCATACCAGCATAGAGACACTGACTCTGGCACGCTTCATCTGTGAGATGACTCTGCAGGAGTATGACTACATCCAGGAGCGCGCCTCCAAGCTGGCTGCCAGCTGCTTGCTTTTGGCACTCAAGATGAAGGACCTTGGCGGATGGGTGAGTGTCCAGTTCAGGAGGGCTGGCTGACCCTGAGCCCATAGCCCTTAATGATAGGAGCTGTTAGCAGAAGAAGGCTGGCTAGAGTTGCAGGCAACGCTGCAGCTTTTGTATTTTTGGAGCCATCTCAGGCAGGTTCCTCCAAGACCAGGGTGCCAGGTTCTGTCCCTAGGAGAACAGAGATACTCCAGCTGCCTTGGAGCCATTGGGAGAAATTTCCTGTTGCCCATGACAGGGGGTGCCAGGTGCCCCTTGATGGGCAAATGATGCAGGGAACTTTGGTCTGGGCAGCAGACACGTTGTCAGCCCAACAGATGTGCCCAAATGTGTATGTATTCCCCTTTCAGGAGTACGGAGAGAGGACCTTATCCAACCAACCTGGCCTCTGAACCCTGGTGCTTGCTTTTTCCACATCCTGTGACCTTTTGAGCACAGTGACCCTGTTTCTCTGGCCATCTCCTGGGAGGACATTGCTTCCACTCAGCATAAGTCTCCCCTGCTCTTGAGGCCTTTCAGCAGCCTTGTCTTTGTTTTCCATGGGGAACTCCACTGCATCCTGTTTGTACCAGATGTAACCTGGGAAGCCTTTGTGGGCCCAGACTGGTGTAGTTTGG
Organism: Gavialis gangeticus; assembly: GCF_001723915.1. NCBI lineage: Eukaryota > Metazoa > Chordata > Crocodylia > Gavialidae > Gavialis > Gavialis gangeticus. Next base: position 8,244,349 of record NW_017729029.1, read on the forward strand.
AGTATATGGGCCATGGGTCTGACCCCCCAGGATACCATCTCCAAGGGTCCTTAGAGGGAGAAGTGCATCGGGCCTGGTTATGGTGTGCTGGCTTCAGCCCAGTCTGAGTCTCTGGCTTGTTGCAGAGCCCTACCCTGGAATATTACAGTGGCTACACATCTCAAGAGCTGCATCCCCTGGTGAAGAGGCTGAACTTCCTGCTGACCTATCAGCATGTTGACAAGCTCAAGGCTGTGCGCACCAAGTACTCCCACCGGTAAGGGATCTCTGGGCAGCTGGGCCCTGTTACATGGAGTGGGGCTAGGGGCTGCCTCTGACTAGAAACTGGGAGATGTCTTCCACTAGGCCAGCAGGGGATGCTGCATTAGGTACTTACCTTCCAGCACACTGTGGCCAGAGGCTGGAAAAATTCACAGGTTGTAGGCTCCGAGCCCCACTTGTTCACAACCTGCCAGGGGTCCTGACCTCCTGGGACTGCTGCAGCTGAGGACAATGGGTGCTGGCACATAATGATCTGTGGCAGGGTTGACACAGCCAGAGAGCTGGGGCTGCAGGCTCACCTGTGCCCCACATCTTGTATTTCTGCTGAGGTATACTTTTTCTGGACACTGGCCTTGGCAGGGGCAGCTGGAGCCTGCCTTTCCTCTGCTGTCTGCCTTTCTGTAATGCTGCATAGCTCTGGCCAGGCAGATGTCTTTTACAGGGAAGACCTGGGAAGGGGTTGCAGATAGCTCTTTGCTGCTTAGCACTGTGCAAAGAGACCTTGAGGCCTTATATTATGTTACTGATTCATGTGCTGGATGCCTGGAAGGACTGGAGGACATGCCCAGGCAGTGGCAGCTGAGAGGGAAGGTGCCTGGGCTTCCTATTAAAGGCCAGTTTAACTCCAGAGCCCAGTCGCATTTTGGAGAAAGCTATTGCTAGTTGATGGTCATATACATTTGGTCTCTGTTGGACTACTGGGTGTCCTGGCCCCTCACATCCTGTCGCATATTATGAGTTTCCATGTTGTGCCAGCGCTGACTGACTTGTCACCCCTTCAGGGTCTTCTTTGAAGTCGCTAAGAGTGTGCCCATGGACATGCTGAAGCTGGAGGAAGCTCTGAAGAGCTAGCCCTGGGACATGGGGTGAGGAGCTCTCCTGCGGGGCTGCCGGCCCAGACTCATGGCATGGGACATTGAACAGCCTGTATGTATATAGCTTGTAAATAGCAATGTGCTCCCTTTGCCCAAGGGGAGTCTGTACATAGACATTTTTTATTATTAAAGGAAGGGCGGGGGGAGGAAAAAATAGTGGTAGTGTTAATGGAAACTAGAAGATGTCAATAAACTATTGTGTATCTCCCCTCCTTGGTAGAATCTCTGCTTCAGGGTCACAGCACAGCAGTGCTGAGATCCAGCCTTGGTGGCCTAGGTGCTGTGCACACAGTGACACGCTACCTGCCGCACAGAGCCTGCTGTCTGCTGTGGCCCAAGGTGGGAGGGAGGGAAATGGAGAAGGTAACTACCTGCCCCATGACAGCAGGACTCAGTGTTGGGCTGCCTGGGAACAGTCTTATCCCAGTGGCTCTTGAAGTTTCCTGATGCCGTGGTTGTATCTTGGCTTCCGGTTTGCTCCGGGGGGTGTTTCCTGTCTTGCCTGAACAGCTGCAGTGCTGTTTCTGGATGTTCTGTATCCATCTCTCCAGGCCCAGTGGATGTGCCTGTAAGTGCTGCCTGGCATCAGCCAGAGCCAGGTGGTGGCATGCAGCCTACAGCAGTCCTCAGTACTGGCCCTAAAGCCCAGGAGGAACTCTTGTGTCAGTACTGGGGTCAGGCTGGCACTGAGGCTACTGGAAGCCTGGGTGTGTGGGGGGAAGGGGAGGGCTGCACAGGGCTGAACTCTTTTTGATTTAAGAAGCTGACCTGACTTTTATCAGAGTGGAAGGCAAAGCAGGGAGGGGAAACCCACAGCCTTAAATCAGTGGAGCAATGTATGAGAAATGGGGACACTTGAAGAGCTGCTGCTGACTAAAGGCACGGAGACAGCAGTGGAGAAATGGAAGTTGCTGCTCCTTAAAGAGGTGCTGAGAGTTGGGGTCACCTCTGCTGCTGCCTGCCAGCGTTGTTCTAGGGGAGCTGCAGCTTGCCAAGCCAAGTACTTAGCTCTGGCTAGTGGCTGCTGAAGCTTGAGGAGGAGCATCGGCTGGGGCCAGCTGTGAACATAGCTGAGCACAGGAAAGCCTGGTGACAGAGTTATGAATTTTGTTGGTGCCCTCTGAACTGGGCAAGGTGGCTGAGCCTGTTGCTTGCTTCCCCTCTTCTGCTGCAGGACAGCACCAGCACCACTTGTGCATATCTCAGGTTCAGCATGTGCCTCATGGCACTGAGGCCATGTGGTTAGCCTGCATTTGCCATGTTGAAGGCTGTGTAGATGGTCCTGGCTCTCTAGCCCTAAAATAGTTGTGCAGCCAGGGAGAACCCCTGCTCCCTTGGTTTCAGTGGTGTTAGTTCAGGAGAGCTAGAGGGGGGTCTTACTAATAGAGTGGTGGGGGAGGGAGGAGATCTGAAGTGCCAGGAGTTGTGGGGTGGGGGATGCAGAGCTAATACAAACCAAAATCCTCTTTGTGCCCACCCTTAGACAGGCGAACTAGCCTTGAAACAGCCTGCTCCTTGGCACTGGAGGACCCAGATGCAACAGGCTGTGTGTGCTCGTCTGTATGAAGGTCCATAGTGGAGCTTGAGGCAATGTGGATGCCCATAAAGATGTCTCATCCCATACATTTTACCCGTCGCTGAGAGCAGTTCACAGTGAGCCTGACCTGAAGCCTCAGAGGCACTTAAGTCAGTATCACCAGGAAACTTCAGGCAGGTGGAGCTGAGCTGCTGTGGGAGCCTGAAGGCACTGCCATCTTGGCTGGGCAGAGCAGCTGTGACCATTGTCCTGCTTGGCACTGGTCTCTGCATATCTCCTCTACCAACTCAGTGCATTCTGTGCCATCACATCCACCATTCATAGTTTCTAGGGTCGGAAGGGACCTGAGTAGATCATCT
>NW_017729029.1:8247797-8249884 GCF_001723915.1 Gavialis gangeticus
CTGCAGGGGCCCCACATTACCCGGAATCTTCTTTTTACCCCCTATGTATTTAAAGAAGGACTTCTTATTGTCCTTAATCTGGGAAGCTAGTCCCAGTTCCATCTCTGCCTTGGCCTTCCTGACTGCCCCCCTACATCCCCAAGCAACTGCAGTACAGTCATCCCTGGTGATGCCCCCTCCTTTCCATTGGGTGTACGCCTCCCTTTTAGCTAGGAGACATTTCCAGATGCTTTTGGTGAGCCATGGGGGCTTGTGTGCCCTCCTGCTTCCTTTGATCCTCGTTGGGATTACCTCCCTTTCGGCTTGGAGGATCATCTCCTTGAGAAGCGACCACTCTCCTTGGACACCTGGCTCCCCTCCCTTCTGGGACCTCAGAACTTCCCTGACTAATCTCCTTACCTCATTGAAGTCTGCCCTCCTGAAATCTAGGGTTGCTGCCTTGCTGCAGACCTTTGCCATCTTGTGCTGGATGGTGAATTCCAGCAGCCGATGATTCCAGCTAGCTCAGGGGCAGGCAGTTATTTCAGGCAGAGGGCCACTTACTGAGTTTTGGCAAGCCATCGAGGGCCATGTGACAGGCAGCCAGGGGCAGATAAATATTAATTTTCTAAATTTTTTAGGGGCCCCGCAGGCCAGATAGACTGGCCTAGCGGGCCACATCCAGCCTACAGGCTGCATTTTGCCCACCCCTGCCCTAGCTAGAGCTGTGAGGATCCCCATGGCCCAAGTGAATTGGGCACTGTGAATCTAATGGGATTCAGTCCTTCTGTCATCCCACTACCAAAAGACTGCCCTACTGGTCCCTCCTATTGAAGCAATCAAGAATGAAGCTTGACTCTAGCCCCGGGAGCAGTTCACTTCCCTAGGGAGTCACCAGGGTGAAGCAATCCCTGCTTGTGCCTTTGGCAGTTACTGGATAAAAAGCACAGACAGTTGTGGGCTCAGAGACTAGCACTTTTTTAGGCTTCCCTTCCCAAGCTAGAGGCAGTCACAGGTTTCTGGCTCACCTAGCTGAGAAACCAAACACAGGTGTACCTAGTGCATCAGATGGGGCTGCTGGTCCCTGATCCTCCAAGCGGGGCTGTGCTTGGAGCCAGTCATATTGACTTAAATTAACTGCCTGTCTCTTTCCCTGTGGGAAAGGTGGGAGCATGCCTGTGTTCCCCAGCCTCCCATCCCTTTTACAGTGCCCACTAGTGATAATGCTTTGTGGAAGGGATGGGGCTTCTTGAAGCCCCATGTTCTTGAGTCAAGTGATTGTGGCTTTTAGATTAATGGAGAGCTGACAGCCTTGGCCAGGGTGCTGTGGCACCTGGGGTCCCTTGAGACTGTTTTTAACACGGTGGATTCCTATAGGCAATCTTTGGGTTTATTATGTGAATAAGGTTTACACACCTACCAGTGTCAAGTGTGGGCCCCCCTGAGACATTCTGAGCTCATTTGATCTTTCTGAGGCCTTTGCTGCAGAAAACTGCCCTATTATTTTTCTGTAGGCAAAAAACAAGTGAAAACTAAGCATTGGCATTTTCTGAGGGGGGGACTTTGAGTCTAAAAAAGGTAGGGTGTGCAGAAAGAGGTTTGAACACATGGCATTACAGCATCAACATATGTTGTGCTAAGATTTCAGTATTTTAAAGCAACTCCTATGTTTTCTGGAGAAGCCCCAGTTGGGGGGCTTGAAGGATGAGGGCTGGAGCTCAGGTGTGCAGAGTGGCCTGAGGCTTACTGTACAGCTCCAGCTGCAATGTTGTTTCTGTCTCTTTCCTTCCCACTCTCCCTCCCAGCCCTGTGTGCTCCTGTCGCAGCTGCCTCAGCCATGATAGCAAGTACCACACACGCATTTATTTTCCATCCTTTTTAATCTTTCACATTTAAAAAAAAAATGAAAACCTCAGACCCAGAGCACACGCACCAGCCACTGCATTACATTCACCCATCAACTACAGAAGAGGCCAAGACACAATCAAGCACAATGGTAGGGCAGGTTGACAGGGTTTCCAGTTGCCTCAGCTACTGCTGCTTCCCTCAGCTGAGCTCCTCTTCCCGGACCCATGGAAGAACAGAAGCTAACACAAAGCAACAAAAAG
>NW_017729029.1:8254884-8267413 GCF_001723915.1 Gavialis gangeticus
CAGAGCACACGCACCAGCCACTGCATTACATTCACCCATCAACTACAGAAGAGGCCAAGACACAATCAAGCACAATGGTAGGGCAGGTTGACAGGGTTTCCAGTTGCCTCAGCTACTGCTGCTTCCCTCAGCTGAGCTCCTCTTCCCGGACCCATGGAAGAACAGAAGCTAACACAAAGCAACAAAAAAAGCTTTCACAAGTGCCCCAGAGTACTGGTGAATTTGGCAGCAGAGCAGAGCAGCCCAGTTACGCTCCATCTCAGTCCTGGGGCAGCTGGGGACGGTGTTGAGAGTGGGGAACAAACCCTTATGTTGGCATAGCTTAATTTACAGCAAGGAAGGAGCTGTTCTTGCCAACACTTGGCACAGGTCAACTCCCTTTTAAAACAAAACTGGGCAGTTTATAGTTCTGGCCTCCCAGCTAGGGAAAGGCAGGGCCCCCCAAAGCTGGAACTATCAGAGCAAAGGGCTGGCCCAGGCAAGCTCTGCCCGTGTGCAGCTGATTCCTGCTGGCAGCGGCACCATTGCGCTGTCCAGTAGAATGCAGCAGCCTGAAGGGAGCAGCAGTTAATGCCCTTTAGTCTCTGACCTGTCCTGCAGGATGGGGGTTGAAGCAGGAGGAAACAGCCCTCTGCACACTGCTTCCACCAAGAATAAAAGCTCTGAATCCCTTGCCCCCAGTGCCTGGCCTGCAGTCTCCATTATCCTGCACTCTGCGTAGTCACTGCTGGCTGGTTTTAGGCTCATTTTGCACCAGTGTGGATGACTGCAAAGGGGGAGGAGGGACTGCCCATACCAGGTCACTGGAATAGGTCTGGGAATGGTGCTTAGGGCAGAAGGGTAGGGGAGTAGAGCGCACTATGAGCATCCACAGCAGTCCAGCCTTCCCCCAACCCCAGGCACTATTCCCCTCCCTGCAGCTCTAGGATCACAAGGGCCAGCAACTGCCTCCTGGAAAAAGGTCACTGAAAACAAAGCCCCACCCTCTATTTACACCCTCCCGCCCCTTGACTTCATGTACAAGACAAAGCACCCATTGCTTCACAGGTCACAGCATGAGGGTTGAGCGCTTCAGGGCTGCTAGCCTATTCCAGGGGCAGGTGCACCCAGCCACCTGGGGACGGCTTGGACCAGATGTCTCACTATACACACACCCCAGCCTCACCCACACATGGCACAGGCTCAGGCTCACATGGGGCCCAATGCAGCAAAAGAATCTTGGGAAACAAATTTACAAATCAAAGCCCCAAGGACTGGGCCTAAAATCATTTCTGTAAGGAGCAGTAGCCCAAGCACCCAGGCTCTTATAGTACATTTGTAAGTGATTTGGTGCAAGGCTGTGCGTCTGCTGTCATTAACACACAGGTCCTCCTGCCTCCAACATGTCCATGGCTACTGTGTTTATACCTTGTAGTAACAGCAGCATTGCTGAGGCTGGGAGGGTTTGGCTCCAGTCACCCCCTGGTCAGGATCCTAGAGGCATGTGCAAAGGCCACACAGTTGGCTTAATAAAGAAGTGATGGCAGCCTGGGCCAGTGAGGCAGGTGGGAGCAAACTGTCTCCCAAACCAACCTCTGTGGCAGCTCTGGCCCCTTTGTTCATTTGCTTTTACCACCTCTCAGCCTGCAGCCACCAGGGACCATATGGTCCTGCAGCAGAACATATCAGCACTGAGCAGCTCATACAGAATTATATACAAGGCCAAGATGTTACTACAGAAAATGCTGCACCAATGCTACTGCCATCTGGGACTAGCATTGCCAGTGAATTAGTCAGCCACAGCCCACATGTCATCTCCAAAAGAACCAGCCCTTCAGGACAAAGCTCGAGATTGCATGAGAGCCCTGTGACTAACACGTGGAAGCTTTAGTGCAAATGCTATAGCTGACATCTTCAGAAGGAGGCCACCTGTTATGGGTGCTTAATGAGAGACACCTTAAGTTTGAGTTTCACAAGCAGTAGGCACCCATGCCACCAGCTGAGGAGAGCAGGAGTTATAATGGCTCAGGCCCTCTGGAAAAAAAACAAGACACCAGGCCTCTCCAGCCACACACCACAAGCAGGCAACTGCTTGAAAATGTGGACTTGGCTTTCAAAATGATTTTTCTCTCTCCCTTTCCAGGCAATGGGGAAGGTGCAATGGACCTAGAAACTATGAAACTATGACCCTTAGAGCCATAGCAATGAGTTAATGGTAGCGCTGAAGCAAAAATACCATCAACCCCTGCACAAAAATTGACTGTCTTTTGAAGTCATTTTTGGAAAGCTGAAACATTTTGCCCTGCTCTCACACTTGGCTGTGCCTACTGCAGCACTGTTTTGAGGACTGTGGGGATGCTTAGTTGATTGAGCAGGACATTTTTTCTCAGCAAAGTGCCAACCAAAAGGGAAAGGTTTTGTGGCTGGTGGGTGCAGTGTGAGTGGTAGTGGAAGAAGCACAGTGGCCTGTCATTGCCAGAGGCAGGGTGGGACTGAACATGTTCTGCACCAAACCAATCCAGTTCAGCCCAGAATAGAATAAATTAAGCTTTTAACAACTTGCTGAAATAAATATCTTCTCTCTCAGAAACTATTTACAGAGTTTAAATAAGTTGTAAATTCTATGGCTGGAATGTGGGAGTGGATCTTTTTTGGCATAGTTCAATAGGAACAATGTTCAGAGTCTCCATGCTGAAATGTCGGACAGTTCTCCAGCCCGTGTGAGCCCTGTCACGGCGCTGATGTCTGCAAAGACCCATCCCCCTACTGCCACATGGCTCAAGGTGGGTGGATGTCTCTTAACAGGTTTGAAATCCAGGGAGCCATTTTCCACTTAACAGAGCTGTCTGAATAGTGCAAAATGGCAGAAGATATCAGCCACCCTCACGTCAGATGGACAATAGAAGATTCTGGACAAATATGGAAACAAGGGCGTGAGCCTAGCAGGTGTTCAGGGATGTTAACCAGGTCTCTATCACTTGCTGACCTCCAAGGGAGTTGGGGATACACAGTCTCCTAGGATTAGCCTCCGGTTTTGGAACCCAACAGTCTCGATCTTCGCAGTGGGAGAAACAATGTTATTTTCTGAGCTGATGTGCCTATGCAGGCAGTTCTATTGTCTCTGCTTCTCTAACTTCAAACAGCCAAACCAAGGAGAAAAGAAAGCTCAGCAAGCACTTAACAGCCAGGAAGCAAGGTCTGTTGCTCTCCACATAAAATCCAATGCTTCACAAAGCTGTGCACAATTCAGAGCTTCTTGAACGACCCTAGCCAGAACTAGACTCCTGCCTGGCTTTGGAAACTGTACAGATGCATGACGCTGGTCTGAGCTCCCTTTGGACCATGCTCGGTAAAGTGAGGACTGCCAAACCAAGAATGTACTCTTCCGGAATGGGGTGTGGAGTGTACTCTGCTTCTTAGTCCAACAAGGCTCACAGCTTTGGAACGATGAGTAGAAAAGTTATGGGGCTTTTAGGAAGTAGGACATGAAGGTGCCTAGGTTCAGAGAGCATTCAGTCTATAATGCGTATGTCCTTAGGGCCTCAGCTGGCATCATGATTTCACAGATCAATCCATTTCACAGACAGCTCATTTTCACTTGACATTGCGCTACTTGCCTTTTTAGCACTGTAGTATCTTTAGCAGCTTTGCCCAGAATTAGCCAGCTAAATGGATAAGAGCTGCTCCAAAAAGCCGGAGGACCCCAAACCATACCTATTGTGGTGGGTTCTTGCTTCCAAGTCAGAGGTATGCATGGAGATGAACTGCTGAACAGAAGCCATTCAAGCACAGAAACCCAGAACATAAAGGGAACACACATGTGCGCACAAACCAATCATCTTTGGCGAGCATGGAAATGTAACGTCCACCATGGGCTGCTTTGGGGCGCTGACGAAAAGTGTTCTAGTGTGAGGGTTCCACAGCCTCCTGGTCTGGGCCACTTGCTGTGACACTGCTCATACCAGGGACAAACGCGCACAAGAACAGACGTCTGTCTGCGTGTTTACAGTTGTGGAATGCTGGTCCTAGGCTGAGGGCTGTAGGCATCCCACCTAGAGTTTGGACTTTCCCCAGCAATCCATTTTGTTTTGCTTTCTCAGTGTCTCTAGAGGTGGCTACTGATCTCTTTAATTCCCTGGAGAATCCTCTTCATATGGCCCACTTTTGTTATCCCAAGGTCCTTAAAAAGAAAAAAAGAAAGGTGAGAGGAAGAAGCATGTCAGATAAGCATGCCCTTGAAGGGAAGTCTGAGCCTACAGCTGCTCTGTGCCAGGAGGAAGTCCAGTTGTTAATACAGACATCACATACATGAACTCTGTGCCTAATGCAATCTTAGCCACCCACTCTGCCAGACTTCCAACTAAGCAGGGTACACAAAACACAGCAACATTTCAGCAATACAGCCAGGAAAAGGCTGCAGTAGCAAAAACCAACCTGCTGGATTTTTTGCCAGATATGTGCTTGCACTTCCCTTGTAACCCGCCTCCCCAACACAGTCCACAGGCTGAGAATCAGCTCTTGCTATGAACAGACAGGAACAAGGGCCTCGTTTCTGAAGCTCTATCCCAAGAAGGCTAAAAGTGATCTCAGCACGACAGGCTTCTCAGAGGCAACAAATCCTGCTCCATCCAGCCCAACTATGAGTGGATCAGCAAAAGCAAAAACATTTCATATTTAAAAGGGTAGTTCTACTTTGAAAAGCTACTGATGGGGGCCTGTTTTTCCATTGCTACCTTAGAAGCCTCCCTTTGGGATACAAAAGCTGAGCTGGACTCTTTCTAGCTGGTGTTTCAGTGACCTGTGCAAGCACAGACCACATGAGCCAAATCACAGTGTTCCCTGAGTATGCCCATGATCTCCTCCCCTCCTTTGTGTCCTCAAAGAGAGGTTAGAGCACAATCTGCCCTGCTACAGGCACTGAGATAGCAGAGCTCATTCTGCAAAGCCAGCTCCTTCCCTCAGAGCCAAGAAGCTCTCTTGGGTGGATGGGTAAAACTTCTGAAGCTTTATTTTGGCCACTCCAGTTATTGATCTGGCTCAGATGTGTGCAGTGGGAGAAGTGCTGGGCTCAGGGGTGGTTTGTAGAGCAGATCTGCTCTTTGGACTAAGGAGCACAGATCTGCTCTTTGTACTAAGGAGCGTATCTACATGTGTGCTTTAATGCACATTAGCCTATTTTAATGTGCATTAAACCATCACTAAAAAAAACCCATGCTCTTTAGTTAATACCCATTAAGACAGGCTAATTCACTTTCTTCTAGTACCTCACAACAGAGGGTGCCTGTATATGAGCTGAGAGGCTGCTCCAATGCACTGTAATTGCAGTGCATAGGAGCAGACTCGATTAACTGAGTTTGTTGGAGCACGGTAATTACTGTGCTCCAGCCAGCCTCCATATCTTGCGTATCAGCGTCCCTGCACTTCAAAATGGTAGCAGGGGTTCTTTAATTAAAGCTTGTTCAACGGTATCTGGCCTGCTGAGGTAGGTCATCTGGGCCACAGGGCTTCTGGCAGTCAGTTCACCTCTGGATCCAGCCCACAGGAGTTACCACTGGCTTCCAGAGCCACTGTGCTGGGACAGCAAGTACCCAATGGTTTCATGTTCCCCCCACCCCTCCCCTCACCCCAGAATGTCCAGTTTTGCATCACCATTTGGCATGCAAATCAATAGCAGTATGGGGGGGAGGGAGAGGGGCATGGGTGACGTTAAGCATTGGGTGCTGGCTACATCAGCATAGCAGCTCTCATTTATATACATACATTTGTCTGCTCCAATGCACTGAATTAATCGAGTCTGCTCTGCATGTGAGCTGATGCATCTGGCACTGCATCACATCCATTTGTATAAATGGTGAAATGCACATCAGCACTGAGAAAATGGTGGTGGTGTACTTTAGAACTAAAACACTTTTGATGCATTTTAGTTCAAAAGTGCACTGCTGCCATTTTTTCAGTGCTAACAAGCATTTCGTCATTTATACAAATATATGTGACGCAGCGCCAGGTGCTTTTAAAAGTGCGGTGCAGCCATGTGTACAAATGCCCCATGCATGAGAAGCCCCACAGTCTGAATTTGGCCAACCAAGTTATCTGAGTTTGAGGCCCCTGCTTTATAGGTATGGTGTAATTCAACCTTGCAGCCCCCCTAGCAAGGCAGCCATATTACCCACACTGCACTGAGGGAGAAATAAGACAGAAGGTGTCTGTGGCAGTAGCAGAAATAAAAATTGGATGTCGCAGCATCCAGGCCCAGGCTCCACTGGCTCCTCTGTGACTGGTGTCATTCCATCACTACTCTCAGGGTGTTTGGCTACAAGCCTCAGGTGGGAACAGTACTGGGCAGACAAAGGGCAGGGAGAAGCAGGGCTGAGTGAGGCTGGCATTCTTTAAATGAGGTCCTCAGGCAGGAGGAGCATGTTCCCTGAATGGCTCAGACTTCCTGGCTAATACCACCAGGAAACGGTGCTCCAGAGAAAGCCTGGTACTCACACCCCACCCACTATGGCTGAAAAGCAACCTGCTATGGAGCAGGGGGGCAGTGAATGAAACTGTGCCTGACAGTGATGGGTCTCAAATTGTGACCCTTCACTGAAGTATCTGGAGCATCAAGCACCCTGGCTGCTTGTAACCCATGGCTTGCCCATGGCTCTAACCTTACCTTGGCACTGTGATTCCATTCCCCACAACCTCTCACCCCTCTAGTCCCAGTCTGCTCCAGATGTGATCGTATTTTTGCTGGGAGCCATGGGCAAGTTTGAATAAGCAAGTTTGAATAATGGAGGGGTCTGGCAAGGGGCAGAGGGGTGAGGAAGGGGAAGGCCTGAAGGTGAGCAGGAGCTATACAGCCTGCTGCTAGCTCTAAGCCAGGTAATTCACTCCTGTCTCTTGCTAGTACTCTTGAGCCCAGGTTGAAAACTGCTGCTCTGTTTTCATTACGTGGACTCCAGAGGGCTGCAGCTGGCTTCATCCTGAGGAGAGCTACGCTGACAGGACTCCAGGCCTTGAGGAGAGAAGGACCATTGGCAAGGCTTTTAATGTCTGCTTGAGAGCCCATAATAGCTGGGAGCAGGACTGGGGATGGTTGGCAAGCTGACCCCAACTCAAGGCTCATGTGGAGCAATACAGAAAGCAGGGGAGTGCCAAAACCTCCTCAGTGTCCATCCCCACAGCCCAGTCCTTGGAAGCTGAGTAGGAAGGCCAACAGCTAGGCATATGTCCTGGCATGAGCATGGAGCCAGGAAAGATGGCTGGAAAGCTTTGGCCAGAGGCTTCCCATTAAAAAGTGCCATTTTGCTAAACCTGGTGTGTGGGTGGGAGGTCGGTTGGGTTTTGACACGCTGAAAAATATTTGATGTGAGAAAAGCTGACAACAGCATAATTTCAAAACACATAAATGCACAGGGGTCAGATGGTCAAAGCCCCTGACTCCTGGGGATTTGGTGGCTGTCTTTCCTAGCTTAGAGCTTCCACATGTCAGACTACATCATTTGATCCTACATGGGTAACAGAGGGATTGAGAGCAAGACACTGCTGTCTGAGGTAAGTAGTCACATCCAAAGACTACTCTGCAGTGCATAAAGGGCACCAGGAAAAAAACCCAAACATTAAAATACAGACTGAAACATATTTTAAAAAAATATAAAATGAAAGCTCCCCTGGATTCCACACAATTTGCTTCTAGAATTTCAGTGTGGAGGGAGGGGGTTAAAATACATTTTTCAAATTTTGATTTGTACAAAGCCCAAACCTGGAAGTGCCAAAACCCCCCACACAGCAGTTCTGTGCGTCAGCTAACTCCTTAGCAACATGCTGTCTCAGCAGCCCACCTGGCAGCAAGGAGGGTGACTGGCATCAGCAGTGACAGGGACTGTTCCCTGCTCAGCCCCCCCACCCCACCCGCCCAACAAAAGCACACACAATCCAGCTCACTGCCCTTAGTTGCCCCAAGGCTTCCAGACAGGAAAGACTGAACCCTAATGCTATAAGTGTCCTGGGGGAGGGAGGCTCTGGGTCCTGGCCCCCAACCTTGGTCTGAATGCAGAGGATGCTTTGGATCAGGGCCTGCAGACAGGAACAGCCCATTCCCAGGTGGGGAAGAGGGAAGTGATGGTTCTGACCCTTTCATCTCACAGTCTCTCAAAAGACACCAGAGGGCACCAGTCTCCAAGTTCCCAGCAAGTCCCTATTGCTGTGGACAGAAACTGCAGCACAGAAGAGTTATAGGTTCCCAAGTCCTCAAAGAGTCTGTATCCTGACAGCCCAGCAGCACCTGCTGCAACAGGTCCTACAGAATAGTGCAAACCACTTGCTGCTTAGGATGGATGCTGGGTACAGCATGCAAGCACAGGCCAGCCGGAGTATTCAAGTGCAGTGCCATGACCCAGGCAACAGGGTAGAGCATGCAAATGATGCCCTGCAAATGCCCCTCCAAAATGGCCTATGATCCTGTGTGTTGCGTACTAGGCAGCGGGATAGTTATGCCAGGCACCGGGCTGTGCTAATCAGGCTGCAAGCTGCCCTCCATTGCACCCCTACAGCTCCCAATCCAGTCAGTGGGAGCTGCAGCACAGGCAAGTGCAGGCAAGCCCTGGGGCCCATCATGATCAGAAAAGCAGGTCATGCGAGTACCTTCAAGTCTCTTCTCTCCAGCAGGATCAGCTCTGAGCCCTGGATGTCATGGCGGATAAAAATGTCTTTGTATTCCCCTAAACCAAGCACGTCCAGCCAAGCTGCAACCTCCTCAGCGCCCCACTTGTCCACTAGCAAAAAGGAAAAGTGAAGATGATCGACTCAGCAGCAAGAAGTAAAGATGCGGCCAAAAGCAACACGCATGCACATATGCACAGAGAAACATGGCACCAAGCAGAGGCTGGGGCGCAGGCAGCAGGCGGGACTGGGCAGCAGCATTCTGGCAAAGCAGGGCCCCCTGCTAGGGACCAGAAACCCTAGGCGGAAACACACCCTTGTTACAGCTGTGTTTCACTGCAGTGATGATCGAGAGTGCCCCTGCATCAAGTGGGGATCCTGTTTATTTCCTCTCTGCCTCCTCCCTCACAAATTGGACCAGTTTGCAAGGGGGAGACTAAATCTAGTCCTTCTCTGAGTCAGAATTAAAAATTTTGCTTCTAGTATTGGTGACAAAGGAAAGAGTGGGGGGAGGGGGGAGGGAGGGGCAGGATCTGGGTCCAAATGGTAACAGGACGTGGAATTTCCATTACTTTGGACATGGACAGATTCATATATAACCAAATATAACTGACATTTCTTGATCACAGTGTATAAACCACAGACAGGCCAGCAGCTATTCCAGGGTAGCTATACTCAGGAAACGCTATTATAGCACCTCACCACTAGGCCTCCAGCAAACAGCTACCCCAGGATGGGTGCAGAGAGATTAAACCTAAACCAGTGCATCTTATTCCAGTATAGTTTTAATACTGGATAATTTCAGGGTAATTTGCCACCAGATTGGGTCAAGTTATCCGCTTACAGGGGTTCATGTAATCACTCTGCTACTTTTCCTTACATTGCTGTAATGCTGCTTATGCTAGCATAAACATTTGTCTGTTCATGACATGATGTTCCTGACAGCATTGTGTCCAACATGCTACCTCTGTTAGCATAATGCTTCTGGCTATGGTGGTGTGAGTATAACAGATGCATGCAACTATCTTGATGCGTGTTGTAATCTGCCACTCTTCCAGGGCTCTCCCTCTATTACTATTCCTCTAATACAGCTTTCTGGTCCACTCCAGTAGGACTGGAGCACCAGAGCTCTATGATCGCTCCAAAACTACCTGCCTGCAGAAGGGCAGCATTAGCCTCATAGAGCCAACAAGGAACAAGATACAACCATGCTCCTTTCCAGCTGAAAGCACAGATTGCAGGCTATTGCATTTTAGTGAGAAAAATACTGGGATGGGGGCAATTATGCATGGCTTGTGTTACTTACAAGCAACGGGAACATTAAGACTGTCCTTCCCTGGTTTTGGAGGTTTTAGAAATATGCATTATGGGCTGAATTCAAAGGGACAGGAAGAGATGAACCTTAAAAATGTCTTTCTCTGTAGTGTTTTTCTGTCAGTTGAGTTAAATGCGTATTTTTTTACTGCACACTTATGTTCATCCTGAACAGAATATGACAGACACCACTGGGACAAACACTGGCCAGAACAGCACACTAGGCACTGGCCCTTCTGGACTGTGGGGGCACCTGGATTGAAGAGTAAAACCAAACATGCAAGCTGCATCCAGGCACACCTGGCTGGGAAGGGTAGTGTGGTATCAGGGTCCTGCAGCACAAAGCTGCTCTGCCACCTGGGACCCATGTTAACACAGGGATGGGGAAACCAAACCCATGAAGAGACCTATGTGTGTGGAGAGAGAGGGGGCAGAGAGAGCTCTTCAGGGAGCAGAGCACTGCATCCTATCAGCTCCAATCGAAGAGACTCATGCTTCTGAAAATATTCCCCAGCAAAAAACACACCCACATGTAGACTGCCTAGAAAAGACAGGGCTGAGGCTTTAATTCCCCTTAAACTGGGGCTAAAGGAGAAAGACAAGAGGATGCCCTGATCTCTCCAGACCATTGCTTGGTGCAGGGGCAACAGATGAAAACAGAAAAGAGGGAAAGGGACCAGTAGAGCATGGATGCCCCTGTCTGAGCACAAAGACAGCAAGGCCTGGGCACAGAGAGGCAGCTGAGGCAGGGGAACTCAGCAAGGTGTCTGGCTGCAAAGCTGCCACAAATCTAGGAGAAGAGTTTCAAAATAACCCAAGGGATGTAGGAGCCCACAGCCCATTGGGTAATATCAGGATGTGCTCCTAAATCCAATAGGCATTTTGAACAATCCCCCCTGCAGGCACATTTTCCCTAACTCCCCTGTGCTGTGACATCCTCATCCTCATAAGAGGCTGTGAGCTGTGCCCCACCCTGCTGGCCCATGACATCAAAACCTCTGTTTTCTGGCACTACTCTGTGTTTAGCCTACCTGGCTGGTGAGATGTCCGGCATTTTTCTAGGCAGGTTTTCAGTCTGCCCATGTCTGTGTGCTAAGTGCTCCAAGCCTTTGCTCTGTGGCTGCAGTGCTCGTCAGGAAAGGCAGGTCAAAGAGCACACTGGCACTCGGAACACAGGGCTGGAGATAGCTGCTGCCCCAGCCCACCAGCCCTGGGGGGAGGTTTACCTGGGATGACACTGCTGGGTTTCAGCTTCTGAACCTTCTCCTTGTCCTTCTTGGGCTTGGGAATGTTAATCCGTAACTTGAGACTGCCCTTGTTGGTACTCCCCGAGCTCTCCTGGGGCCCAAAGCAGGAAGAAAGGGTAATGGGTTAGGGTGCTCACTGGGGCACAGGGGACAGGTCAGTTTGGCTGGGTTCTGTATAAAGACCCTTTCCCTTAGCACTGGGAGATGCAGGGCACTGGGTTGGAACTGGGGTCTGACCCAGAGCAGCATCTCATGTTCTTCTTAGGGTCTCCCCAAACCACCCCCCGACAGCCCCACACACCCACCTCCTCAGCAGAATTGATGATGGGTGCCAGCCAGTGGATGTCAAGAAGCTTCTGCAGTTCCTGGCTGATGGTGTTCAGGGCACTCTGCAGCCCCTCCTCCTGCTGGGGAGAGTCCAGCTGCTGTGGAAACAGGAAGAGAAAGGTGTCAGCACACTGCTAGAGGCTCACTGCACTGGGGGCATGGGTAGCAGCAGGGGTTATGGGGGTGATGCACTGAGCTGCTTTATGGTCCCATCCCCTTGGGAGAGAAGATCTGCCAAGCACCAGGACAAGGCTGAGGGCAGGAATGTGCCTAGGCCACTGTCCTTTGGGTTTCTCCTTCCCTCCCCCTTGCAAATCACTCCCCAGGACCAAAGCCCCATATTTAGGTTCCATAAAACCAGATGAACTCCTGGATCCACAAACCTCTCAAGGATACAGATGGGAGGAGGATCCTACACCAAGGTTTCTATAGAACATAGGGGCAATGGGAAGGTTTCCCTTTGAAACTAAAACCCAAATAAGAATTGTTTTGACTGGACAGTAGCCACCTTCCCCATCCTTCAGATACAACTCAGCAGAAGGGAGCCCCTCAGTGAAACTGGCTAAAACATTAATGGAACTGAGTGGCCTGAGGTAAGACACGCACATAAAAAAAACAAAGCACAGAGGTGGTAGCAAGTAAACCTCCTTGCTACATTTCCTCAGTTCTCATCATCCCCAAGGTCAGGGAAGGAGGACAGAATATGATCTTTAACATGTTCCTGATATTATTCTACTTTGACTCAGTGTGATTCACACTAAGGGCATGGACACACCACATCTAGAACAGTTTAAATGTGGCTTCATCTAGAAGCTGACATACACATACAAGCCTGTTAAGCCAGTTTAAATCTACCAGTTCAAAATCATATCTGGAAAAATCAAGTACTTTTTAAAATCAGTTCAGTGTTATGGGCACCAAGCAGTCTGTGATAGGGTCTGGTTGGTCATCCAGGCATCCCACACCACATTGCTCCTCACTGCCCCAACACACACACACACACACACACACACATA
>NW_017729029.1:8267475-8277202 GCF_001723915.1 Gavialis gangeticus
CTCTCTCTCTCTCTCTCTCTCTCTCTCTCTCTCTCTCTCTCTCTATTGGCTGTTCAGTTATTATCTGTATCCACGCCCAGTCCCATACAGTGCATCACATTTTTCTCTGGCTTGTGCACCCAAAGCAAAACAGCCTCCTACTACTGCCTGTTGCAGAAGCCAAGTTCTGTGCTTGTGGTACTGAACCCTGCTTCCAAGCTCCAAGAGAGAAAGAAACATTTCTGACTAGCCTGAAAATTGCTATTAGCATGCTCATAACATTTGCAAATCTTTACTAAGACAATGACCATAATCAACTCTCAGATTCCTGAGTGTTGAGTAGCTGCCTGCAGGGAAGGAGTTTTCTTCTCCTGATATGCAACTGGCCAGATGTATTAATCAGTTTTGGGGTTTGTGGGCTTCTTGCTCACCTTGCTCTGAAGCATCGTATATCAGACACAGCTGGAGAGGCAACACTGGCTGGGGTGGACTAGGGCTCTAGGGCCATACAGGAAAATCTCTTTCTTTCTACTTCAGCATGTTTCATGCTTGTGAGGCTTCCTTAAATGTCCAGGGTCAGACCGACTGCTAGATTCTATGTAGGTAAGGAATCTTTCCTTAGGTCAAACTGACTGGAACTGGGGTGTATGGGAAGAGGGGATGGGGTAGCTTCCTCTACAATATCAGCTTGCAGCCTCATCACCTGGGCTGAAATCTAGAAGACAGTTGAAAATCTGCCTTTTTTGGATTAAAAACACATTTTTCACCCAAATCTTAAACATTAAAAATGTGTCATCTGGTGAACAGTTCTAAGGGGGACAGCTTGGAAATAAAATTTTCCAAGTTTTGTTTTTAAAGTCTACTGTGATTTTTATTATTAACTGCTTGTCATTTTCTGAACATAGGGATTTAATACTGTGAGTTCCTCTTACTGACATTCTATTTTTAGAATCATTAAGGGCAGCTGCTATTTAACACTGATGGAGACATCTCCTCTTCCTTCCTGGGTTCCCATGTCTAAGTGTCAGATTGTTTTGTTGCAGCAGAAACAACAGAGCAGAAGCACTTAGACCAGCGATTGTCAAACTGGGTGTTGTGACACCCCGGAGTACCTTGATAGCCTTTTGAAGGTGCTGCAGGCTGCCACACAATATTGGCACTGTTAGATGTGCAAACATTATTCACAAGATAAACCTAAAGATTTCCAATGGGAATCCATCGTGTTAACAACATTCTAGCCTGGCGTGGTATGAGTTATTTGCAACAGAACTGTTCTGTTATTTTTCTATATTAAAAAAAGAGTGAAAACTAAGAGCTGGCATTTTCCGAGGGGGACCTCTAGTCTATCAAGGGGGGCCTTAAGTCGAAAAAGGTAGAGAACCACTGGTTTAGGCACTCAGATCTGGAAAGAAAGCTAAAACCTTCCAAGCAGTCCTAAGGGTGTTGTTTGTAAGGGTGCTCGTGAAAGCAAGCAAGGGTGGGAATTTAAATGAAGGACTTCATTAGGCACTGGCTCCCCAAACGGACACACTTATACCACATGAAGGTGATCTGCACAATTTATATTAGTCCACTTCCAAAGTGGACTAAGTGAACTCTGCCATGTTTTTCTTCCCAGCCAGATGAGCCTGATGTGGGTGTAAAAATACAGACATGTCCCCCAAACTGGAGATTCTGAGCTGTGACCGGCCCTGCACACCTCACCCAACTGAACCTCTGACACTTCACCCTGGCAGTTAAGCACCATGCTTTGCACTGTCCTCTCTCCCAGGTTTCAGCATGCTCCCAGGCCCACCCATCTACTCTCCAGTACCTGCCACCACTTACAGTGGGAATTATCTCTCTCTCTGTCCTGTGGAACACAACCTGGAGCATGTTCTGCTGACTACTGCAGCTCTGATCTCAGTCATGCCTGCCTGGGCAGTTCAAGCATGGAATATGGCAGGAGTACAAAGCAGCCCTCCCTCCTTGGTGTTGTAGGCAAAGCAAGGCCCTTTAGGACCTCTCCACGTAGGCACTCACCAGTTTTCCTTCCAGAAAAGCCCTGGTTTCAGTGTAGAGGGCTTTGATGCTCATGGACATGTCCACCGCTGTGTTTCTGCTCAGGAACTGAGTGGGAGTGGGGGCCAAAAAGAGAGGAAAAGAGAAAATGTTAGTCATTTCATCAGGTCCGCAGGCAGCAGGTCTCAGGGGCAAGACCTGAGAGAGAGACAGCTCCATCCTGACTCACATGCCTGGGTCTCCTTTTAGAAATCATCCTCTCCTATCCCCTGCCCTCACACCTTCCACTGAGGGCATCTGCCCCACCCCAGTCACTATAGCAGGATGAAGCCCTGAAGCCCTGCCCATTTCACTGCTGTTATTAGCAGCAGGAACCAGGAACGTCTTCCTCCAGCTCCATAGAGCCATGTTCTTCCTCCCTCCCCACTCCAGCTAAGACTTGAACAGTAACTTACGGTCAAGCCAAAGGCTCCAGACTGTCAGCTGCCTCTTCAGCCCATGGCATGCTCAAATGCTTCCCTCCCTCCACTCTGGGCTCCAGTTCAAGACCCTGATCCTAATATTTAAAGCCTCTGGTAGGCTGGGACCAGGTCATCTTCCGCAATCCAGAGACCCATCTTCAGCAGGAACAAGCAAAGAATCTGCCCAAGCAGCCAAGGCAATACCCTTTCAGGGCTGGGCAGGGGGCTTAGAGGAGAGACCAGAACTAGCTATGGCCTAAGCACATCACAAACTCCATAGTTTGATACAACTATCACACAGTCCAGCAGCTGAAGGTAAGACAGGCTCAAGAGACGGCAAGCAGGCCCTGCTCTGGCTGTCACTACTGCAGAAAGAAACGGTCCTTTTCTGGGTACTGGACATTTTGACAGGCCTCCAGCAGGCAGCTCGGTCACTACCATTCAAGCAGGTCTGAGACTAGAGGTGCACTGATACATTGGTCTGATATAGGATCGGCACCAATATAAAGAAAATCGAGTGTACTGGAAATCAGCCTGATGTGGCTAATTTGGCTAATAAATGCCCATGCATATGTGCAGCCGCAGCGCAGCACATAGGCAGCAGGGAGCACAGCCCCGCAATGTGGAAAGCTGTTGGTAAATCTATTGTGGTGGATGAGGAAGGGGGAGGAAAGGGGTGTGGGAGGGAAGATCAAGGTCCCTGTGGCGAGGGAGAGAGTGGGACTGGGGCTGGGGCAGGGCAAGGATGGAGCCACGGCTTATCCGGAGGGGCGTGAGGTGGCTCCCACCACTGTGCACACCCTGGGAGTGCATGGCCAGGGGCGTGTGCCACTGGGTCTGTGTTGGGCACAGATGGGACACGGCAGGCTGCAGCTCCGAGCTGGGGCCAGGGCTGCACTGGGCTCTTCCTGGCATGTAGGGAGGGGGGGACGTAAGCCAGGGCAGTGCTTAGGGTGGGTGGTAGCAGTGCTAGGAGTGTGGCTGTGGGGGCTACAGTGAATTCTGGGGTGGCTGCAGCCCCCTGCCATAACCCCCTCCCAGTGCCACTGCTACCTGTCCCAAGCAGAGCCTGCCCCAGCCCCCTGCCTGGAAGAACCCGGTGCCGCCCAGTGCCACTGCTACCTGTCCCAAGCACAGCCTGCCCCAGCCCCCTGCCTGGAAGAACTCGGTGCTGCTCCAGCCCCAGCCTGCAGATGCAGCCCACCCTGCCCGCACCTCGTGCAGACCTGGGTGCATGCAGCGGCGGGAGCCACCCCCTCATCCTGGACAAGCCACGGCTCTGTCTCACACCCTGCCCTGCCCTGGTTGGGCAGCCCCAGCCCCACTCCTCCCTCACGGCAGGGGCCTTGATCTGCACCCCCATGGCCCTTCCCTCCCCCCACCTTCCACCACAACAGACTTGCCAACTGCACGCAGCTCTCCATGCTGTATCAGAAATCAGATCAGTATTGGCCAATATGCCTCGTTAAAAATTGACTATTAGTATTGGCCCTCAAAATCTCTATCGGTGCACCCCTATCTGAGACTGTTCAGCAGCTGGTGGCAGCGGCTGGACCAAATACACTCCCCTCCACACACTAGCAGGTCTCAGTTCATCCAGCAGAGGGCAGCAGCAGCACGCACCCACACATTCTGTCCAGCCAGCAAGAACAAGACAGGTGCATTAGCCAGTCTACTCCAGTCTGCTTTTCTGCCGGCTAACACCAGCATGTTCTTGTCATGGTTAAAGCTGGTCCAAAACATGTCAAAAATATTATCCCTGGCAGAAAAAGATCTTTCCACTAATGGGCAGTCATACCCACCATTCCTGCTTTGCACAGCACAGTTCTGCTTTGCATAATATATAAAAATAACTGAAGGTGTCTTACAAAGGAACACCCTCCCCCCAGTTTTGCTATTTAAAACCAAAAAAATCCATTTTTAGTTGCTAATTTTCAGTGTTCTGCCAAAAACAGGAAAAAATGTACAAGGCAAAGTAGTTAATTTCCATCAATGTCTTCCATGGGGAGAAGAAAATGAGTCTTTCTCCCCCACTCCCAACCCCTGCCCCCAAGCAGTGAATCATGGGGCAGGGGAAACAAAGAAGAAGTTTTAAAATGAATTCTTGGCATGATGCCCTGTGATACACATGCTAGTTTCCAGGATTAGCCACGATGAAAGACCGATCTGCAGAGATCAGCAAGGGGGTCCCACAAGAACCCGCCACCCAGGGACAGGGATCAGAGCCTCTCCCCTGACTGAGCAGAGACAGGGAGAAGTGGCTTTTGCGTGGGAGCCAAAGATGGATGCTGCTGCTCCATGCAGACAGACCACCTCCTGCATTTGTATTCCATCACCAGAGCTGCATCTCTGCCTGGCCTGTTCTGGTGCGTGTCTATTTATAGCTCCCTGTTCTATTTATTTACTGTCTCTCACTCTAATATCCATTTAACCTTTGGCTTTCTCCTTAATCTAGCTTCTGTCTCCCTGAGTAGCAGCTGCCTGCTGCTTCTATTCATCTGATCAGCCCCATTCTAGCTGTGTCTGTCGGGATCCCAGGCCAACCAGGCCCACCTCACCTCAGGGCTGCTGCTGGTCTTGCTGGGCAGGGCCTCATTCAGTGCCAGGGAGCTGGCATTCACAGCATGGGCCAGCTCTTGTTCAATGGCTTTGTGGGTCTTGGCTGCCTCACGGATCCTGCAGGCACAGAAAGGAATGTAGCTGATGGGAACTTGCCATCTCTTCCTCCCCTCCGCTGAGGAGACTCGGACCTGGCTAAATGCTCAGAAGCCCTGTACACTGGGAGGGGATTACGAGGGAGGAAACCCCATCCATGGAACTGATGCCATCTTCTGCATGCTGTGGGGCCACTCCAGAGTTTGAGGGCTCAAGGCCCTCCCTGGACTGATGGTTCCTTGTGATCAGTCAGCTCTCCTGGGCATGGGTGGGGTTGGGTGCCAGCTAGGAGAGCAGGGAGTCCAGAGAAACATCAGCCACAGCTCGGGAACTAAACACGTGCCTGGAAGCAGACTCAGGCCCCTGTCCATTCCAACCTCCCTCTGCACATCCCCCATCCTGAGATGGGAGGAGAACAGACCTCTCCTTTACAGCGCTCCGACACAGCTCCTTCACCATCCATGTGGAAGCGCTGTGGAGCAGCAGGAGCTGCCCCGTCCTCAACCCCAGGCCAATGCCACATGCCCCCCTGCGCTGCACTGTATCTCCCAGCCTCACCTGGTAATGAGCGTTTCTGCAGCCTGGGCAAGCTGCTGCATGTGGCCATACTCCTCATCGGTCAGGTACTCCATGGACTGCTGGGAATTGAGGCGGGGTCGCGCTGTGGTTCTGTAGCTCTCGCCTTTCTGCTTGTCCTCCCATGACTTCAGGGTGCTCTCGAAGGCCTGTGCAGGGAGGACATGCCTGCTGTCAGCAGCAAGCAGGCGGGTTGGGCCCTCCACCGGGGCACCCTCAGGTCCCCCATCCCAGCACTAGAGACTCCCTTGGCTCCCACAGCAGGGGGGCAGCTGTGGCTCTGCAAAAGCCTAGGCCAGTTTCTGCTTCTCCCCACAGGGCCTGAGTCATAATAAATAAGGGTAAGCAGAAAGGCTGGACTGGGGTGTGTCAGTACTTAGGAACCTCCCAGGTGCCTAGCCTGAGGGCCCTGCTCTTCTGCTCAGAGTCAAGTTGACCACCAAAACCAGACTAAAGAAAGAACCTTCCTCCAGGGGAGGTTGGCTGGGACTAGGGTTTCTGTCTTGCTCTGCATCCTGGGACATGGGTCTCTCCCTAGGATCTTGAGAGCACATATTAACCGATTCCTGTTCTACAGAGCCAAAGCCAGGCATTTCGGTGCCTGGTGCAGGTCATGTGCAGAGCACCCGCTACACTCCCTCCACAGGCCAGACTGGATCCGGCCCACAGAGGGGCTTTGTCCAACCTGTGGCAGGCCCTTTGGCCCGCCTGCCCCAGGTACTGTCAGGCGATGGCGCATCCTGCCGCTCCCTGGGCACACAGCAGGGCTGGGGCAGTTCTGCAGCTGGACTGCCTTTCTAGGCAGAACAGGTGGCAGCAGCTTCTTGCATCTGCCACGGCTGCTGGCTGTAGCCCCACGGTACTGGTGGGGACCTGCCCCGTGCCTGCTCCAGACTCACCCACAGTGGCAGCAGCAGTGCTAGCCAGGCAGAAACTGCTGCTCAGCATGGGAGAAAAGTGGCCCCTCTCTCTTGTTGCTGCCCGTTACTCACTGCTGCAGCTGCCTGGAGCCTGTGCTGGGCTGCCTTGCTGCCACCACTGCCCCACAGGGCATCCCAGGCAAAGGTGACCATGGCGGAGCTGCAGGACAGCCCAGCATGGGCTCTGGGCTTCTCTAACAGGGAGCACCAGGCAGTAGCGAAAGGGAGTGGCTGCTTTTCCCCCTCATTGAGCAGCAGTTTCTGCCCAGCCGGTGCTGTTGCTCCCACTATTTAGCATGGAGCAGTTGAGTCTGGAGCAGGTGCACCAGGTGGGGGCTGTGGTGCAGGTCCCCACCAGTACCATGGGGCTGGGGCTAACAGCAGCGGCAGATGCAAGAAGCTGCCATTGCCTTGTCTGCCTAAAAAGGCAGTCCAGCTGTGCAGCCACCTCAGCCCCACTGCAGGTGGCAGGACACACCACAGGCGGGCAGTATGGAGCAGGTATGGGGCACACCAGGTTGGGGCTGTGCCCAGGTTCCAGTTGATCCAATTCTGCCAGGGAGAGTCCAGAGCAGGCATGGGGTGGGGCCAGGGCTGTGAGCTGCTGGCGGAGAGGTGCTGCAGGGTGAGCTGGCTCCGGGCTCATGTGTGGCAGGGGCAGGTGATGCCCAGCTCGAGGGGGCACATGCAGGGGCTCCCATGCATACCCCACCATACCCCACTTGTTCAAATTCGCAGACCACACTAAGATGTGGGGGGAGGTGAGCACGCTAGAAAGGAGAGACAGGCTACAACTAGATCTAGAAAGGTTACAGGGGTGGGAGGATGAGAACAGGATGGGATGCAATACTGACAAGTGCAAGGTGCTGTACCTGGGGAGGAAGAACCAGCAGCATACCTACAGCCTGTGGAACTCCCTTCTCATCAGCGCAGAGGCAGAAAAGGATCTTGGAGTCATTATTGATTCCAAAATGAACATAAGCCTCCAATGTGAGGACACGGTCAGTAAGTCTAACAGCACCTTTTGCATCACGAGCAGGTCCAAGGTGATCCTCCCCCTCTATACAACATTAGTCAGGCTGCAGTCGGAGTACTGCATCCAGTTTTGGGTGCTCCACTTCAGGAGTGATGTGGACAGCATCGAGAGGGTGCAGAGGAGGGCCATTCACATGGTCAGGGGGCAGCAGGGCAGGCCTTACCAGGAGAGGCTACGGGACCTGAACCTGGTCAGCGTCCACAAGAGAAGGCTGAGAGGGGATCTAGTGGCCATCTATAAACTTATCAGGGGGCACCAGCAGGGAATGGGGGAGTCCCTGTTCTCCTGAGCACTACCAGGGGTAACTAGAAATAATGGCCACAAGTTGATTGAGAGTAGGTTCAGGCTAGACATCAGGAGGCACTACTTCAGTCAGGGTGGCTAGGATCTGGAACCAACTTCCAAGTGAAGTGGTGCTCACTCCTACCTTGGATGTCTTCAAAAGGAGGCTAGACAGACACCTAGCCAGGGTCGTTTGACCCCAGCATCTTTTCCTGCCCATTGCAGGGGGTGGACTTGATGATCTGCTCAGGTCCCTTCTGACCCTACCAACTAAGAAACAACTATGAAACTATACCCACAAACACTCCTGTGCAAACACCACAACTACACCCTCCCCTACACACAATCACACACCCCACAAACACTGCACTCTCCACACTCTGCCCTACACCCCCCACAAAACCCATACCTCTCCCCACATGCAACCCCCCCACACACACACACCAGTGCATCTCTAGGGGGAGACCCACTTGCTGCTACACGTACACACCCCACCACACACATGCAACCACACTCCCTCATGCACACTCCACACCCCCCCACAAACACATCGCCTACACCCCCATAAACACTCACCCACATCCACACACAGCCCCTCCCCCACACCCCAGCAATATACAAGAGTAAGACTTCCTTTTGAGCTATTATGCAATCACCTCTATATACATGTTGCAAACACACACAAATCAGGACAAAAATGTCTTTTTAAATAAAATTAAAATAAGTTATTGTGGATGTTTGATTTTTTAGTATATATGGGTTACCATATTTCCAGGTCCAAAAAGGAGGACACCTATCATGCAGTAGGCGAGGAGGGGGGATATGTCTGTAGGTGAGGCAGTGACATGCCAGTGCCCTGCCCCTGCCCCTCCAGCCTTACTGCTGCCCCTCACTCCTAACCCACTAACCCCAGCCCTGCCAGTGCCCTTCACTCCCAAACTACAGTACTCTGCTGCCCTGGGCCATGCTGGTGCCTCTCATTCCTGAATCACAGTCCCCCTGACACTGCCAGTCATCTGTCCCGTCTCCCTCACCCCCACCCCGTGCCCCTCACTCCTGATATGAGGGTTTGAAGCAAAGGAGTTTTAGGACTCTCAGGTTAATGGCTACCTGCAAAGGCAAGAGACTAGACTCAGTGACTCAGAAGAGCCTGTCCAGTCCTGTGTTCCTGTCACTGCTCCTGCTGCAGGAAGACAGCCACCTCCAGAGGGCAACAAGGTAGGTGTATAACCTCTCAGGACAGAAAGTGAAGAATATTTAGAAAAGTCAGATGTGGTTACCCCAACTGGAATCAAGTTAATAATCCAGTCAGTTCTGGTGGTGAGCGAAATGCTGTATGTTCTTAAAACATATCAATTAGTTGCTGCTTTGGACTGATCTGAATGACAGCCCTTCTGTCGGTAAAGCATTCTCAGTATCAAACAGGGCATTGGCACATCCTGGCTTGCATCCAAGTGCTGGATAGGTCCAGCCCTGCTTAGCTTACAAGACCCAACAGGGTCACAGCACCAAACAGTACAGACACAGGGTGTGTGACACCAGGATATGTTCTGCAGCACTGTGCTCCCAAGGAGAGCTGCACCTAGGTCTCACCCTGTCCCGCGTTAGCATCTGGGCTCGGTTCTTGTGCTGGATTTTGATGATCCCTGGGGGCTGGATCCAGGCTTCTCCATCCACTTGCACTGGGACACCCTCGTCACCCCGGATGGTGATCTTAACCATTCGACACTGCCAGGCAAAGAGAGAACAGAAGGCTGGCACTGAATGGCAAGTCAGCAACCCCAACCCAGCAGAGGGCTCAAGAGCAAGAACTCCCC
>NW_017729029.1:8282202-8285332 GCF_001723915.1 Gavialis gangeticus
ACAC
The DNA here is from genome assembly GCF_001723915.1 of Gavialis gangeticus. NCBI lineage: Eukaryota > Metazoa > Chordata > Crocodylia > Gavialidae > Gavialis > Gavialis gangeticus. The sequence goes on from NW_017729029.1 coordinate 8,282,207, forward strand.
TGCCAGGCAAAGAGAGAACAGAAGGCTGGCACTGAATGGCAAGTCAGCAACCCCAACCCAGCAGAGGGCTCAAGAGCAAGAACTCCCCTGGCAAATGAAGCTAGCCTTTGGCCCCACACTGCAGCTCATGGACTTCCCATAGGGACATACCAAGGTACTCCCTGCCTCTTGGATCCTTCAATACAGCCCCAGCAGGCTAGAGCCTTCTCTCCCCACTTCAGTGGGAGACTTTCTCCCTGCTCACTTGCCCCCCATCCAGGGTGTGACTCTAAAGGTGACCCACATCTGCTCTCTGCAGCAGAGGATGCTTTGTTTTCCCACCCAAAGCTGACCCCTGCTGGGTACCCAGGTGAGAGGGGGGGCCACTACAGATAGGGCCCACCCTAAGCCCCATCCCTTTGTAAGCAGGTGGTGCCCAGATGGGTTCATCAGTTCCATCCTTCAGACTAAAGCAACTGGTCAGCCCCTGCCCAGATCACACCCTGAGATCTGGGCTAAGAAGCAGAGGTGCAGCAGTGGGTGCTGCTTTACCTGGGCAATGCGGTGGTGCTGCAGGTTGATGACTCGAGACACTGCCATCTGGATGCTGCCAAAGACAGCAACCACCTCCAGCTTCTTGTCATCAAACGAGGGGGCCCCAAAGTTCTGCAGGGGAACAGCAAAGCCCATGGTTTCCACAAGCCCCTCAACTTTCTGTTACACAGACTACATCCATCTGTCTCCTCCCAATGCCAGATAGTTTAAAGCCAGAAGGGATCACTGGGGTCCACTCCTCTGGCCTCCTGCGCATCACAGGACATTACACTTTAGTCATCTCTGCACTAAGCCCAGTAACTTGGGTTAGGCTAAAGCCTTGAGTCCTCAGGTAACTGAACTGTCTTGTGCCACAGGCAAATGCAAAAGAGACCCAGATGGCACCAATGCCCAAGGCGCCTGCAATAGCAGAGAACCAATTAATGAGATAGTCCTGGATAAACCAAGCAGGCAATTCACAGCCCATGCTGCAGAGGCTGGTAAAAAATCCCCCAAGGTCCCTGCCAATTTGATGAGGGAGAAAATTCCTTCCCAACTCAAAATCTGGTGATCAGTTTGACACCAATCTAGCCTGTGAGTATTGGGTAGGCATCTGCAAAAAGGGACTTTTGGTGCATCAAAGCAGTGATTTATTACATCCTATGTACCATTCCCAGCTGTGGCCTGGCCAATCAGCTAATCACAGAATCTGTCTGGGCAATGCTTCAAAGGAAGGGGCAAAAAAAACCAAAACCAAAATGAACCAAACAAACAAAAAAAATTACATCTGGCTAACTGGACACTGGGAAAAAAATTCCTGACCCTGCAGGCAGCCAGCTGCAGCCTTGAAGAAAGACTGATTATAACTCCTGTCTCAAAGCAGTGCAGGAGCTGTCAGGCACTGCAGAGGGCAATACAGAGCTCCTTACCCCTTCCCATGGCACATGAAGGAAAGGGATGAAGAAGAGTGCACATAATTCCAGGCTCCAAGGCCAGAAAGGTGCAGCATGGTCATGCACTGGCAGAGTCAAGCACTGGATGCCAATCATAGAATCCTCGAGAAGCAGGACTGGAAGGGACTTCTGGAAGTTACCTAAGTCCAACCCCTGCCCGAGACAGGATCATCCCTATCCAAACCATCCTATATAAATCCATAGTCTAAACTCTTCATAAAGCTACCATCAACCCTGACACAACACAAGACACAATCCCCTAACCTGCCACAGGTAAAGCAGGGGAACTGTGGCAACCAGTCCTGCTTCTGTAAAAGGTTGTTAATATATGCTCAGGAGATTCCAGGTAGAGGGCCAAGTCCCCCACTACAGAGGAAGGCAAAAACCCCACAGTCTGTACCAATCTGCCCATTGGGTAAAATTCCTTCTGGACCCCAAGTATTCCTGCCTGACCTCAATGCCATGACCACCAGCCCTTTGCTATTCCCAGCAGACTGCACTGCCTCCAAGTGACAGACTTTCCCCTCCCTGCCTCACAGCCCCTCAAAGTTGTCTGCAGTGACAGCTGGCAGGAGCAGTGAGCCAAACTGGATGACACTTCCAGTCTGACTGGACCTGACAGGAGATAGCCCCTGGTCTTACTAGGGCTAGTGGAAGACCACAACAAGAAGGACCCATGCATTGATGTTTGGCCCCTAAATGACGAGGGGCCTCCTGCTTCAACTCCTTCAAACTCTTTAACATTTAGAGATAGAAACAGCACCGACAGCCAAAGGCCTTCACAACCCTAGACCCTGCCCCAAACTCACATTATCCTCCTTGGTGCCTCCCCAGAAGTTGATGCCACCTGCATAGCTGGGGATATTGAGCACTGCAATCCCCTGCAAGCTGGGCAACGAGATGGACACGCCGTCACACTGCAAGACAAGAGCAGGCAGCAGAGCTCTTCAGAGTGTTTGGGGACACCACTTGCCACAACTTGTCCAAAGACCCAAGCTGTGGGTCTTGGAGGCAGCAGGTGTCAGAGTACCATTCAGTCAAGCAGCAGAGGCAGGACTGCTCTGGAAGGTGGGAAGCTGCCAGGCCAACTGCTTTCCTTCCTCCCACTGGGAGAAAAGGATTTCCACCTAAGATAAACCCTCCCACTAGGCAATCAGAATGGGAGGAACCGTATGAAGTGAGGCTCTTTCCAAATACAAGGGGAAAGGCTAATAGACTCCAGTTAGGACTAAGGACCGAGAGAACACAGAATGAGTCCTAGTGCTCATATAAAGGGCCTTTTGGCACCTTTTATTGCCATCACTGAAGTGAAGTGAGCAGTGTGCAACTGTAGCTGATTCCATGAGCCATGAATGGTTCCCCAACCCAACATTCAGTGCCCCACAAAGGGAACGCCAGTTTATCCAGCACTCCACACACACTGTCTCATACAGTTCACCTATGTTCCCAAAGTCCCCCAGCCCTTTGGTCAATGTCTCCTCTGATTACCTCCAGCTGGACTCGCTGCTCCAGGTTCTTATAAGTCCTCTGCAGAAGTTCCTTGGTTCCCAGCACTCCATACCACATCATGTTCTTGGTGCGACTGCTGTATGGGAAGCAAATAGTGGAGAGTCAGTGCTGGCAATCAAGACAGGATCTGTCTGAGGCCCCCCCCCCCCCC
>NW_017729029.1:8285536-8297968 GCF_001723915.1 Gavialis gangeticus
CCCCCCCCCCCCCAGATCTACCAGAAGCATGGGCTTGGTGCAGCCACAGAGAACTCTAAGCAGGTGACCCATGAGGCCACCTGTCTTTGGGCTGCATGGCCTTGGGCTCATAGAAAACTCCCATAGACATGCAAATAGCATAGAAAGCCCCAGGAACAATTTCCAACCCCTTGACTTCCAATATATAGCAACAGGAGTTTTTAACTATGCATATTAGGAAGTGATTCACCTACATACAGTAATTAAGGGGCAACACACACACTGCCAAAGCAAACCAGCATCCACTTTTTGACCATTTACTTCAGAGGGAAGTGTAACCCACCCTCGTGGCTGGTTATGGAACAGGCTGTCCACAAGGAAAGCCTCTCCATGAATGCCTTCCTGATACCCTGAAACAAGGGGCTTAACAGCCTCTCTTCTGTCACTGTGTCATGTCATTACCCACAGATCCTCTTACTGAACCTGACTTGAGCTCTGGGGCAGGAATTCCTTCCCACTGGTTCCTGACATGCCATGTAGAAGTATATTGTTTTTATCTGTGTGAAATGTACTGCCTCACTTTCCCTGAATGGCCCACAGCTCCTACATTTGGATGACGTGTTACTAGGCCTAATTATCAGCACCATACGCTGTTTGCTGTTTCTTTGGCACCCCTCTAAACTATACCTCATCCTTTTAACAATTCCATCATAGCCACACCTCATCAGTTCTTTTAGGGAGGCAGTATGGTCTAGTGGACAGGATGCTGGCCTAAGGCTCAAGAGAGATAGGTTCTGGTCCTGGCTTGATCACTTGGTCATTGTGGCTGCTGACAGATATAGAAACACTCCCCTTTCCCCCCTCAAAAAAAATCAGATTCTCCAGGAGAAGCAGTGTGTTAGTTCAACTTGGCTCTGCAGCATCTATATAGATCGGATACTTCAGCAGGACTTTTTGGTGCTTTTCTCTAATAACTGATTAAACCAGCTATTAGACAAAAATGTCAAAAAAACTCTGCTGAAGCGCCCAATCTATACAAAAATTGGGCAAGCCAGGTCCAACTAATGTGATGCCTCTTCTGGGCATGCACTGGGATTGGAAAGGGGGTACACTGAGTTTAAAGTAAAGCACTGGGGTTTTTTACATCTATAAGCAGCCTATGTGACCTTGGACAAGTTACTCCCTCTGCCCCTGTGCCTCAGTTTCCCCACCTACAGCACAGAGGTTGTGACACCAAGTTCCTTTGCAAAGAGATCTCTATGCCTAGTAGTATTTACCACTTAATCCCCCTTTTTTCTCCTAGATTTGTTTTGGGCAGACATGTCATTAAATGTAATTATGTAGTACAATTCAATTCCAACTCAAGGCTTTTGTGTGCTCCTATACCTCCCTAGAGGTTTACACGACTCCTCCTGGATGCTAGTAATATCTAGCTGCCAACTACTCTGGATAGCTAGGATTCCACAGGGCCTTATGCTGGGTCCCACTGGCATTTATAGAACAAGGATAATTAGAATATTGCCCACCACAAGAGGGATAATGTTGGAAGGCTTAACAGATCATGTTTTCAGAGTGTAAGATGTTTGGATGAAGGGCACCAGCACAACACCTGACATTCCTCTTGTGAACAATGGAACAATCCACTCTTAGCACTGTGTACCTATGTCACTATTGATAGAAAGCACCATAGAACTATCAGCAAATCAGACTAGCTGGAATGTAACAGGTGGCTTAGGACCAACAAGCAGCAACTTGACAAAGGTGATGATGACTGTTGCCCCATCTCTGGGCATAAGTCCCATGAGGTTTCCTACCCCTGGAGGACTGTGGATGACCCAAAGTAGAACTCAGAACTTGAACCCCGTGCATTCTCCATTCCAGTAATGGGGGAGGCTCTTTTGCCTACCTGCATTTTTTGGGGTGCTCGTCCCGCTTGTTGTTGAACTCCAAAGAGATCTTAGCATCCAGCCCGATGCCAAAGTAGTTGTTCATGACACATTTTTCAGAGAATTGTCTGAAAGCAACAGATGGGGAAAGAGATTTGAACACAGCATAATGTGGAAGTGATCACTGGGGTGGAGCCAGTAAATGGCAGCAAATGAAAGATATCAGATCTGTTATTTAAGCATATGTGTGAGTGTCACCAAGATTTATTATGAATTAGGAAATGGCTTTTGAATGCCAGTCACAATTGGAGCTCTCCCATCTGCTGTCAGTGATGTCACAGACAGACCTGATGAGCTGTCAGTGATATCATAGCCAAGTTTATAGGACCACTAAACAGTCAAGGGTGACAGATTTATTGATTTGTGTGCATCTCATTGCAAAAACAATGAAACACCCTAAGCCAGATATTTCAGGGTCATTAATATACTTCAAGTGGTTAAAGCCACTTAGATCTTTGGCTCTTCCAACTCTTGGTCTATTACAGCCTCCCCAGCAGGTACTAGCTTAATTTGCCAAACAACACTTCAGATGGCATAATCAGATTACTTGGCTCTAATAAGTGGCTGATAATTCTGCTCCCACTTACATCAGTTTTCTACTGACAGATTTCACTGGAATGACTCTTAATTTCCACCAGTGACAGAAGTGAACCAGGACCTGATTTTTAATACAGGCATTGATCAAGTAAAACAAAGGGAAAAGGACTGGAGTCAAGATCTTAAAAAGGCCAATACAGCCTTGCTTGCTGAACATCAGTAATATCTTGTGGGGTTACAGGGAGAACAGTGAGATGCTGCATGAACTCCACTGGGAGGGGAGGGTTTCCACATCTGTCAACAGCCACAATTTCCATACTAAATGGAAAGTGCTTGACCACTGCATTACTGATGGCCCCAAGCCACAAACCAGACAAGTTGGGAAATGTCCTTCACTCTCTTCAGTTTGGGGGCAGATGGAGGGTAGAATCTATACAATTACACTCTCCTTTATTATTACTTGTAGTTGAAGATGCCCAGTATTTCCTCCTCACCCAAGGGGTCTGGTTCCTTGGTGTCTCTGAATATCCCAGCTGGAGAGTTTCATACAACCTGAACAATAAGTGCAGTGCCTGCAGCACAAATGAGCAGGCCACTGCACTCTGTTCTGGGGGACACTTCCAACTGGCTCTCACACCAGTAGCATGTCTGGCAGTTGCCCAGCATGGAGGTGATGAACCATGGGTCTCAGGGGCAGTGGGTGTCAGAACACCATTCAGCCAAGTGGTAGTCACTGCACAGCTCTGAAGTGCAGGGAGCTCATCCCAGCAGCTACCAAGCCATCTAGCACAGTAGGCTCACTCCACAGACCACCTTCCTTCCTCCCACTTTGGAAATGTGACTTCTACCTAAAACAAGCCCTCACACCACAGAAGAGCCACATGGAGTAAGGCTCCTTGCAAAGAGAAGAAGGGTCTGATGTGGGAAAGGCTAATCGTGTGGTAGACTCTGGTTAAGACTAAGGGTTCAGAGAAGAGAATGAGTCCTAATGGTTAGATCAGAAGCCTGGCAGCCAGAATCCTGGGTTCAACTTCTGGGTCTGCTATTGTGTGTCAGTCAGTTCCTCCAGTACAGGAATAACACCTCTGACCACTGCCACAAGATGAAGTACCCATAAGACAGCACACCAGGCAGGAATGTTGCCCTCAGCAAGAGACTCACATGGTGTTGGGGTCCTCTGTGAAGTGGATGGTGCTGAAGCTGTCAGGCCTGTCCAGAATGATGGAGGAGGTTGTGGAGGTGACTGTCTCCCGTCGGGAGCCTGGCCAGAAGGAAAGGAGATGTTATTTAGCCCCTGCTCACAACAAGATAATGCGCCTGGATCTCATCTCTGGCCAAAGACCCAACGTCCTGCTCTGCACCAGGATACCCTGTTTTCACTGCTGAAAACAGAGGCAACCCCTGCATTCAATCTCTGCAAAACACTTAGGGCAGTGACACAAGATGAGCTTACCACAAGGGACAAGTGCTGGGGTAGGGTTGTGTCTGCCCCATTTATCAGCTGTTACACACAGGTCTGGTTACAGGGACTTTCTGTTTTTTTGCTCTCAGTCTACATGATCTACAGATCCCTTGCAGTGCCAGAGTGGTTTCTCTCTTCTGATTATCTACTATCAGTCCTCCCTTCTCTGTGTGGGTTTCTAACAGAGGTTGACATAAGCCCAGCCTCTGCCCACTCACAGAGGGGGCAGAACCCAGGGACCATTTAACTCCATGCAAACACTTCAGTTGATTTCAATGTGGTTTGAGTCAGGCTATTACTGCCTGAGGTCTCCCCAGGTCCCAGGGTGGGGAAGCCAGGCAATTAGGGCCAGATTCTCCTCACTTCCTTACTGCTGAGCCACTGACTTGCACAAGTGATGACCATGAGCAAACAGCATCTCATCCACCACCTGCAGGCACAAACACGTTAGTGGCTTATACCATCATATGCAGTGCGCTTGCAAATAAGGGTTGTGACTACACACCCATTTGGGGCATGGCCCTGAGATTTGAAAGGCTTGAAATCTAGGGAGCCATCTTGGCTCACCCCATCTGCTGCACTCAGTATGGAGGTTTAGTTAGCTCCCAGGCCTGCAAGGCACCTGCATATGCAGCAAAGGAGAGCACAAGACTAACTGTACCCAGCAGCAGCAGTGAGAGATTCTGCTCACAACCCCAAGGGAGGATGCAGCTTATTCATATTCCCCAGGGATGTTCTCTGTTTGCCATCTTCAATCTATCAGTACCTCTGAGAGTGCTTTAAATAACCATGAGCTACAGATGAGTTAGAGAAGGTGACAAGGTAGCCAGGGCTTGGGGGAAGCTCCCTCCCCATTCTGTATCAGAAAAGGTGGGAGGCCACATACTGAGCCTTTCGGTTTCTTTGTTGAAATCCTCCGAGCTGTCCTTCTTGCTAGAAGCCGAGATGCTCCGATAGGCCTGTGTCTGCTTGTTCTGCTCATCTACCGCTGTGCAGAAGGCCGGGGATACAAGATAAACAGCTACCTCAAGAGATGCCCAAACTGTACCATCAAGCCCAGTACACCCAGCATCCACCCCCACACCTAGCCCTCTCCTCACGGAGAAGGAAGATTGGAGTTTGCATTCCAGTCCAAGAGGGACCTCAGTGCCCAGTCCTAACCCAGACACTTCTTTCAGCAAGCCGAGGCAACAAGGTGCTCACTTGCCTGCAGGCTGCAGTGAAGTGACCCCACGTGACGCAGACCCATGCAGGAGCTAGCAGCCAGCAAGCCCTACTGCCTTCCAAGGGAGGCTGCAGACCCTGATGTGCACTCAGCTGCACTTCAGGCCAGATGCTTAGAACTCAGCCCGAGCCAACTGTGTTCTCAGCTGGACCCATCTGGACCCATTACATGCTGTAGCAGAGCCAGCCTGGTACTGCTGGTAGCCCTGCACTGAAGAAGTGATGTCAAATTATCCAGAAAGGGCCTAAACCCAAGACCCTGGCTCCACTTGTTTACTTCAATGGAAGTTTCCAGGGGGAAGAGGACAGCAAAGCCTGGCCCACGATTCACACCCAAACATGAGCAGCCCCAAGTAAGTTCAAGTCTGACCCTACAGCTTTCTAAGCAGAATTGGAACCACAGGAAGCATCCACAGGTGACAAACTCATGTGGATTGTGACCATAGGGCTTCTTGCCTCTCCCTCCCCTAGGCAGCCAGGACACTGCTTCAGTTGTCACCAGTAAAGGGTGTTCTCTGGCTTTAATGTAAATCACCTCTGAGCACTTTGCACTTGGGGGCAGTGCCATGATCCCCATGTCATTGGTGGGGAAACCAAGGCACAGAGCTGCCCTGACCAAAGCATTCAGCAGTGGCCAGTGTTGTGGGGGGCACAGTGCTGCCCAGCCAACAGGGAACTAGAGTTAGGTCTGGAGCCAAGCACCAGGGTGGGATTCGCTGCAAAGGAGCAGTAGGCACAGGGACTGGCGTTACATGGGCACCTCCTCTGCCACAGAGGAGCTGATACAGTACTGAGCCCTGCAGCAACGTTTCACACCCCACACCAAGTGACAGGATATTGGCCTTCCCAGCCAGAGCCAGGCACAGAGAGGGAAGACAGGGATTGAAGGCAAGTGTCAGAGGTGAAGTGGCCCAGACAGTCATGGCCCAACTGATCCCCCTCAGCCACATTTGTTCCCCTCTCAGTGCCCCCCTCCTGCTTCCCAGGGCTCTCTCACCTTTCTCTGCCTGCTCAATGATCTGTCTCAAGGCCTTCTTTAGGCTATTGGCTCTCAGCATGAGTTGCTCCTTAGATTTGAAGATCCTGGGCATAGGGCTGGAGTTGAAACTGCCACCCTTGCTATTGTCCTTGCCTCCAGGACCAGGCAGGGCAGCCTGTGAGCTCCCCTCGGGGACAACTATCGCCTGCGATTCATCATTCAGCTCCCGCACCAGGGAGTCCAGCTTCTCATTCAACATGGCACACTGCAAGAGACAACCTGGTCAGCCTAGGTTGTTGCTGCCTGGGCACAAGGCTGGGCTGTACCAGGGCTCAACAGGAGAAGAAGAGAGATCATTTGCTGGCATAGAGCCATGGCCTTGTTCAAGGGGAGGGTGCCAGGATGGGCAATGTACACACCCACACTTCCATCACCAGGATGCCAGAACCATCCTCCCTGCCACAATGAACCCTGGGAGGAATGGAGGCCATACGTCATCCAGCCTCTCTAAAAGTCCTTCTAGAGAACCCAAGTCATTTGGAATTCAGGGAGGGCAGGGATGGCTGGGAAGGGCCCTCTGACTGCATCACCTTCCCTCTGTCCAGGGGATCCCAGGCACGGGGTATGCAGGACTTGCCTTCTTGGCCATCATGTCAGCCTCCTGCTTGTTCTCGGTGGCTCGCTTATATGCCTTCCCGACCTCTGCCACAAAGTCATTCACAGTCCCGCACAGGAACCTACCAGGAAGACTGACTCAGATGTAGAGCCTGTGGAAACAGACAGCCCCACCCCTGGGGCGCTACCTGCCATCTCCCCCTACAACTAGGACCCACCAGCCAGGACTGCTCCCCCACTGAGCCAGCAGGGGGTGCTCCCCAGCCATGCAAGCCTAACCCTGTCCTCCCCATTGTACCCCCTCCAGGGTCCCTCTGTGCTGTGCTCCCCTTCAGCAAGCTCAGTAGGGTTGTTTGGTGCCAGCAGGCAGCAGAGAACTCCAGCCCCACCCTGACCCCTGGCAGAGCAGGCAGACCACCACCTTCCAGCAAGGGCCCAAGGAACTTGGATAATCCTCAGGTTTCCACTTGGTGGAGCTGTGCAAAGGGACTGAAGGGTGCCTTCCACCCCAGCTCACCAGCAGCGAGCCAAAGGCGTCCCCATGCAGCAGCTGTGGGGAGGCCTGTGTGCAGTCATCTGGGATGCCTCAGTGCAGACTCCCTATCTGCCCCTCCTACCTGCCCCTTGTGGGCAATCTCAACTGAGATCAAGGGCTGGATGGGGCACAGAGACAGTGCTCCTCTATCTGCCCTGGCAGGGTCTCCCCATAGCTTGGCCTGCAGGCATTTGGACAGGGTGACAGAGGATCCACCTTCTTACTGGGTTGGACTCAGGCAGTAGGTAGAGGCTCTGACCACTCATCAGCAGGGACCCGTCTTGAGCCTGCAATCATCCCGGCTTACCCAGTACTCAACAGTGCTCTTCCTCACCCTCCCTCTCTCTGCCCCTGCACCACAGCACTACAAGCCCCTTACTTTGCAGAGGAAATCACGACCGCGTGCTTGTCGGACTCCAGGATCTTCGCCAGGTGGAAGGCCACAGAGTCAGCATAGTGGGAGATCTGGGCCTGTGCAACAGCAGGGGGGAAAGCATCGTCTGAGCAGCTATCCCAGTGCCCCTGCTACTCTCTCAGATTCTACCCCCAATAACAGGACTGCAGCAGAACTACCTCACTGAGCCAGAAGCCATCATGTGACATGGAAAAAGCTACATGGCCACTCTTGGCCACAGGTTCCTCATCTTGGGTGTAGCTCAGCTCTGACCCTCTAGACATTCAGGACCTTCCAGTACACCCATTCTGATCAGAACAAGCAATTCTAGACCCCCACAGGAAATGGCTTATTTGTTGCCTGTACCTAAGGAACTGGGGCAGTGGGTTCCCCACTGATTGTGTTAATCAGAGGAGTGGCAGCAGAAGTAGCAGGATCACAAGGCTTAGACGTTTTGTATCTAAAGTGCTTGGAAATGATAGAACAGGGAGAGCAAAAGATCAGGGTTTATTGGCATCTGTAAGGTGGGTATGTGTCTTTTTACCTCTACCCACACAGTTGCAGCTGTGAGTGCCCAAGCGCATGCTGCAAACAAAATGCAGGGAAGTCCTTGGGAATCTGCCCCTACTGTCACTGCTACTATTTGTACTGCACTGGCACCAACTGGTCTCAGCATCACTCAGTCTCTCTCGGTACCTGGATGCTATACAGGCTCATAGGAAAAGAGAGTCTCTGAAGAGGTTATGGTCCCTTGACACCAGGAGATGAAGGGTGGGAAGACAGAGGCACAGAGGTGAAGGGCATACAGTCCATGCCAAAGCCAGGAAGAGAATTCAGGTCACCAGTCAGCTGGTTCAGGGCTTTACTGAGTAGACTTATCTGTGTGACTTACTGAGTACTACTTATCTGTGTGACAAGCTTCCCCACCCATGCACCGGGGCAGGCTCTGCATTCCCCTTTCTGCCACCCCCTTCCAATCTGACCAGCCCTGTAGACCTGCTTTTACCCCCCATCCTGACCCCCTGCTGTATGCTAGACTTCACTGAGACCAGGGTTGTTGTGGGCAAGGTAAGCAGCAGCAGCACTAGGGTAGCACACTGAGAACTGCCAGACTTGTTCTGCTTGAGCCAGGACTTGTGGTGAAGCTGAAGTGTCTATTCCTCCAATTCTGTCCCTTCCAGTTCCCTCTGGCTGAGGGAACCACCTCTCAGGAAGAAATCACTTTGATTTGCATGTGCAAGCAGTACATAGACTTCTCCTGCTGTTGGTCAGGGATGAGGCCTAAAGTTCCCTCTTGCACACAGAAGCCCAGAGGCAGGGTCAGAATTGAGGAGCTGCAGTCTCCCCTGGTCCCTCTGAGCCATGTTGCCACCCCAGCTCTATACATGCCCACAGACCAGTTCTACCTGGATGTTGGAGTCCCCATTCTCCTCCTCCTTAGTGGGCAGGGGTGACTGCTTAGGCATCTCATAGGTCAGCACACTCCACCTGGCAGCAAAGCAAAGACAAGACACTGTTTGCCATAGCCTGGCCTCTTTGGTAAGCCACAGCCAAGCAGATGAAGACACCAGGCCCAGGGCTACCAGGGGCCTCTGGCTTTCAGACAGCAACTTGAAGAGGAAGGCAGGGACACCAAACCTAGTGGTGGACATGGTGCGATGGCCAGGGTCCAGGGGCCTATAGGGTAGCTGACCTCTCAGGATACAAAGGAGGGGATGTAAAGCCAACGGAACAGGAGATGGCAAAGGTCAATCGTGGGGAAGTTAGATCCCATTTCCTTCAGGCCCTTATGGAAATGGGAGCAGGGAATGTTGGACCATCAGAGGAACTGGATTACACCAGAAGCCACTTGGCACAGTATCCTGTTGCCTCCGTGGGGCAGCCCCAGCTGCTTCAGAGTCCTGCAGTAGGTGTTTACAGACAATTTGTCCTAAAAGATGGTGCTGGAAATGCAGGCACAGAATGGCCCAACAACACACTAAGGCATCAGCATCCACTCAACAGGCCAAGTTGGTTTTCTTTCACCATTTAGGATCCCTGTCTTGGTCTAGACCTGGGGTGAGGTCTGCTGGGCCCAGACTGACTGGCCCTGGTCCAATGCCTGGCACTCACCTGTCCAGCATCTTAGTGGTTGCCCTCTCCAGCTTCTCCAGAATTTGCAGCAGCTGGGTGTCATCATCACACAGACTGCCCCAGCCCAGCACCCGTGCCAGGTCATTGCCAGTCCCCAGTGGCAGGACACCAAGCTGGCACTGTCAGGGAAGGGAAGGCATTTTCAACAAAGGCATCCCCACAGGATGGGAAGAGCCACCAAGCAGAGGGTCATGCTAGATGACAGCCCAGTGAAAGCTTCATGGGCATCAGGAAATAGGTGCAATGAAACTATTCAGTGGCATGTGTTGATCTCCTTAGTGTGCAAGTCATTTTGAACCCAGGTCTCCAGAATGGGTCATGCATTCGTCTCAGCCCAAGCTGGGGAGTGTCAGTGATTTTCAGTACCAGTGACTAGACTTAACTGTGGGCACTACCCAACTGTAGGCTCGCTCGCTCGCTCTCTCTCTCTCTCTCTCTCTCTCACACACACACACACACACACACACACACACACTCTCTCTCTCTCTCTCTCTCATCCTGGTGACATACTCCTTGTGTATTAGCCTCACCAGCACTGTCACTGTGTCATGTCAGATGAACTTCTGGTTCTGGGAATGGAGATCCCAGGCTGGGAGCATGGACAGAGAGTCCAAGCTTTGCAAATCTATTACAAACCAGGCTTATCACTACTGTCACGGAGCTTTCAGGGTGGCTGCCAGGGTAGGGGAACCATCAGGGGATCCCAGGAAGGGAGGGAAAGGTGAATGCAGACAGAGACACACTCCTGCTCACTTGCTTGTGCAATCCTAGTGCATCAATTTCGGACAGAACCCAGCCCACGCTCCCATCTCCCCCGCAGACCAGGATACGGAAGGTGGAAAACTTCTGGAAGAGACGAAGCCTGGTAAGGGACACAGAGAGAGGAGCAAGAGTCAGGGTTTGAAGGATGGGTCGATATGCACCTCAGCTTGATTCACTTCAGAAGACCCAAGGGGTTCCTATACACATGCAGTAAGGCTGCTCCAACTCACTCCAGCAGAGTGCAGTGTCTCATGTATTAGCGTCTCTGCACTGAAGAATGGTGGTGGCGGCACTTCAATTAAAGCTCCCAGAGCATGTATGTAAACACCCTATGTTTCCCGTGCTCCTTCCAGGGAACCCAGGGCTCTTTGTGTAGGGTAAGAGTTCATGCCAAAGTGCCCCGCCTAGCCCAGAGCAGTGAGAACTGGCACCCATGTTGTGTCCTGCAGGGGATTGGAGAAGTTGGCTGGACTGGCAGTCCCAGTCACAGGCACTGGGTGGTACATGGCTGGGCAGATATGGACTCATTTGCAGAAAGAAGGAAAACTCTACCCCCTGGTAGGGAGGCCGTGTCTTCTCTTGATGCCACAGGAAGCATTGGGCTGGGGGCAGTATGAGCTCATGGTGAAGGCCCTGCTGGCACTTACCCTAGGTGAGGACCACCATTCATCAGGTCAAAGACTTGTGCTGGGTTGAGGAACTGCTTGAATTTGCGCAGGAACTTCACGCCCTGGTTGTCACCGCTCTTGGAGTTGACAAAGGCCAGAAGGGGGCTGGAGCAGGAGGAGGGGCAGGTGGCCTTCCAGAAGCCTAAAGAAAGCAAAGCTCCCTGGTGAGTGGAGACACTTCTGCTATCAGTGGAGTAACTGCAGGGTTGCCAACTATCCATAATGGACAGTTAAAAAACAAACAAACAACAGGCTAAAAATGCCTGTCCCTGAAGTCCATAAAAATTAAGAAAGAGTGAGCTTTTTTGGAGGATCTGTCATCACCAGGAATCCAGGTTTTCCATTTGCAGCAGAAAAAACATGGATTCTTTAATAGAGAAACCCGTGGATTTTCTCTTTTCAAGGAGAAAATAATGGATTTCCCCCTTTAAAAGGAGAAAAATGCAAAAAACAGTGGGGTGCCCTTGCAGGCTGGCAACATTCCAGCCTGCAAGGGGCTACAGAGAGTGGGAGGAGGGCAATCAGGTAAGGGGCACCACGTGCATGTATGCGCACACATGCATGTGGCAACCAGGCAGTGGTGGAGAGCAGCTCCCATGGGGGTGAGGGGAGGGAAGGGGAAGAAGCCATGTGGGGGCAGGGGGAAGCGGCACAGGCCACATGGCAAGGAGTGCACATGCCCCCTCAAGATATCTGCGCCCACTGTGGGATGCAGACCTGCAGGTGGGCCAGACCAGCTATGGGCAGAAGCCATCTCTGCAGCCCAGCAGGGGGACCCAGTGCAGGAGGGAGCGCCACACTGCCATGGCTGCCAAAGTGAGCTGCCCTCTGCCCGCCTGGCAGCAGCAGGGGCACAACTCCATGCCGCAGCTCCTGCTGCAGCCATTGCCACGGCTCACCACAGCAGCACAGTGCTCCCTCCTATGCTGGGTCCTGCCTGCTAGGCAGTGGAAGCAGCTCCTGCCTGGAGCTGGTCCAGCCTGGCTGCAGCCCTGCACACCACTGTAGGCACAGAAATATCAGGGGGCATGTGCCCCTTTCTGCTGTGTTGTCTGTGCCTTCTCCCCCACCCTCCCATCTTCCCCCCCACCCACTGAGGGGCACCAACAGGGCCAAGGGGGCTGTGGGTTGGGAATGAGGGGCACCAGCATGGCCAGAGGCAGGGCACTGGCATATCAGGGCTGCTCAGTGCCACAAA
>NW_017729029.1:8298042-8302649 GCF_001723915.1 Gavialis gangeticus
GCAGGGGGCGCTCTGATTTTCCGTGATAAAAAACCCAAAATCAAATGCCAAAATATATGGGTATTTAGAATTTATTTTATTATAATTGAGGCACTGGTAGGCTTCCAAAATGCTTTAAAATTGTAAATATATCAATAAAACATTGTGTGCAACTGACACCTCTCTCTCTCTCTCTATATATATATATATATAGTGGTGTTTCATTTTAATTGTGGAAAAAATGTGGTTTTCTTTTTTTTTTTTTAATCAGAGAATTTGCAGTTGGTTTAAAAAAAAAAATTAAATCAGAGAATTTTCGATTTTTAAACAGAAAACCAGGATCCCTGGTCATCACTTATGGAATGAGGCTAGGCTCAAATGTTGATGAACAAACAGAGCACAGCAGCGCTACTTGGTGTCTAAGCAGGACTGTAGCTCAGTTCCTTGGAGGGAACTTGTCTGTCAGCCCCTTCCCCATTCCTACCCCAGCCATGTGCTGCCATTCCATATTCCAGACATCCCCTGCCTGTAACAGTGGCTCTGTGCTCACCTCAAAAGGTATGGCTTCATGTATCCCACTCAGAACCCATACGTTGAATCTAGAGTGCACCTCCCCAGCAGCTAGTTCTACCCCAGGAGACAGCTTCTCAGGGCAAACACCATTAGGAAGAGGGGGTAGAAGATGGTGACTGAAGGACTTGGGGGAAGGGGAGGCCCATTTAGGTGCCAGGTGAACTTGACACCGTGAGGACACCAGCCTCTTTTCCCCCAACCCCTCTCTCCATCCCTGTACCTCTCTAAGTTAGCAGGCTGGTTGCATTTATGGTGGCCAAGAGACCTCATTGCCTGTGGAAATAGACATGCAGCTGCATGGATCATGGGAAACACATATTAGTGGCTCAGATTTTGGGCCCTCTGCCGCAATGTTTTGGAACAGTTGCTCCATAGCTACTAGTTAGGAAGATGAGAAGTTTGACCACAGATGGAACAGGTTGACTGGGCTGATGCTCACAAGATGACTGAAGGTTACTGGATACACCAGTCCAGCCCAGGATCCTCCCTTCAACAACTATTAGGACCAACTTCTTCAGAAAAGGGAAGCAAGAAAGCCCCTGGTGGGCCATTATGGAACAGCAGTTTGGTACAGTTTTCTCACTGAACTCCAAAAGTCAGTAGTGTGGGATATCCACATAGCAATGGAGGAACCCAGGCTGGAACAGTGTGAAGCAGGAGAAGCAGAAGGTCCTGATAACAGTGCATCAGCAGTGCTATGGAGTGGGGGAAGCCTAGAGTAAGACATAAGGAGAGGAGCTCAGTCAGGAGGGACAGCGGAAGCACTGCTCAGGGAGTGTTTGTACAGTGACAGCTGGGCCATCACTACCATCCAAAGCTCATGTTACCACTTTCTAAGAAGTGCAAAGCTAGTATTATAAGACAATACAATGTTTTCCTTAAACCACAGCTAGACAAGTGCAGCTAAAAAAGCAAGAAGTGGAGAGGACAAGTGCAAGCCCTAGGGTGAGATGCCTGCTAGGAAGCCCAGACCTCTGAGCCCATGCTCCCATAAACTTAGCACACTGCTGCTCCACTCATACAGCCATGGAGCAGATTGATGGGCAAACTGCCAAAGCATGGGGGGTGGGGGGGGAGGCAAATGTCACGTTCATGGAAACAGGTGAACAGTTTCCTTCTCTGGGGCAGTTCCCTGTTGTGGAGCACTGCCCAATAGGAGCTGTTGTGTAAAGGGCTTATACCTCCATACATTCCTATTAGCCAAGATACCTGGTCAAATTAGGTCTGTTGTGATGCCATGTGCTCTCCCCTTTCATTGAATGGCAGGGTACATAGATTTCACAGACATTAGGGCTGGAAGGGACCTTGGAAGATCATCGAGTCCAGTCCCCTCCCCCAAGGGCAGACAGTCAGCAGGGATCATAGGATCCCAGCAAGATAAACATCCAGATGTCTTTTGAAGGCATTCAGAGTAGGTGCTTGAACCACCTCTGGCAGCAGTCTATTCCAGACCTTGGGGGCTCAGACAGTAAAGAAGTTCTTCCTTATGTCCAGCCTGAATCGGTTGCGGTGGAGTTTGTGACCATTCGATCTTGTCATCTCTTGGGGTGCTCTGGTGAACAGATGTTCCATCAGATCCTGGTGAACACCGCTGATGAACTTATAGGTGGACACCAGATCGCCCCTGAGCCTGTGCTTTTCCAGGCTGAAGAGTCCCATGGCTCTCAGCCTCTCTTCATAAGGTCTGCTTTCCTGACCTCTGACCATGCGCGTGGCTCTCCTCTGCACTCTCTCAAGCTTCTCCACATCCTTTTTGAATTGTGGAGCCCAAAATGGACACAGTACTCCAGCTGCGGCCTCACCAAGGCTGAGTACAATGGGAGAATGAGGTCTTGGGATTTACTTGAGAAGCATCTGTGGATGCAAGCCAGCAATTTGCTTGCTTTACTAGCAGCAGTATCACATTGCAGGCTCATGTTCATCTTGTGGTCAGTGATGTTCCCCAAGTCCCTTGGAGAATAACAGAATCAGGATAACAGATTTCAAGAAACTGGTATGCAGGGTCCCCTTGATAGATAACCGAAAGAGATAAAGGAGTGAAGGAGAGCTGGCAGGTACTCAAAGAGGCTGTATTAAATGCACAACAGCAACTTATCCCCATAGGTAGAAGAGACAGGAAGCAGAGTAAGAGACCATTGTGGCTCTATCAGGAACTTGATAATGACCTGAAAAGCTAAAAGGATGCATGCAAAAAAGTGGAAACAAGGGCATGTGACTAGGGGTGAATAAAGGAACAGCACAGGCATCTAGGAATCAATTCAGAAAGGCTGAGGCACAGACCAGAGTTTCAGTTAGCAGGGGACATAACAGGTAACAAGAAAAGGTTTATACATATCTTTGAAGTAAGAGGAAAACAAAGGAAAGCAGAGGTGTGTTTATTAACAAGGAGGGAAAGCAAACAACAAAGAATGCAGGGAATCCTGGAGTATTCAACACCTTCTTTACATTAATATTCACAAGTAAGGTTTGTTGTGACCAGATACTTCATAGAAATGATTTGTTCAAGGAGATAGGTGCACAGGGAAAGAACAGGTTAAAGAATGTTTAGATAAGATAGGCATATTCAAGATGCCAGGGCCTAAATAAATCCATCCCAGAGTCCTTAAAGAACAAGCTGAAGTAATCTCTGAACCACTGGCAGTTATCTTAGAGAATTTGTGGAGGACAGGGAAAGCCTCTGATGAACTGGAAAAGAGCAAATATAGCTCCTAGTTTTAAAAAAAGGAGAAACCAGGCAAGCATAAACCAGCCTATCTTTGATTCCCCAGAAGTATTCTGGAATGATTTATTCAATGACCAATTTGTAAATATATAAAAAGATGATTAAATAAAAGCATGGATTTGTAGCAAACAGATCATGTCAAACCAAATTTCCTTCTCTGACAGGATAACTGGCCAAAGGGGCCAGGGAAGGGGTGGTGAGAAACAGGAAGGAAGAAGCTGATTCGACATACCTTGACTTCAGTAAGACTATTGAACTGTCCCACAACATTTGCAATAAGAAAAATTAGGAGGTGCCTATCTGGTTGAAAATCCCTGTTAAAGATAGTTGTCAATGGTTCACTGTCAAACTGTGTTGTGGGGATGGTGGAATAAATCAAGCAAGGACCCACAGGTTTCTTTCCTGGGCCAGGTACTACTAGACATTTTTATTAATAACATGGATGATGGAGTAGAGCATACACTTGTAACATTTAAGGACAACACTGAAAGACAGGACCAGAACTCAAAGTGATCTTGACAAATTAAAGAGATAATCCAAAACTCAGCAAGATGAAATTCAATAAAGACAAGTGCACAGTGCTATATTTTGGAAGGAAAATCAAATGCACTAATGCAAAATGGAGAAAAACTGGCTAGGCAGCAATGCAGCAGAAATGGAGTCTTCACAAGAGTCTATATGATGCTATTGCAAACTAACCAACTAACTAAATAAATAAAGCTAGCAAGTGTAATACTGTTATGTATAAGCAGGAACATGAGAAGACAAAGGAGGTAATTATTCTGCTCTACTCTGTGGGTGAGGCCTCCGCTGGAATACAATGTTAAACTTTAGGCAGCATGCTAAGACAGAAGCAGACAACCTAGAGACAGTCCAGAAGACAGCAACAAGATGAGAGGCTCATGAAATATGCCCACTGAGGAAAGGCTGAAGGTATTGCTTGGAGTCTGGAGACCTGGGGGAACCTGATAGATCTTGCAATACATATACAGTTGTTACAAAAAGGATAGTGATTTATTGTTCCCTGTGGCATTAGGGGGAAAAACAAATCTGCTCAGTCTGCAGAAGAGAAGATTTGGGTTGGACATTACAAAATATTCTTACTGTGTGGATGGTGAAACAATGATGCAGGCTGCCCAGGGAAGATAGAATCTCCTTCATGGAAGTTACGAACAGGGCAGACAAATATCTATCAGGGTTAGTCCAGTACAGGAGGTAGGAGGAGACATTGCTTGGTGGTACTGATCACACGAGTTGGAGGAGGAGAGGTGGTTGAGATGCCTCAGAAACAGGGAAGATTAGGAGCTATATTTCGGTCACTTGAGCTAAAGCT
>NW_017729029.1:8307649-8309828 GCF_001723915.1 Gavialis gangeticus
AACTGGAAAGTAATAGGTTAGACAAATATCTATCAGGGTTAGTCCAGTACAGGAGGTAGGAGGAGACATTGCTTGGTGGTACTGATCACACGAGTTGGAGGAGGAGAGGTGGTTGAGATGCCTCAGAAACAGGGAAGATTAGGAGCTATATTTCGGTCACTTGAGCTAAAGCTGAGGGCTAGACATCTGTGAGGAAACAATGCTGGAGAAACAAGCTGAGATTTCTGTTTGGAGAAAAGGAGATATGTCTCATGTAGAGAGGCAGATCAGTGAGCCTAGCAGAGGCCAGCAACCTACAGCCTGCAGGCCACATCTGGCCTGCAAAGAGGTTGAATCTGGCCTGTGAAGATCCAACCTGGCCTGGGGCAGAACACAGCTGAGCCAAGCCCTCCGTACCCTCTGCAACACCTTCCTCCACAGCCCTCCCTCCTTCTCTTCTCCCACTTACATTTACCCTTCCTGCAAAGGGACCGTGAAGGTAAGCACAGACAACTTGGGTACTCCAGCCTACTACAGGGGGCTGGGTTGGAAGCTCTAGCCAAAGGATGCTGATCGTAACTGAATCAGTGTTTGCAGATGAGATGACACAGGACTGGGGACAGAGCTCCAGGGGATGCTCACAGAGAGCTGCTAAGTGCCTAATTATGCTGGGGAAGACATGTCCAAACACAGAATGCTGTCAAGACAGATAAGAAATACCACTGCTCAGCTGTGACTGGCTGAAAGCCTGACTTTGCCAAGCGCTGCTGCAAGAAGCTGAGTGTCCTCAGTGGGAGCTGAAGGTGCTCAGTCCCTGCAGGGGTTAGGGGCAAGCCACATGCCTCACAGTTAGGAGGATAGGCAGGTCCTGATGGCAGTACCCCTGCTTTTCAAGCCAGGTGCTCCCAGGGGAAGTGAGGGCACAAATGTGGCAGGTGGGAGGTGGCTGAGCTTGTTGTGTGAATGCCAGTGACAGAACAGGAGTCTCCAAGGGATGCAGGCTTGAGATGTCCAGATGGCTTCAGAGCTGAGTGTCAGGGCTGGCAGGAATTACTCGGTCGAGTAGATGGTTGCCATCATCAATTTGCCCCATTTTATGTTAACAGGGACATGGGAGCATTAACCCAGTTGCCTACATACCTGGTTCTGCAGTGGCTCTAGCCCCACCCAGAGCAGAAACACACACAGATCTCACTACATCAGGGCACTTACCCCAGGGCAGTGCCCCCTAGGCTGGTGTGCTGCATGGATGCAAAATAGGACTTGAATTGGCTGCCCCCTGGTAATAAGGGGCAACAGGAAGAGGCAGGTTGCCTGGAAGAGATGACAAAGGACAGCCTGGATGCAGAAGACAAATTCAATTCCCTGCTCTGCCACCAACTCCCTGTGTAAGCCTGAGCAAATAACTTAGTTGCACTGTGCCTTAAGTCCTGTGTGCTGGAGATGGCTGCACAGCCCAGCCTCACAGGGGAACTGAGGGACTCAGATACCATAGAAGGCAGGATCATCCCTGACTAAGCCAGGCTGGCCAAGTGTCTGTCAAAAGCATGTTAGACAGACACTTAACTGGGATAGTTTAGTCAGGGATGATCTTGCCTTTAGCAGGGGACTGGACTAGATGACCTTGTCACTAGCATGCATTCAGAGCCAATATGACTGCTGGATGTATGGCATGTAAGCTGTAAACAAACAGCTATCCAGTCATATTTTTCCCCCCAAAACACTGCCTACCTTATCAAAGGTCTAGCCCTGGGAATGCATGCCTATTTAATTAAATTTGTCCAGTTCTGTGCGCACCACTTCAGGAGGGATGTGGACAACATTGAGAGGGTCCAGAGGAGGGCCACCCACATGATCCGGGGACAGCAGGGCAGACCCTACAATGAGAGAGTGTGGGACCTGAACCTGTTCAGCCTTCACAAGTGAAGGCTGAGGGGGGACCTGGTGACCATCTATAAACTCACTAGGGGGGACCAGAAGGGTTTGGGAGAGACCTTGTTTCCCCTAGCACCCCCTGGCATAACAAGGAATAATGGCCACAAGTTACTGGAGAGTAGGTTTAGATTAGACATCCGTAAGAACTACTTCACAGTCAGGGCGGCTAGGAGCTGGAACCAACTTCCAAGGGAAGTGGTGCTGGCTCCTACCCTGGGGGTCTTTAAAAGGAGGCTTGATGCCTACCTAGCTGGGATCATTTGAG
>NW_017729029.1:8314828-8342920 GCF_001723915.1 Gavialis gangeticus
GACTTGAAGATCTACAAGGTCCCTTCCGACCCTACTGCTATGATTCTATGAATACTCAGGTCCTGCATCTGGAAAGTAGCTGTATTAAGGAAAGGCATTCAAACACATGCTCACCGCTAAATAAGCACTTAAGATCCATCAGAGACACCTGCTTACCTTTAGGCATTACCTTAAAGTGCATGATGTAAAGAAGTGATGGAGCTGCCTACCAAAGAGAGGGAGGAAACATGGAATTTGGAAAAGATGCTTAGTGCTGCCAAGAGGATGCTACAAGCTGGTGGGTTTGTAACTAGGAAGCTATGTTTGGTGATTGAATGCAAGAACAAAGCATGCATTTTTACATGTGCTCTGGGGTTGGGGTTGGTGGAGGGGAGGAGAAGGCCTTTTAATTAGAGTGGATCTTGGGAGTTGCTCTAATTAAAACACCCTCAGCAACTCTCATATGCAGCATCTCATGCTTCAAAATGGCAGGAGGGGCGCTTTAACTAAAGCTCATTCAATGAGCTTTAGTTAAAATGCCTCCACCGCCATTCTGAAAAGCAGGGATGCTGAACATACGTGAGCATTCTAATTAGAAAGCTCCAGCAGACTAGATTAATTAAAACATCTCAGAGCAGGCATCAGACATGTGTATAGGTGCCCATAACACTGCAATTCGATCAGGGGTTAGCTGTGACCCTGGCTTAGCGTCCCAAAAGCATGAGTGCACCTGTAGCAAAGAGGAACACATGCCTGCAGCAGAGCTAAGCACTGACAGTTAACAAAAAAAAAAAGAGTAAGATTAACAATGCAGATGCCCACCAAGGGTTTACAATCTGCACAGCACTCTTAAAGAAATTAAATTGGAACTGAAATCCACTAATGGATCAGGGCTAACACTGCTGCAGAGGAGATCAATAGCTGGCTCAGAGCCCACAGCTGTCTCCACTGTACTTTCCTAGGGAATCGTTTTGTTCTGCTTCTCATAGACTAAGAGGAACAGTTTAGCATTTTGTGCAAGGCCAGCTGAGTGTCACACAGTGCCCAATACATGCTGCCTGCAAAGGACATCAGTTTCTTTCTGCTCTACCCGGAACTGCTTCAAGACAGAGATGGAGCTTCCTTATAAAGCCAGAAAAACAGCTTTCAGAGACAGTATGGACTCAGCTCTAATAAGCATGTGCTTCTGCTGGGAGAGTTCTGTATGGATGCAATTCCAATAACATCTCTGAATGGGCTACTAGAGGTAGACAGCTACTAGAGGTACAACCCCATGGAAGTTTTGCCCCCAGTCTTCTGATGCACTTCTTGACTTCAGCCCCCTGCTCTACCCCTGGACTCCCTTCACAAAGCTCTGTGAATGCTCCTTCAATCAAAACATGCAACTGTCCTGCTATGCCAGCTTCGGATCCCTGTATGGTTTTGCTGAGGTTTCTCAATCTCAGTATGTAGACCCTGCTACCAAAGCCTGGGTTTCCTATGTACACCCAGCCCAAACAGTGTCCTTCAATCTCAGCCTACAGACCCTTCTCCTCTAGCCCTCAGCTCCCCTACATAGGGCTTTTTGATGTCCCACAATGCTGATCTGTAGCTCCTGCTATTCCAGACCAGGTCCACACAGCAATGTGGTAGACACCTATGAAATGAGATAGCCCTAGCAATGTGCTGTGGTGACTTTCCAAGATTAATTGTTTCCTCCAGAAATGGGCATAAGGCAGAAGGGCATGGCAGGATGTGAAAGAAGAGGACAGCTCTGAACAGTGCAGCACACATCCCTTGCCACTGTTGAATTTACCTTGGCTCTTTAGGACCCAAAGATGCAGGCAACTGCCATTGTGAGGGCTTTACCATGCATCTTTGTATATAATATTTGCATTAAAATGTCTGCACGTCACCTGGATGGTGCTTGTGAGAAGTTAAGCCTCTGTGTTTCCCTAGACTCATTTCTGAGCCTGCCAACTCTACCCACCCAGTCCCTCCTGCCATCCCCAGGCATTGCTAAGCATCTGCTATAACCAGGGAACAAATGGATCAGATCAGAGAATCAAAACACTGGGGGACGCCGAGTCAGTGTGTGGGCTGCAAACGGAAGAACTGGCTTATCTGAAAAACACACCAAAAAACTGTGGGGTAGAGGGGAAGCAGGAAGAGACCTTAGTGTGGCATTTTAAATCTACCTGGATCCAAGCCAGAGTCTGGCAAGGGAAAAAATGTATGGGACAGACCTAATTTGGGGAAAAAGAGCAGCGAAGAAAGAGTCCACAAAAACCCATGGGGAACCCAGGCAAGTGCTGAGCATGAAGGTGACCAAACAAGGCAGCAAAGGATAAGTGTGCCCCATAGCCTTGGGACCCACCACCCATGGGCTGCCCTACAAGAACAAGGAGGTAAAAACTGACCAGGGCAACAGCTCTGCCCTAGCTCCAAGTTAGTGGGACCCCATGCCTGCAGAGGTACCGCACTGGACAAAGTGATTCAACTGATGATTCCAAGCCTTGGTTCCTCCCACAGAGCATGTGCCAAGGGCTGCATCTACAGGCAGCTTTTTGCCCAGTCCTTCCCCCACTATGATACCGGCTGAGGACAGCCCTACCATCAGTCCTCCTAGACAGAATACAGCGTATGGGAGGAGGTAAGAAAGACCAGAGACAGGCAATATATTAGTTGCATGGCCAAAGAATTGGGGGTTTTTTCTTTTTTTTTTTTAATGCCTGACTGTTACCCTGACAGTGTCCCCATGAGTAAGAAGAGAAGCAGATGAGGCACCAGATGACAGAAGCAACGGAAATTATTAAAAGAACAAGCAAACGAACATCTGAAGGAGAACAACATATTTAGATCACCTTGGCCCAGACAGACTCCTCTCAAAAGGGCTGGAGGAGCTGGCTACAAGCCCTCCCCACCATTAAAGAGTTCCTCCTGCTGCTCCTGTGAGGCTATCACTAAAGCAGACCTGGAGATCAGGTAGCATTGATTTGGGGTTGCCCATGGAATGGGCAAGCTGTCAAGGAGCGCTGGTGAAATCCAAGATCTATATAAAGCCAGCAGAATTTTCTAAATAAAGTCCCAATCCAACACATTAAACTAATCTAACTGCATTCTAGGACAAGATAGATGATATATAGCAATAGACAAGGGTGATGCAGAGATTATATGCCCAGGATTTGGAAATATACACTTAACAGTATGCCACTAGATGAATTCCCAGTGAAGCTAAGCTGGTTAAGATAAAGCTGAGATGATGCAAAATAGAATGAAGCGGGGATTGTGCAAGTCCTGACTAGAAGCTGTACTCATCGGTAGTCCTCAGGCTTTATTGCAAGCTCCAAGACTGTTTAACAGATTTCCCCTAGATCTGGATAAAGATTAATCTGTCAGTCTGATTAGCACAAAAGGACAAGCAGGAATATTGTGAATATTTCACAGGCTACAGCCATGATTCATGGCTGCAAGAGGTGAGTGAGAGGAATAAAAATGAGCTGAAGTACAAGGTGAGGTACAAGGTACACACACAGAATAAGAGCCACTAACAAAAGCAGCTGTAGGGAATCAGGGCCAGCATGGGAGAAAGACATGGAGTAACAATTGGCAAACAATTGTTAGGCAATATTTAGTGCAGTGGTATCATTCCAGGGACAGGTACCATCTTAGGCTTCATTAGAAAGGCTAGTCATATGGGGGTGCTGGAGCATGATTCATCACGCATGCTATTGTCAAGCAAGAGAAACTTTGCTAAAGTGAAATGTACTTCTCTGTTGCTTTGTAACCATGTCATGTTACATGGTGTCAGCCCCAGAACAGTTCTCTCTGTTTCTGCCATTGATTATTTATAAGGACTAGCTGGATGCTCAGACCTGCCATCCAAGGATTTCAAAGCATTGGTTAATTCTGTGTACCTGTTATTACATCTGCACAGGGTTTTCTTGCTCTGAGTGGTGACTGAGCCACAAGCATTACTATTAAGTAAGGCATGTGCCTGGCCATGTCCTGCTGTAGACATGCCGGGAAAAATGCCTTTCCCAAACAGGGGTTCTAGGCACGTGCCCTCTGGTGTGAAGATGAATTGTTATTACCTCTCAAGCTATGGAAATGATGACAGGATAGGATCCCAAAAACAATGCTGCTTGTTCAGACAGAATTGGTTTCTATCTGTTCATGCCACACACTGCTCACAGATCTGCAACACAGTGAGTTCTGCTTTCCCTGCTGGTAGCGTGAAATCAAACAATGACATGGCACAGCATCCAAAGAGATATAGGGAAATGCACTCTCACTTGGAGAACCAGACTTCCAAGGCAGGTGAAAGATGCTTCCCTCTATCTCCTGGCAACATGCTTAGAATCTGTTTCTACCCAATGCCCAGAGTATCAAGAAGAAGAGGGGGACCAGATACCTGGATGCTACAAAGAAAGAACCTATGGAGGAGCCACAAGTCTGGTCAACCAGCTTGGGATTTCCCCACCTGTTTTGCCTTGGTGACTATCAGAGAACCCCAGGGCTCCACCCAACCTGTGGTTTGGCCAACGAACTGTCTAGTAGGACAGAGGCAGGGGAGGAAGGGACGACTCAAGGAATCTGGTAGAAAGGGACAGGGGGTGATGCACTATCCTGGAGCAGGAGCCCTGCCTGGCTGTGCTAATGCAGCAGGGGACACAGGCAAAAATCGGAGACCTGCTTCTGCTGTTCTTTCCCAGCACATGAGATAAGCAGGAGCTCCCAGCGAGAACTGTCCAGCACCACACTGCAGGCATTTCCCATTCCAAGTCCTTTCCCATACAAAGGAATTCCCCCTGATCAGCCAATGACTATGGTTTCACTGGCCTGGGAAGTCAGCACTGCTTGTGGCAGGTGAGGTACTGAAGGGGTTAGGCACATTTCACTGGAGCTCCGGTGTTGCTGGACTGAGCTACTGCTGTGCAGCCTCCTGCCCCCATGGCCTGTAGCTGCTTCCCTATGTCTCCATCAAACCAGCAGGGCAGCGCAGGGCTTATATTTCTGTTAGCAACACAGGAATGTACTGCAGCCTGGTCTTAACCCTGGATCAACAGGGTTAAGACCCTGTTAAGAATCCCTCTTGAAAGATGGGCTGACCCAGCAGACCCACTTTCTGGGTCTCTCCATCTAAGCACATCTCTGACCTCCATGGCACAGACAGATCAGTAGAGCTGGAACTGGTGGGATTCAGGGTTATTCAGAGCCTTGGTGGATAGCTGACCTTACCACCCAGCCATCTGATCCCAGCCCAATGAAGGTACTTGGCCCCTGCACCCTTCCAACGACCAACACCCCTGGCCCTCTTGCAGCCTGAGTGACTGCCAGATCTCTCTGGCTCTGGTACTCACCATCAGAGTCAATGCTATTCAAGGCAGTGGGTGGGATTATGGAGACCTTATACTGTCCCAGGGGGCATTTCTTCCCAAAGAGCTCTCTGCAGGCACTGTGAACCTGGAGGGAACAGAGTAGTGTGGGGCCAATGTGAGCAGCCCAGTTAAACAGGCAGGGCCATTCCTGGGTGGGGGCGAATTGGTGCAAACACCCTGGGCCCCATGCTTTGGGGAGCCCTGCAGAGCCGGGTGGAGAGGCTGCGGCTACGGTTTAGTGCACCCACCCACCCAGGGGGTTGGACGGCTCTTTGCTTGTTCCAGCCAGAAGTTTCGGCTGCCACCCATCCCGCCACACCCGGTGTGCCGGGGCTTTCACTCCTCAGCATAAATGCGCCATGGGATGGGGAGGGTGGCCCCACGCAGGCTGCTTTGCCCTGGGCCCTGCACCCTGCTCTGATCATCTCTGCAAACAGGCATCAAGCAGCTGGAACAAGGAACTTGGGTTCTAGTGACAGCTCTGCTACTGCCTTGTCCAACCTTCAGCCACTGCCCTCTCCTCTGTAGCCACAATACACAGGCAAAGGGCTGATTCATTAATGTTCTTAGAGAGTGATCAAGATAAACACAACCCCAGGAGGCAGTGGGCATAAACCAACCTCTACTTCCCAACCCCCACCTTGTGTGGGTGTGTTGGATGGGAAGGGCTGAAATCTGAGTCTATGACTTGTGTCTCTCTAAGATTCACAACTGTTCTGGATCACCGCTACCAACATTCTGGAGTGCCTAGGCTGCCTAAGGATCCAGCACCACAGTCCTGAGCAAAGTGACCCCTTTTCTGCAACAGAAAGTGGCCATCAGTAGCCAAGGGTATGTATTTATAATGGGCTGCAATGGTGCTGGGTGGGATGCGAAGCGCACTGCAGCTATACAGCCACAAAACTGCATTTGAGAAGGGCTTCCAACATGTGGTGGCTGTATAGGGACTTAACCAAGGAGGCTTGGGCACTCTGATAACAGCAGGATCAGCATGGGAAAAGAGCCAGGAGCAGATGGAACAGGGGGTTGGGGAGAGAAGTCCTTACAATGGCCTTGCACCAGAGGCACCGCCAGTCCTGCAGCCTCCGGACACTCCCGCAGGTCCTGTCACACACAGCACACCGAGCACTCACGGGCAGGTTCCCCTCCAGCCACTGATGGGGCATGGCCACCTGCAGAGAGACAGACAATGGGTCAACAAGGGCAAAGAAACTGCCTGGCTCACAGCTCCAAAACAGCACCATCTGGACACTAAATCACAAGCCAGAAACTCAGGAGCTTGATTCCTAGTTCTGTCACCAGTCTGCCAGCAGGGCTGGATTAATGTATAGGCAAACCAGGTACATACCGAGGGCCCTAAGTGAAGAAGGGGCCCAGCTGTGCTTATTTTACATATTATAATTATCGAGCAGGAAAAAGTAATATAAATATACAGTATTAAAGTAGGGGCCCACAAGTTTGTTTACCTAGGGACCACTAAAGGGTTAATCCAGCCCTGCCTGCCAAGCTACTTTGGGCACATCACTTTACCTCTATACCTCAGTGTCTCCACTGAGGAAAACAACAAGAGACAGAAAGATGACTTTTGGATCCTGCAGAGTAGGCCTAAACCAGAGAACCCTTTGCAGTGCTCTGAGATTTTCAGTGAAGGGTTCAACAAGAGCTGCAGGGTTCTTGCATAGATATGCCCCCTCAGTATCATAGGCCCCACTGTGACATACTGCATCCACAGATGTTGGAGTGGGGAGAGAGGAAACTTTCCTTTGTAAAGGATTTGAGTTTTCAGCATGGCTTTCACTGAACCAGCCTTGCACCTGTAACTACTTTGCAGGTAATTCCACTGGTTGAAAGTAACCAGAGAAAGTCAGCTGCACCTGCAATGACTAACTTGCCCAGCTAGGCTTGCCCAGTGTAATCCCTCATAATTCTAACGCCATCTGCACAGGCCACTGAGCTGAAACCATGATACCCAGTAGTTTCTGCAGAAGAGAACCCTCCATCTAGTTCAAGGAGCATCAAAGATGAGCAGCTGATGATCACCATCTTTTCATCAAGGAAGGGAAGACAAGAAACTTTAGATGTGTGCTACCCCCACCCTGTATAACCCACACTGCCCTGCCTGAGGAGGTCTCTAGGGACAGATAAATCAGCAATATCTGAGTTGCCTTCCTCCTTGGAGCCCAGCACTTTGGGAACAGGGTGTTACTGGCAGCCAGGGCAAAGCAAGCCAATCTGGAAGGGTTTCACAACAGCACAAGTGCCAGCGCTGCAGAGGTCCCCCCACCTCCCTGCCAGCATGACATTGCCTGTGAGCTTGCATGCTGGATGAGGCCATGTTCAACATGCCCAGCCTGGATTCACTAAGCCCAGGCTGCTCTCTGAGGGCTCTTGGCACAGCAGGCCGATGCAATGCTTTTAATCTGCTTGTCTACTGGATCTGCTTTGTCCTGTTTTATGAAGGACCAATGCCAGAATGTTGGAGAAGTGCCAAGCAAATACTCTGATTAGGAAACAGAGCTTTGCCGCTGACTAAGGGAATACAAGTCCTTGAGGCTTGACCAGTCATGGCTCTACAATTCCTCTCCACTACCATGGGTGCCAAGGTTCACTCTGTGCTCCTCACTGGCATGGAAGCATCATCCCCCATGTACCCTCCCTGTCTATACAGGGGTTTGGCTCAGCCATGGCTGAAGTACAGGCCCAGGAGGGAGGGTGGGTATTACCACCCTGACCAAGTAGCTTAGGGCAGGGTTTTTTCCCTTGAGGCTGAGAGATTTACTGCTGATGAGTGAGCATCTCTGAATTGTATTTAAGTTGTCCTCACTCTGCTCAAACACTCAGAAGGGACGGTGTTTGGAGAAGGCCAATAGGATTTGATCAATATGGAAATGAAGATGGCTCGTGGGACAGGGCATTTCATCCTTCCTTTGTTGGGGTGATTCCCTACAGTATATTCTTTTCGTTGCCATCCATCTTATTCTCAACCCATGGACCTCCCAAGAGGTGGCTCCTCTCATTACGGAATCATTCCCAATCCTGAACCAGGTTCTTCTCTCACTAAACCTGACTGCAGTGCAGTTGTTACTCCCGATTTGTACCCAGGTAACTGAAAGAATTCAGTCACTTTAGCCTAACTTCCTCAGTTCAGTTCCCTCCAATATCCTGCAGTTTTGCCCACTAAAACAGGCCTCAGCATGCACATGGAGGTTGTGGCTGAAAGCATTTGGCCCTTAGTTTTGAAGAGTTTGCTAACACAATACCTAGCCATGAAGATTCTTGCTCACATGCAATTGTACCAGCTTTGTGGAGGGCTGTGAAGGCAGCCCCCTTCCTGGCACAGGATAGCGAAGGGAAGGAGAAGGTGCTTACCCCATCTTCATCCTCAATGATTTCATTTCCTATGGAGGCCAGTGTTGTCCACTTGCAGTTGTTGGTGGCTCTCACAGCACAGCGCTTGTGGGCCTTGAACTTGCAAACTAGAAGGAAGAGAAATGGCAATTTCAAGCAAGTGTAATGGGTTCCCCTAGGCACACAATTTGCACTGCTCAAGAATCTACTAGGTCCTTTCGGTATGATCCTGTTTCCTTTGAGGACACTGGACATTGACTACAAGACCACAGGAGGCTACCCATCATGATCACCTAATAGCACAGGTACCAGAACCCTAGCATGGACATCAGCACCCATTCCAACAACATCCTCCATCCTACAGAGTGCCTTGCATCAACTTCTGAAACAGCTGGTCCTAGACCCCCTCAGAGGCAAGATACTAGAGCAGTAGTTCTCAGTCTTTTTGGACCTGAGGCACCCTTCACACCTTGCAGCACCCTTCAAAGGTTCTCAAAGAACCCCTGGTTGAGAATCACTGTAGTAGTGCCAGGACCCCTAGCCAAACCAGTCCAGCAATTCTTATTTTCTCACCATTCATGCCCCTACTTCTCTCTCAAACTCCACCCTTCTGACTTGTTTAGCACCTTGGTTTAGCTTCAGCTATCCTTGGGTTCCTGCCTGCCAGGCAAGTAGCCAGGAGCTGGCCTCACCTGAGCTAGTCAGCTAGGTTTTGGCAAGAATTCCCTACCCTGCTTACTTCCAAGTCAGACCCACCTTCCCACCCCCCACTCCTAGCTTTACCTGTTGAACAGGAAGCAGCTGAGTGCATACCTTCACAGGAGAGGCCATGGGAGGTGACCCCAGACAGGGCTTCCCGGCACACGTTGCAGAAGGTGGGCCGGGCATGGGAGCAAGCGTACCAGTTGTGCATGCCAGAGAAGTGCTCCATGTTGAACTGCGTGGCCTGTAAGATCAAGCAGAATGGAAATGCATCCAGAAGTGAGACAGAAAGGCAGCACAGCCAGGAGACCAAACCCAGGGGAAAATGGTGACTCCCCACTCTTGACAGCCAATGGAGGGCCCAGGGCAGCTGAGACAATGAGCCTTTGCTCTGTACTACCTTGCCACCTTACAGTTACAGTCACCACATAAATGGGGAGCACTGTAGTATCATGGGAACAGAAAGGGCAACAGAAGGACAGATATGCCCAGCTGGTGAACACCCTGCCTGGCCAGCTTCAGGGCTGGAGAGTGACACAGGGATCTTTCCTCTTCTAAGTCACTTGCTCAAAGACCAGCTGAGCAGGTACAACCCTGGTTGCTTTTCCCAAAGACGCAAGTGAGTCATGGGGATTCCCAGTCTAGATTTGGGGGACCAGAATCTAAATGGCAGAACCATTCCCATCACAAACACCCTCCTCAACAATCTCAGCTGAGCCAGCCACCATCTGAATTACTTCACTGCTGGTGCATTAACAATTCCAAAAGACAAGGGGACCATGCAAGGATTATGACACTTGTCTTCTCATGCACTGGGGTGGGATGGTGTCCTTGTTCCTATCAGACTGCCAGGATGGCAGCTCCCAATGGCATGCTGAATTAGGATGTTGAATATGCAATCCAGCCAATGACTCTTCTCCAGAAGAAAATGTAGCCATGGGCCCAGCCTGAAGATTGTAGCAGGAATTCCTCTTTATAAACAACTATCCTCTAATGCAGTGGTCACCAACCAGTCGATCTCGATCGACTGGTCGATCATGGAGCCTCTGATAGTCAATCTCAGTCTGTCAGAGGTTTCACGATTGGGAGCGGCAGGACACACACGGCTGGACTGAGCCATGTCCCCTGCCACCCAGGCTGGGTTGGGTGAGTGGGGTCAGAGCCGGGGCAGCTTGTCCAGGAGGCGGGAGGGCAGGGGAGGTGTGGTAGATCCTGGGGTGCCAAAAAGTGATCTTCACCATAAAAATGCTGGAGACCACTGCTCTAGTGTCTGCAGGCCAGCTGAGCTTTGGGTTTGGCAGAGTGACTGCAGGGAATCATGTATCCCCCCTAGGTCTCTAGTCTCTTTTAGTCCGCATTCATAACAGAGACACATCTCTTCAACACCTGGTACCTTGTCTCCTCTCCCATCTACTTTCCCATGTTTCTGGCCCGTTTCCCAAGCTCTCCCCTGCTCCCCAGCCTCCTCCCAATCTCAAACCTGTCTAAGGTTTTATTTCACTACATTTCAAATGTCACTTTCTTCAGGGTCTGGTCATGAAGAAGACCCCTACGTGCACTACAACTGTCTATGGGTCATCACCATTAATAGGATCATATCTTCCACAGAATGTTATGAGCCAAAGATCACTCATTGCACTGTTACTGAACAGCCTTGTTGCCACTGACCTGAAGAGGGAGGATCTAAGCCAGCGTTCGCACAAGGCGGGCACGCAGCAGTAACCGGAAGCCTCCAGCAAGTGAGAGAGTGAGACACACAGATCCATGGACATGGTAAGGACGCGGAGTGCAGCTGCTAGGGGTCCCACCCTGGTGGCACCACCTACCCTGGCCTCCTGAGGCCTCCACCCAAACAGAGCTCATGGTGGGGTCGGTAGCCCCCTGCCCCACTGTCTGTGGGGGTGGCCTGGTGGGGACCCAGAGGCCTGTGCTGGGAGAGGGGTCTGGTGTCTCCCTCGCCTGTCCCTCCTGTGCCCGACTTTGGGCTCTGGAGGAGCAGGTGGGTGTGCTCCAGGCTGAGGTGAGCAGGCTGTGGGGGATCAGGGCTGCAAAGGATGAGATTGACACCTATTTCTGTTCACTGCAGGACCAGTTGTCCTGCATACAGACCCCTCAGGAGAGACACACAGCAGAGGAGTGGCAGGTGCCCACCAGACCCAGGGCTGCTCGGGCTAACGTGGTGAAGGCTCCCCAGGTACAACTCGAAAACAGATATGAGGCTCTGGCAGCCTTGGAGGAGAAGGATGAAGAGGATGTGTCGGGGGGGGGGGTGCCACTCCGCGCAAGACACAGACGGCACAGAGAGGGAGCACCAGGAGGAAGAAACTTGTCTGCTACCTGCCTGGGGCTCAGATTCAGGATGTCACAGAGAGGATCCCGGCCTTCATTTGACCCTTGGACCAGTACCCCATGGTCCTAATCCATGTGGGAACAAATGACGCGGCCAGGGGCAATCCAGACCGCATCATGAAGGACTACAAGGACTACCATGGCTCACCAAAGGCATTCAGGAATGTCTGAAAGCCAAAAAGGGGGCGTAAATCCAATGAAAGTGGGGGGGCTATCACCAAAGAGGATTATACCTCCATAGCAAGAGTCTGTAGGGAGGCTGTTAGGAAAGCCAAGGTGGGGATGGAACTAGGGCTAGCAACAAGGACCAAGGAAAACAAAAAGTCCTTTTTTAAATACATAGGGAGTAAAAAGAAGGCACTAGGCAATGTGGGACCCCTGCAGAATACACTTGGCAATCTGGTGGTTGCACCAGATGAAAAAGCAGACCTTTTTAACAAATC
This sequence comes from Gavialis gangeticus, assembly GCF_001723915.1. NCBI lineage: Eukaryota > Metazoa > Chordata > Crocodylia > Gavialidae > Gavialis > Gavialis gangeticus. The sequence continues at coordinate 8,327,010 of NW_017729029.1, forward strand.
CTTTGCCTCCATTTTTCTGAGCAGGGACCAGGACATCTCCCCCACCGGGATTCAGGATGGACTCAAGAGTGACTTTGCTAGGCCTAGAGTCAGGGAGGACTGAGTTAGGGAACTTCTGGAGGGGCTGGACATGTTCAAATCAGCAGGTCCAGACGCTCTCCACCCTAGGTAGCTGAGAGAACTGGCAGGGGTCATCGTGGGGCCCCTGGCATGGCTTCACGAGCACTTGTGGTGCTCTGGCCGGGTGCCAGAAGACTGGAAGAAGGCCAATGTGGTCCCCATCTTAAAAAAAGGGAGGAGGGAGGACCCAGGCAACTATAGGCTACTCTTTAAAAAAATTATCCAAGAGCACATCTGGGAGGGACCAGCAGAGGGGGGGAAGCTCAAGGGCAACCAGCATTGGTTCATTAAGGGCAGGTCCTGTCAGACCAACCGGATAGCCTTCTAGGATCAGGTCATAAAATCATTGGACGCAGGTGTCACAGTGGACTTCAGGAGGGACTTTGATACCGTCTCCCACCCCATTCTCATTAAAAAGCTAAGTGACTGGCATTGATACCTACACAGTCAGATGGGTCGCAAATTGGCTAGGGGGACACACCCAGAGAGTGGTGGTGGATGGGTCATATTAGACCCGGACGGAGGTGGGCAGCGGAGTCCGCCAGGGCTTGGTCCTCAGGCCCTTACTGTTCAATTTCTTTATCAGCAACTTGGATGAGGAGGTGAAAAGCACCCTGTTCAAATTTTCTGATGACAGCAAGATTTGGGGTGTGGTGGGCACGCTAGAAGGGAGGGACAGGCTAGAACAGGACCTGGACAGGTTACAGGGTTGACCGAATGAGAATAGGATGGGAGTCAATACTGACAAGTGCAGAGTACTACACTTGGGCAGTAAGAACCAGCAGCATACCTATAGGTTGGGGAACTCCCGTCTCAAAAGCACAATGGCAGAAAGAGATCTTGGAGTCATTATTGATTCTAATATGAACATGGGACGACAATGTGAGGACGCAGTCAGCAAGACTAATCATACCTTGTCATGTATCTGGCAGATGCAAGAAGCTGCCATCGCCCGATCTGCCTAGAAAGGCAGTCCAGCTGTGCAGCTGCCCCAGCCCCACTGTGGGTGGCAGGACACACCACGGGCAGGCAGTATGGAGCAGGCAGGTCGGGGCTGTGCCCAGGTGCCAGTTGATCCAATTCTGCCAGGGTGAGTTGGGAGTGGGCCTGGGGTGGGGATGGGGCTGTGAGCTGCTGGCGGGGAGGTGCCTCAGGGTGAGCCGGCTCTAGGCTCATGAGTGGCAGGGGCAGGTGATGCCCGGCTCAAGGGGGTGCATGCAGGGGCTCCCATGCATACCCCACCATACCCCCACTTGTTCAAATTTGTGAACAACACTAAGATGTGGGGAGAGGTGAGCATGCTAGAAGGGAGGGACAGGCTACAACTAGATCTGGACAGGTTACAGGGGTGGGTGGATGAGAACAGGATGGGATGCAATACTGATAAGTGCAGGGTGCTGCACCTAGGGAGAAAGAACCAGCAGCATGCCTACAGGCTGGGGTACTCCCTTCTCATCAGCACCGAGGCAGAAAGGGATCTTGGAGTCATTACTGATTCCAAAATGTACACAGGCCACCAACGTGAGGATGCAGCCAGTAAGGCTAACTGCACCTTTTCATGCATCCACAGATGCATCACGAGCAGGTCGAAGGAGGTGATCCTCCCCCTCTACGCGGCATTAGTCAGGCTGCAGCTGGAGTACTGCATCCAGTTTTGGGCGCCACACTTCAGGAGGGATGTGGACAACACGGAGAGGGTCCAGAGGAGGGCCACTCACATGGTTAGGGGGCAGCAGGGCAGGCCCTACAAGGAGAGGCTATGGGACCTGGACCTGCTCAGCCTCCACAAGAGAAGGCTGAGAGGGGATCTAGTGGCAGGCTATAAACTTACCAGGGGGGACCAGAGGGAAATGGGTGAGACCCCGTTTCCCCGAGTGCCTCCCGGAGTAACAAGGAACAATGGCCACAAGCAGATTGAGAGTAGGTTCAGGCTGGATATCAGAAGGCACCACTTCACAGTCAGGGCGGCCAGGATCTGGAACCAGCTTCCAAGGGTAGTGGTGCTGGCTCCTACCTTGGGTGTCTTTAAATGGTGGCTTGATTACTACCTAGCTGGGGTCATATGAGCTTAACTTAGTGGGCGACATATAAGTCCAGTATTCATTTCTGCCCAGGGCAGGGGGTTGGACTTGATGATCTGCTCAGGTCCCCTCTGACCCTACATCTACGAAACCTCATCTGATTTCATTCTGCCCATAAATCCAGTCTGTCAAAGTCATCCTGGATCTTTGCTCTATAAGCTGATGTGCCCACATTTCCCCACAGCTTGGTATCATCCACAAACTTAATCATTGCACTTTCCACCCCCTCATCCAAGTCGTTAAGGAAATATTGAATAGCATTGGTCCAACCACCAATCCCTGAGGGACACCACTGGAGATGGCCCTCCAGGATGAGGCTACCCCAGTGATCACCACTCTCTGGGAGCAGCCTCTAAGCCAGTTGTCCACCCACCCCACTGTAGTCTGGTCCAACCCAGTACTCTCCAGTTTGTTAGAGAGAATCCCTTGGGAGACAGAGTCAAAAGCTTTACTAAAGTCTACATAGATGACTTCAACCTCAAGTCCCTTATCCAGATGGTTAGTTACCTGGTTGTAGAAGGACACAAGATTCATCAGACATTATCTACCCTTGACAAAGCCACACTGGTTGCTTTTTAGCTCCCCATCCATCACCAGCTTGTAGTTGATGCCCTCCTTAACCAGCTTTTCAAATATTTTACCCAGACCGAGGTCAGACTGACCAGTCTGTAGTTTGCGGGGTCATCCCTCTTCCCTTTCCTAAAGACAGGCACCTCATTGGCCCTCTTCCAGTTATTCAGGACCACTCCCGAGTTCCATGACTACTCAAACAGCTTGGCCAGTGGCTATAAGTTCAGCCAGTTCTTTCAGGACTCTTGGGTGCAGGTCATCAGGACCAGCAGACCTGAAAATGTCCAAGCGTTGTAGAAGATCCCTCATCTGTTCTGGGCTGATTTCATGTTACCTTCTCCCTGTTCCCTGGGCCTCTGGTCAGGAGAACAGCCCCTGTTGGGTTTTAGGAATACCAATGCAAACTGTGTATTTAGGAGTTCTAACTTTTCGTGGGCATTGACTGTGGGCTGCCCCTGATTATCATATCTCTAGTGCTAGCTGCCTTTGTCAGTTCTCTTAAGAATGTGCAATCGCTCGCCTCCTCTTGGAAGGGAGACCTGTAGTAGATTTCCGCCATCAGGTCTCCTTTTCCTGGTCCCCCTTGTAGCCTGACCCAGAGGGTCTCAAGGGACCCTTCTCTTCTGTCAAAGGTGACCTGCCGGGAGGGGTACTGCTCTTTCACATAGAGGGCCACACCTCCTCCCTTCTTCCCAATCCGATTCTTCCTATAAAGTCTGTAACATTCAATATTTGCTGCTCAGTCATGTGTATCATCCCACCACATCTCTGTCAACCCAATCAAGTCAAATTCCTCATCAGCCAGAAGGAGTGCCAATTTCTCCTGTTTATTTCCCACGCTTCTGGCATTCCCATAAAGGTATCTGAGCTCTCCCCTAGTCACCTCAGGTTTTATGTCACAATGTCTCTGCCTCAAGATGTCAGTACCCATCTGGATATCCATTGTTTGAATGCCCTGCCGTGTATCATTGTGGCTAGTGGATTCTGCTTCAGCAGTGGAACCTTCTCCTCAGACCCCAGATATGCCTAGTTTAAATCTCTCCTCAACAAATCAGCAACTCTCATGGCAAAGAGCCTCTTCTCTCTGCTTGCGTGATGAATACTGCCCCTTGCACGTAGGCTGCTTTAGTTAAACTGCGTACCAAGGTCAAGGTATCCAAAGCCCACATGCTGACACCATAGCCTTCAGCTGACCTCCTTGATACACTCCTCCCTCCAACGGCTATGGCCCCCAACTGGGAGGATTGCGGAGAAGACAACTTGCACTCCTAGGTCCTTGAGCTTTGCACCTCCATGGTCCCGTAGTCGTTCATGATCATCCCAGGGCTACTTCTTGCTGTGTTGTTGGTGCCCACATGGACAAGGAGCATGAGGTAGTGGTTAGTAGGGCAGACCAGGGTTCAGACCTAAGGCTCCACGACACTACTGCCACACAAATAATACATGGAGCAATTATCTAATTGTTCACAAGCACATCTATTCAGAGTAAGTTCTCATTCAAGCATCTTATACCTAGCACACTAAGCCCCCCTGCCTCATGACAATCTGTACCCTGGGCCTTTGAGGAACGTAGCAATGATCTCATTGTTCCCTGGTGTTACTCGCCCACTCACAGGGCTGATTTGCCAGCTGGGTCTGTGGTAGGGATTCTGTGCCAACACTCACTTACCTCATTGATTTCCCACTTCTGGACCGATTTGAGGGCACCAATCCAGTCTTCCATCTCTTTCCGGTTCTCTGCGCACAGGATGAGTTTTCGGAATGGTGTGATCACCTAGAGAAGAAAACTGCACTGTTGAGCCAGCTGCAAAGGCTGCACAGGCTCCTGGCTCGCTGTGAGACTCCACAGTCAGTGCAACCCAGAACACAATCCATACCACTCAGACAGAGCTGTCAGACACTTACACCCCTTATGGTTGTCAAACCTGGCAAGAGATCAGAGGTTTTTCACCCAACTCTAGGGAGCAAGAAGCACCATACTCGCACTCTGTCCCAGGGAGGTACACAAGCCAATTTTTAGTTCTTTCACTTCTGATCCCTACTGACCCAGAGGGAGGCAGTCTGAGACAGGGGTACAGTTCCCATTTGCTAACATTTATTTCCTGATGCCATCCAGCCACAGCCTGGAATTCTGTCCCACTGTACATTACACCTGTGTTACCAGCTAGATCAGTGGTGCCCAACCTTCTTGCCCCATGGGCCAGGTGGACAGTACCTGGTCCATCCAGGCACTAGCACATGGGACAGGCTCACCAGGGCCTGATTTGGCTACACTGAGGGGAGTGGGGGGTGTGGCCCAGCCCCAACTTGGCTGCACAGGGGAAAGGGGGCACAGCCCAGCCCTAACCCCACTGTACAGGACTTGGGAATTTGGTAGCAGGGGAGAGGTAGCAGTACTAATTGCCACTGCTCTCCTACCACCAAATTTCCTGACCCATAGAGTACCCTGCAGGTTGGACACCATGACTCCATGGGCTGGATTTGGTCCGTGGGCCCCGCTGAACATCCCTGAGCTAAATTAAATTTGCTCCAGGGTCCAATCCTGCTCCTAATGAAGTCAGTGGCAAAACTCCCAATGACCTCAGTAGGTGCAGAATTGGCCCCTGGCAATGCAGTGGGTTGAGTACATCTCCTGTACAACTCAGCTGACGCTTGGGGGTGAACTTTGCCAGTGGTTCTGAGTGGATCTGCCGCAGTTGGAGATGGCTGGACACACTCTGGGTGTGACCTGTTCTAGAAAGACTTCCAGTGGAGAACAAGGTGGGAGTCCAGGCCTTGGAGCCCAGCAGAAGTGTCTCGGGGGGCCAGGATAAGAGCGTTCATCATGTGCAGACCAGGCTCCTCCAGCAGTAGTCATCATTGGTGAAATTTATTCATCATTTCAGAAGACAGACCCAAGGCTTGCATGCCACTTACACCCTACATGCCATAGGGATCAATGTCACTCAACAAGTGCTGCATGTCTCACAATTACTTGGCTTCCAGGCTCTCCCAGCAAGAGGTGATGTTGGAAGCGACATGGAGCATCTGGTTCGGAAGAGCAATTCATCTCTTGTATCAGGGATCAACTGACCACAGGCGGCAAGCTAGCTTTAAGAGACTGCTCTGGGAAGCTCTATGGTGGGCAACAGAACTCTTCTACCTGTACCTTCAGTAGGCAACTCTAATAGTGGCCAGAGCTTCAGCCAAAGCCCACGGAAGTCAATGTGAGCATCTCCACTTACACAATCAAACCCAGTGACTGGCTGGTTGGTACCAGCACTTACTGTGAAACTGTTGTTAATGTTCTTGGTGCTCGTCTCTGCCACGCTGGCATCAGACAGGTCCACCTCATCAAAGATCAGTGACTGTGGGGAGGAAAAAGGAGAAGGTGAACAAGCAGAAGTATCAACAATTGGACCAGAAGACTGAGACAGTATTTACAGGGGGCCTCACTCTACCTCAAGATAAAGACCTAGAAATAATAAACAAGGGAACTTCCCTTTCTCCTAATGCTGGGAAAACTGACATGGGGGCTGAGAGGCCCTTCTAATTTAGGGGGTCCCCAAGCAGCCAGAAGATAAAACTCAGGTCATTTTCTAGACCATTAGCCAGTATAACATGCTTGGGATCAATCAACATCTCTGTCAGGGGAATAGTGTCTCTGAGGAGCCAGTTTTGGGGAATGCTAATTAAATGCTATATGACTATGGCCTGAGGGGGAACAATCTTCTTGAGTTTTCATGCATCTCTTGATGAGGTCCCAAAAACATTCTTAAGGAACATAAGGAGCCTGTGAGGTAAGTCTTGTGATATATCCCTGGCAAAAGCAAAAGGGATCCAAAAGTCACAGTAAATGGATGTTCCTCAAGAGAAGGCAGTGGTTCCTGGGGAAGGGACTGGATCAGGACAGGTAACCTAAATACCTATTCAACACCTGAAGAAGTAAGAACACAAAACAGGGATGCCATAGATCGATGAATCTCAAATGGTTTGATATACTAAGTTTCACCTTGGGGTGAACCCCAATTGTACCTTCATTTCTACAGAGCAGGGACGGGAGGCAGAGACCAGGTCTTCACTACAATTTTTTGCTAGCGTCTCCTGAAGTAGGTGGTTGCCTATGAAAGCTCATGCCTCTCTGAACCACTTAGTCTCTAAAGCACCAGCTGTCCTATCTTCTACCAAGTACAGCTATGTCCTCTAGGAATATGGAAGGAGGGACCCATACCTCCACACCAGCACTGCAATGCTAGCAAAACTCGGTGGGGCTGCAACTACACCAAGAGAGTAATGCTTTTGACAGCTTAGTCCATATTGTTTGTAGAGACAGTATATTAACCCCTGCAGAAAAGCACCTGTCTGCATATGCTGCATCTTCACTAAGGGGCTTTGCCAATAGAGGTGCCCTATACTGTAGTGCCAGAAATCCAGAGTGGACTGGACTGTGTTAGTAAATCAGTTGCAGTCAAGATACAAACTGGCAGCTCTCAGCTCCCAAGCTAGCGTGACTTCCAAACTTGCTGTACACTCATCTCTGATGGTCTGGCAAGTGACTGGCATGAGGCCTGTTGTAGCTGGGACTGCTACACACAGTTTTCCCAATCATTTTAAACTACAGAAGGCATTCAGCCTGGCTAAGTGAGATGTGATGCACATGGCAAAAATGGTCCAAGCTTCCTGAGCAGGCTGGTGGCTCCAAAAAATCACTGTTGATTCCACTATCATATACATCCCTTAGTGGGAAGGAATGTCAGAGGAATAGTGCTGAGTGATTTGCTCAGTCACTCCCCTGATGCAGCCCAGAACCCCATGTTAGTTCTCACAGCAGTTCAGAGGCACCACACAGACAGGTACAACCATTTACAGGGCACTCCCAGGAGCTGAAAACTAGTTGCACATACTTGAGAGAGCAAATGGGAACCAGGACACGGTTAGTCATGCCCCAAAAGGACATGGCTTACAGGTGAAATCTGCTATAGATGGATAATCCATTAGCATCAGCTCTCAGAGCTGCTTTCATGATGACTTCAGGGCTCTCCCTCCTGAGGAAGTGAGCAAGCCTATCATTCCAGTGAATGATGGATCACTCACCTGGGAAGATGAGCAAAAGACAAGAGAGGCTGGATGCTATCCGTGCACACAAATGGTTTTACAAAGGATCTACCAGCCTGTAGTACAGTCCCTTTTCTTAACGGAGAGGGAGAATCTATTGCATCACCAAGCAGAGACTCAAAGGCAAAGCTGGAAGGAAGCCTCTCTGATACTGTTATGGGCAGTGTGAACTTTTGTAAGCAGTAACCTACTTTGCCCGATGCTAGGAATAAAATCATTCATAACATTTGATGAAGTAGGTTGTTGCCTATGAAAGTGTCCCTGACACTTAGACTCTAAGGGGTCACCCTGCCTCATCTTCTGCCTAAGTTCAGGTGAACACAGCTAACTGCCACTGTTTAGGGTGGGCTTTTCCACGCCTTTAAAATCAGCCCAACTTTGCTCCCATTGATGTACCTGGAAGTGGAGTCAGGTCAGTGACAAGTGCCTTTGAAACCCCTCATCCTTAAAAATTAGGCTGAGCCAAGGCCTGGAAAGCACACAGAAAGGATGATCCTACCTTGGACTACAGCCTTCCACCTCTGAATGCTTAGTTTTCCTAAGCCGTCCTCTCTAGAGGAGACCTGTCTTGTGTGCTAGAGAGGCTGGGAAATTTCTGTTTGCTCCGTTTGCTGTACACCCATCTTCTGATGGGCTGGCAAGCAACTGACTGCTCCTGACATAGAAACTGGCATCTGTGACAGGAGAAGAACGGCCTCAGGGAGATCTGTCATTGGTGGCCACATTCTGACAATCTGTATTAATAAGCCAGAGTGTAGGTGTTTGAAGACAGAATGAACACATTAACTCCCCTGTGAGCTGGCTGTAGGTTTCAGAGGCTGGCTTGCCTGTGAGCCTGTCTGTGTCCATGCATGCCCACATGTATGTGCAGGGGAAAAAATGCTTCTAGTCCATTCAGTCTTTGTATGGCTTCTTAGCTCAGAAACAGCTGGCCCAGTGGGAGTGTAAAGGTGACCAAGACCTCAGAGGCCTGGAAAGAAGTGAAAAGTAGCCCCCCAGGTTTGACGTCTGAGCACCCCAACTGGATGGCAGAGCTCCAAGCTCCAACACACTGGATTAGCAATGGAGTGTCCTCCAACTGCCACAGGGTTTGGGGTCCCCGGGAAAGCAAAAGGGATGCTCAGACTCTAGTGGCCTAGGTGAGACCATAGACTACTGGTGAAAGTAAATGACCCCAATCCACACAGGACAAAAGAGTTCCAGCTCAAGGAGTGAGCCTTGGCTCTTTAGCTCATGCTTTTAGCTCTGGTGGCCCCTGATTCAATCCCTGCTAGGCCAGTCAAGACAGTAGCTGTCATATGTGCAGTTCCCATGGGCCCAAGGAGTGTAAAAAGTCCCCTTCCCTCCCCAAGCACCTGGGAACAGCTGGAGGCTATCCTACCTTGGAGTCCTTGGCGTAATACAGTGTCCGCCCCCGCAGCTTGAAGTATCGCCTCTTCCACCTCTGGAAGGAGCTTGTCTGCTTCAGTAACAGCCCCTCCTTCACACTCTTCTGCAAAGAAAGCCCCAGAGCCACTGTGAGCCATTCACACTCGCATCCTCCTCTAGCCCCAGGGGGCCCAAGGCTCAGCCCCTGCATGCTCAAGACATGGGGTATACACAGACTGTTCCAGTCTAGAGCCCTGGTCAGGACTGGCCACCCCATAACACAGCTATGGGGCTTCTGCGGGCTACCGGGAGAAGGGTTAACATGCTACGTATCACAGCAGCGACCTGCCATTCTCATTCCCACATGTGTAGCACTGGAACCTGAGTAAATGCAACTTTGTGGAGTTCCATGGAAGACAACAGTTCTGCCCCTGCTGAGGGTCTGGCCTATTTAATGAACTGGGATCTTAAAGTGCCTGCACATTTCATTTATTCCAACGCCTTTGACTCAGTACAAGTGAAGGTGCGTGGGAACAGGAGGCGGGCCCCTTCCCGCGGCCACTGAATGAACCTGTGTGGCCCCTCTGTTTTTGGTACACACGGAGGAGGCTTGGAGGCCTTTCCCCCCTCCTTCTACACATGTGTATAGCTTCCATTAGTATTCAGGGCGGCTGCACCCCTGCAGCGCTGGCAGAATAGGCGTAGACTAAGTGGAATACTAATGATCTCCCAGCAAGATTTCTAACCCTGCATCTTGCCTGCATCTCAATAGCACAGAAAGCACTTTGAACAGCTCAGCGTGGAGCACAGAGGGCAGTGAACACAGAGGGCACTTCAATTACGCACGTGTCGTTTTTAAATGCGTTGGGACATTAAGGATTCGATTAGATAACTGAGCTGCTAACGCTGGGACTGCAGAGACCAAAGCGGAGATGCCACGGGGACTCCAGACCCATGTGCTCTGTTGCAGATCTGCTAGCCAATCTGCCCCCCCACTCTGAGAGCAAAATGAACACTGCATTTTTGGGTTCCCACAAGAAGGGCTTTGCATCTTTCCCACACTAGACTTGGTTTGCAGTCAGTCTACACTGGATTTGCATGATTAGACATACCAGGCCCCATTCATAGATTTCATAGACATTTGGGCTGGAAGGGACCCCGGAGGATCATCGAGTCCAGCCCCCTGCCCCAGGGGCAGGAAGTCAGCAGGGATCATAGAGTCCCAGCAAGATAAGCATCCAAATGTGTCTTGAAGGCGTTCAAAATGGGTGCTTGAATCACCTCCAGCAGCAGTCTATTCCAAACCTTGGGGGCTCGGACAGTAAAGAAGTTCTTCCTTATGTCCAGCCTGAATCGGTCGCAGCAGAGTTTGTGACCATTCGATCTTGTCATCCCTTGGGGTGCTCTGGTGAACAGACGCTTCCCCAGATCATGATAAGCACCTCTGATAAACTTATAGGCAGCCACCAGATCACCCGAGCCTGCGCTTTTCCAAGCTGAAAAGTCCCATGGCTCTCAGCCTCTCATCATAAGGTCTCTTTTCCTGACCTCTGATCATGCGCGTGTCTCTCCTCTGCACTCTCTCAAGCTTCTCCACTTCCTTTTTGAATTGTGGAGCCCAAAACCAAATGCAGTACTCCAGCTGCGGCCTCACCAAGGCCAGGTACAACAGGAGAACGATGTCCCGGGATTTGCTTAAGCATCTATGGATGCCAGCCAGCGTTTTGCTCGCTTTACTAGCCGCAGCATCACATTGAAGGTTCATGTTCACCTTGTGGTCAATCATGACCCTCAAGTCCCTTTCATCTGTAGTGCTAACCAGCGCAGCACTGCCAAGCCTATAAGCATGCTGTGGGTTTTTCCTCCCAAGGTGGAGAACCTTGCATTTTTCGGTGTTGAACACCATCAGGTTCTCATCCGCCCATTTCACGAGCCTGTCAAGATCTGCCTGGATCACCCTCCTGTCCTCAGGTGTGGATGCTTTACCCTGGAGTTAAGTGTCATGGGCAAACTTGGCCAGTCCGCTTCTGACACCAGCGTCCATATCATTGATACAGATGTTAAACAGTATAAGCCCTAGGACAGAGCCTTGAGGGACCCCGCTGGTGACTGCACACCAAGATGATTGGCTTCGGTCAACCACCACCCTCTGAGTCCTACCACAGAGCCAATTCCCCAGCCAGCGGATCGTGGTGAAGTCGAGGCCGCATATAGCCAGTTTTGCCAAGAGGTGATCGTGGGATACCAGATTGAAGGTTTTTTTAAAGTAAAGATACACCACATCAATCTCTTCCCCCTTGTCCAGGTGATAGGTCACCTGGTCATAAAAGGGCTGGTGTAAACTAGGTGCAACTCCCTTGACACCAGTGGGATGATGCTGGTAGAAGAAGAGAGACAGAGTCAGGTCCCTCTTCTCCCTGCTCTGCACCTGGGCTGGCAGCACAAAAAGTTCACAGACATCTTTATTTACATACTAACTGCCCTAAGCCAACGTACCACGTCCCCATAGCTGACAGTCCAATCTCAAATCAAGGCAGTGTCTCTATTCATGCACAGACATCAGCGTTGTCCTGAGATCAGGGAACTCCTGCACGTGCTGTAGCGCTTTTCTCATCTGGGTCTACCAGGCCAGCAAAGGACAATACAGACACAGAGATCTGACCTGGCAGGATTCTTATGCTAGAACTACACAGCTGAGAGGGCACCATGGCAAAGCAGCTAAAGCTGTTGCTACAGCTCGGGAGGTGTAAATTCAAGCCTCGCTCCAGACTCATGCCAGCAGCTCACCCTCTCACTCAGCTCTGAACTGCCAGCTGGTCCTCCAGGCTGAAGAGCCAAAGGCAGCCAGGCATGACAGCAGCATGCTGTTGGCTACAGAATCTCTATGCTACCCCAATGGGCACCTGGGCTCAGGTGGCATGGTAACACATAACCTACAGTTCCACATAGAAGACAGACAGCATAGTACATTACGGATACCACAGCACTCCTCAGAAAGGAAGAAGGCTACAGTGGGCAGGATACTAGCCTGAGATCTCAATTCAACATTTACCTCTGCCACAGACTCCATGAGCAACATTAGGCAAATCGCTCAGTCTCTCTGTACCCCAGTTCCATATCTGTACAATGAGGATAACAGCACCACCCTGCCTCACAAGGCTGTTGTGAGAATAAATGCATTGGAAATTGGTAAAGAATTCAGATGCAAAATAATAGGGATCAATAAATGCCTTGAAAGAGGCTGGATGAAGAACAATATTGGGAGAGTTATACTTTCAGAAACCAAAAGGCATTATTTCCTTTTTGAAAGCAAAGCTCATTTTAGGAAATGGAACGCAGAAAACACAGTTCATGCTGCTCTCTGCAGAAGCCCATTCTCTAGGTAAAATGCAACACCACAAACATCAAGCCATTAGTATGTTACACCTACTACTCCTGTATCTGTTCTAGATACTTGCATACTTTTGCTACAGAACTGCCAACTCAGTCTGTTCAGAAATCATTCCAAAAAGAAGAATCACAAGTTTGGTTGAAATACATTTTGGGTTCTTTTTTCTGCTTCTCATCACAGCCCTTAGGCTGCACACAGATCCCCTTTTTATGCTTTTCCCCAATTGCATGAGGTAAGAATCTTACTTTTTTTTTATAATAAAATAAATAAAAGCCAAGAGATATGTAATTGACATGAATCTAGGAGCAGGGAGTTTTAAGAAACATAAGTAATAAGGTAAGATTCTGTAAAAACAATTGCAAAAGTTGGCAATGCTGTTGCTATCTTCTTTGCTATTCCAGCACCTAGTCTAGTGGTTATAATAACCAACCCAATTTGAACAGGCTATAAGCAAACTTACTTGGTTAGAGGAGTAGAACCAAGTGGTTTTCAACTTTTTTAGACTCAAGACACCCTATGTTAAACTTAAGGCACTCCTTGGAAAATTCCAGGTCTTAAGCTTTCACCATGTTTTGGCTATGAAAATAGTACAGCAATTCTTCTGTTGTAAAAGTTCAGAAAGACCCCAACAGGTCAGAAGGTTTTTGACACTATGGATTCCTACTGGAAATCTTTGAGTTTATTCTGTGTGTGGGTGTTTTGCGTACCTAACAGCGCTAATATAGCATGGCATCCTTGCATCACTCTTAAAAGGGTCTCATGGAACCCAAGGATGCCTTGGCACCTCAGGTGAAAAATCACTGATCTAAACAAATCACAACTTTGTGTATTCAATACTATTTTGTCTTCTGTTATTTCATTTCAATTATGTACTACTATGTTGATGAAAACAACAAAGCTTAATCTGCAAAGACAGATTTAAGTAAAAATCTGGCTGTTCATCTTTACATGAGTGCAGCGTACAAGAATAAAAGCTTCCTTTTATACAGTTTGTGAACCCCTGTGTGGTGCTCACTGTGTTCTGTTAGATGCTAAAAGAAACAAGGTAAAGCAGTGGTCCTCAACCTTTCTAAATCAAGGCACCCCTCAGAAAACGCCAGCTCTTAGTTTTCACTTGTTTTTGACTAAGGAAAAATAATAGAGCAATTTTTCTGTTGCAAAGAACTCAGAAAGACCACAACAGATCAGAATGGTTTTACACTATGAATTCCTGTTTGAAATCTCTGTCTTAATCCTGTGAATCGTATTTGCACACCTAATAGTGCTAACACTGCATGATACCCTTGAAAAGATCAGGGCAGCCCAGGGTGCCATAGTACCCTAGCAGAGAACCACTGAGCTAGGGCGTGTAGCTAAGCCTTACAAGTTTTCATGAATTTAATAAACATGGTTATACCAGGCCGTTGTTTCCATGTGGTTTCTTCATACTGGCTTTCTTACGGAAAGAGCAAAAAAAGACAATGATACGAGAAGAACAGAACTCAGGATTACATCCTATCTGCCATGTTTCAGCCCTGTCTTGTTCAGGGTTTAGCCTCTGACCTTGAGTTTGGAGGTCAGTCACACTAGTTCAGTAACAGAAAAGTTCCTTCTATTCTATGAACTGTTTTTGTGATTTTCTGCTGAGCAGCTTTTGTTGCTAATTAGACCAAACTAAATTTCCAAGTCTGCTACTGTATCATCATCAGCCCATGATCAATCAAATTCTCTCAAAAGTCCTGCAATTGCTTTGTGAGTTTAGCACCCCACTGGAGTCCCTTGATATGTGAAACAAGTGCTATGTTTCAAAGTCCTCCTTCTGCTCAGTGTAAATTGTAGCATACTTGTGTGCCCCTTGAATAAAAATGCAGACACCATCCCCCAGCAAGTTCCACTGAGTGCCAACAGGAAGCATCAATCCCATTATTTCTGTCAACCAATTGTGAAGCTCACAATGGTTGTGGAAGAATTTTTGAACTTCCATCATGAGATGCATTAAGTTCCAGCTCTTTCCAAGGGAGGTTTAAATACTCTGCTTAGTAAGCCAGGAGCTTGCAATAATAACAACTAGGAAGATCGCTAATCTTTTTCATGTTATTTTCACTGACTGAGCAAATGGCACAGGTCCCATTGTCCTCTCCTCCACATTCTGGGACAGCATTATCAGCAATTCGGACAGCTTTATTTGCAAATGCAGAATCAACAGTGTTTAGCAGGAATGCAACTCTCCCTTTAATTGGGCCTTTCCTCAGGTTTGATCAGACACCTTATATGAACACATTGATTCTTACAGTTCTTTCTTAAAAGTTTCTCTCCATTTCTTCATTTGTCACAATTGGCAGTGGAATTGCAAAATTAAATCTCTCTGGAGGAGTATATATACAGCAAAGTGCTTCAATCATTCTGGAAATTGCTTGTTTTGTGCTACACCAAAGGCAGCATTAATGAACAAAAGGAGCCTGCAACTTTCTTAAGCTCAAATTCTTGTCTTGTTCTTCATGGGCCAATCATCATCCAACAAAGGCTTACTGGGGATCCCTGCTATACACCAATGCAAAGAATTAAGGGGGACACAAAGTCCGTTATTCTTTTACAAGGGTTGTCCACATCACTAGATGTGTAGCTTCCACTGGGCTGCTTTTGCTCTCCGTCGTACACTGCTGAGTGGCTGTGCATATAGGCACAGGGTGGGTGGTGCACTGGAACAACACAAAGGGTTGCAGCAGATTATGTCCCCCGCCAACAAATGGGAAAACATGCAATTTTATTGACTGATACTCTAGGAAGAGCAGTGTTCTTCCACTGAGAGGCTGCAATCCAGCTGAAGTGAAATGAGACATGTTGCAGATCACAGCCTAGGGCAGGGGTGGGCAAAATACGGCCCGTGGGCCACATCTGGCCCATGAGGCCATTCTATCCGGCCTGTGGGGCCCCTACAACATTTCAGAAAATTCTATCCAGCACACAGGGCCAGTGCCAGCCGGGACCCTGCGCTCCTGCAACCCTGCTCTGGGCCCTGCCGGCACTGGCCCCGGGACACGGTGTGGGCCCCGTGCTCCCGCTAGCTTCTGCACCTGCTCACTCCCAGTGCCCCACAGCCCTGTGGTACAGGCAGAGGGTCAGAGCACAGCCCCAACCCCCTGCACACTGGCAGGGAAGAAGCTGGTACTGAGCATGGGGAAAAGCAGCCCCTCGCCTGCCCCATGGCCGGCACTCCCTGCTGCAGGCACTTGCAGCCCACGTGGGGCTGTCTGAAGCAGGCACAGGCAGCCCCATGAGAGCTGCAAGCGCCTACTGTGCAGGGTGCC
>NW_017729029.1:8347920-8356157 GCF_001723915.1 Gavialis gangeticus
CCACGTGGGGCTGTCTGAAGCAGGCACAGGCAGCCCCATGAGAGCTGCAAGCGCCTACTGTGCAGGGTGTCAGCCACGGGGTGAGCAAGGGGCTGCTTTTCCCCCCGCTCAGCACCAGCTTGTAACCCGGCCCCACTGCCAGCCTGGGCTCTATGCCAGCTCTGGGCTCACCTATCAGCGGCAGAAGCTACGGCCCCACCACTTGCCACACAGGGCAGTGTTGGCTGCTGCTGGCTGCCCATAGCTCGTGTGCTGGGCAGCCCAGAGGCAGCACTGGCAAACAATGTCCAGGGCGGCAAGCAAAGCGGGGGGGAAGCCGGAGCCGGCACAAGCCCCAGGCTGGCAGTGGAGTCATGTTACAAGGTGGTGCTGAGTGCAGGGGGGAGGGGAAGTGGCCCCTCACCCGTCCCGTGACCGGCACCCCTTGCAGCCCACATGGCTGAAGCAGGCACTGGCAGCCCCACATGGGCTGCGAGTGGCTGCACAGGGCGCCAGCCACGGGGTGGGGGAGGGGCTGCTTTTCCCCGGGCCACTTTTTCCTGGGCTCCTTCCCTGCCCAGGGTCCTCCCTGGCCCTTCCCCCCTTACCTGAGGTTCCAGCACGGGCCAGCCATGTGGTCCTGGTCCAGAAGCCCCTGCTAGGGCTTTGGGCTCAGGGCCTGTTGTTGTGGTAGCCCACCAGGCTTCTCCTGGGTCCTACTGCCCTTTGTTCCTGTCATTTTTGCAGATAAATATTAATTTTCTAAATTTTTTAGGGGCCCCGTGGGCCAGATAGAATGGCCTCACGGGCCACATCCGACCTGCAGGCCATATTTTGCCCACCCCTGGTGTACAGGATTATCAGTGTTCTGCTCTTGTACTTCAGACATTTATTTCAGTGTCATCTGATACTAAAGTATCAGAAGGAATCAATTTGTTGCTCTTTTCACCATGAACATGGCCCCCTTTCTATGCCAACAGTGTTTACATCCCGTTCCAGCTGAACAACGGATTGATCTGTACTACTTAAGTCCATTCAGCAAGCTTGCTTCCACCCCCCAGTCACTAATGACTCCACCCCACTTCCCTTTCCTTGTGGGTTTCTAGACAGTTCAATAGCTCTCCAATTGCTGCTAGACCAGCAGAGCCTGTACCTTGATATTCTCCTGACATCCCTTTCAGAAGGCTATAACTTTCCATTCACAGAATAAAGTCAAAGCCCAGGCTTACAAGTCCCACACTGCTTTTCCTGTCACAAAAGTACATTATTTTATTCCTGGATTTTAAAAAAACAAACAAACAAAAAAACCATAGTGCTTCCTGCTGTCTTCACAAGTGCAAAGAACTGACAGGCCACAGTACACAAACCTGGCATTTTTCAGCATAGTCTCTTTTGCTGACACACAATTGCTGTGGCTCAGCTACAAGAACCTGCATGGTATTCTGGGCCTTTGCTTATGCAACAGGACCATGCCCTGACTCTCCAGGATCCCAGCATCAGCCATACTATGCCTAGGGTACAGTTTATTGAATGACTGACTCACTACTCTAAGGTTAGGGACAGAAGTTACACACAAACTGGTTTAAGTAATCAGAAACTGGTTTAAACCTGTAACAGAACAGAAATTCAGTGCGTATAAACAGTTTCAAGATGGCTGAAACTGGTTTTAAGATAAACTTGGCTGAATGTAGTATCAGACTTAACTGATTTGGGTCAAACCAGTTTATGAAAATTCTGTCCCAGACCCCTTCCTGGTTCAACTTAAATCACAGTCCCCCAGGATCCCAGCATGCTTTCCAGAATTGGGCTGGGCTGTGCTGTCTGCTCCAGCAGAGAGGGTTGGGGGGAGAGGCAGGGCAGGGACCACCCTACTCCCCCAGCAAACCCCGGCTGGAGTTTGGGGCTAGGGAGGGCATTAAACTTCTCTTCCCCTGAGTACAGAGCTGCCCTGCCCTGCTAAAAGCTTACTGCTGGCTACATCTGTGGACTACAAATCTCAGAGGCACCTGGAAGCAGCAAGAGGAGGTGATGAGCAACCCTATAGAGTCCTGCTGCTGTGATTCTGGACTGCAAATCCCAGAGACCTCAGGGGCAGCAGGAAGGGGAAGCAAACACACAGCCCATGCTGCCTACTGTCAGAGAGCCATACTTAGCACCCCCAGCTTCTGGCCTGAGCCACTGCAGGCATGTGGCTGCATTTCCTGAATCAAAAGTGAATGTATGTCCAGTTGTTTCTCAGTTTAATCTCTGCAGTTCAGACTAACCTGCAAAGACTGAATTGATTCAGCCTCGGGATTTTTGACTGTCTGTACTTAGCCTAAGTGCTTATCTCTAATTTGCCCTACTGCACAACCCACTTGGAAAGTTCAACTGAAGTTCCACCTCCTGGTTACCCACTCCAAGCAAGGACATTAGATCAGAGGACAAGAAACCACACAAACAAGTAGGGTGGTGGGGATTTGGCATGACTCTGTGAAAGGAGGATGACAGGAAGCAGCCAGAGACAGTTGCAATTCTAAATGAGTGGGAGGACTTCATCGCACATAGGCCAAAAGCAAAATAAGGCCACCATGCTCTCATCACCGGTCACAGAATATCCTGCAATGCTCTGTCCTGTTCTTTAAATAATTTGCATTTTTCCTCTCATGATTCCAAGATGAAGAACAAAACCCTTCAGCCACAAATTTTCTTTGTTTCTGAATGAAGCTGCAACTCAGTGCTACTTATCCATGAAGAGGTATTTGAGACCCTAAAGTTTTTAGACTCCAGTACATCCTTGTTAGTAAAACATTTTAGTTACTTTTCAGGCAGGACTTTGGCAATGTCCTCATCTCCCTTTTCACCTGTGGTAGACAATAAGGTGTTCCTGGTGTTTTGAAAGTGTTCTCTGTAGTTGGGAGAGAGGATTCAAAATGGCAATTCTGGGGATTCCTTCAATTAATGTAGGAGCCTGTGAATGCAGGGGCCTGGACTCAACAGTGCAGGAGGGCTTGCATTTTAATGTAGTCCTTGGGTCTTAGGGAAGTCGGCCCCCTGAAGAGCCAAGTTTGGGTCACCCTACATTAAAGCAGGGGTGGCCAACCTGCAGCATGGGCCACTTGTGTGTGGGGCACATGGCAGACCAGGAAGGGGGCAGATAGCAGGCAGAGTAGGAAACAGAAAGCAGAGCAGGAGCCAAGCAGAGAGCCCAGGGCAGGGAGCAAAAAGCAAGGTATCAGATTGGGCAGATGAAGGAGTTTGGAGAGGTACTCTGGAAGGTGGCAGAACTAATTTATGCCACGCCTGCCAAAAAGGTTGGCTCCCATTGCATCCCACAAAACAGGGCTCTAAACAAAGATGAATGCAAAGCTACTTCCAAGTAGTAAAGTATTTATCTTCTTGACGCTAGATTTCATGGCAGATTTCAGGGAACCCTCTCAGCTGGATGCCCATTAAACTTCCCACTCTAGAGGCTGCAAGCCAAGAACCTTGCAGACCTGGCCCCTTGTTACAGGCTTTCAAAGAAGTGATGTAAAGACGAGATTTCTTTGAGCTAACACTGCAGTCCTACTTTGCCTCTCAGCTGTTCCAGAGTCTGCCATAAAGCCTTACTTTGTCCTTCCTCAGCCAGGCATACCCCTGCTGTCATTCCCAAAGCTCGACTTCTAAGCAGTCTTAAGGCTGTACACTAAACCCCCAACAAGCGCCCCTTCCCAACCCCACACCCACCCATTCATGTCTGCCTGGTGGTATCAGAGGATGCACCTTGTCACAACTTCTGCTGCAAGTTCATTCCTGGCTAGCTAAGGCATTTATACTCATGTGGCAGGGGCTTTGCCCATGGAGCTCTACTGAAAAAAAAAAAGCTGTCATTTGGCCAGCAGAGGGAGCAGGAGTTAACACTGAAAAATATCCCTAGAGCCATGCTTCCTTCAAAGATAAGATGTATGACAAGAGGAGTACAGTCAAATGAAAAGCCAGTTTGCAGCATGCACTTTTTAAAGGTTGCTGAAAAGCTACTGAATGCTCCAGCTAACCAAGTTTAGGGAAGGGACATTAAGTATAGAAAGAAGTAACATTTTTATTACTGTCATCTCCTCTGTGACATCCTCTAGGCTAAAGATGGATCTAGCGTTTTGCAGTAACAGATGCTAAGGACGCATGAAACTTAAAGCAGCATCAAACAAATGCCTCTGAATCACGAGTCAGACACTCCAAAAAGCAGGAGACTGGCTAGAGAAAAATCACCACTTTTAAATGTGTATTTGGGGGGTTTTTGAGACTTCAGAGTGCAATTTGGATTGTGTTTTCAAGCTTCTGTAATTATGACAGTAAACAATTTTTTAAAGGATAAACTGAGATTCTCCCCTAGGCACAGGACTCAAGGAGCAGAGATGGGCTGCCATTCAGAACAGTCTTGGACACATTTTTGTTTTAGCCCTGCAACTTAATTAAGAAGCAGGAGGGAAGCAGCAGCTGAAGGCTGAAGCAGAAGGATGTCATTTAGAACCCTGCGAGAGGCTACTGCAGACATTGCAAGCCACCAACTACCAGTCAGCTATTATGAGTAACTCAACTTAACACCTTTTTAAAATAGTAATTCTTGTGCCCAAACTTTCCAAAGACTCTTTCTTTGCTGTTTATCTACAGGTGTGCCAGGGAGTTACTGAGTTTACACTTCCCTTTTCTGGCCTCTTGATATAAACAAGTTCCTTCTTCCTTGTAATGCATCTGCCCTAATCAGAGGTATCGCCTGTCTCTAAGGCATTTAAAGTGGCTGGTACTGTTGTCTGAATTTCTACCCTAAAAGTATGCTCTACAGGAAACTAATCCATGTTCCATTGCTCATCAGGTCCTTTCAGCCTTTCAATTAATCTGGCTAGTCTAATGGTCAAACTAGAACAGAGGCCAGTAACTCTGCCATCCCCTTCAGACTCCCTGTATCTGAACATGGCTCACTGCTATGGGACAGCTAGTTAGATCTGTGTCCTGTTACATGGGAACACTGTGAAAGAACAGTACTGGCCTCACAATACTGGAAAGACAGGGTGAAGGGATGGCCTTGTGTCATGTAGAGGATAGGTTACAGTGGCAACAGCTGCAGTGGGCACGCTTCCTTCCCCCTTTGCAAGTGAATCCATGGCTTAGTGCAGTTACCTGTGCTTCAGGACACGAGACAGATGTTTAGCGCATCGAACTAAACTAGCTGTTGACACAGCTACCCACTCTCTGAATTCCACTGCAGACCTGGCCATACCGGTGACTCTTAGGACACGATCGTTACAATCTGTTGTGATGAACAAAGGAGCTAGGCTTTCTTTTAGGAAGGAAAAAAACAAGTGTCAAGTCCCCTCTGGGGACTCAAAAGTTAATATTTTGGAAATCTCATTAATTGTAAGCCATTCTCAGGTTTTCTGAGGCTCACATGCATGTTTTTTCTGTGGTTGGGAGTGGCAAAACTGGGCCAAGCTGGGCTGAGTGCTGCCTAGAGCCAACCAGCCTCAGGCTTTGGGAACATTTCACAGGCTTTCAGTGCTGTCTCCTGAATCTCTGGATTCCCTGTAGTGCCACATCCATGCTGCAGGCAGGAAGTCTTGTTGACTAGACCAGAGAAGAAAGAGACAAACCCACACAGCGGACTAAACTGGCAGCTTTTAGCTCTGCTGTCACCCTAGCTACATTTCTTTTGTCCAAATGTCACAGTGAGCAGCAGAGACTCCCTCCCTTACATCCCATCCCCATGCTCTCAAATCAGGTTGTCCCTCCCCCCTTAGTAAGTTGCAGAGGAAATTGAGGGGAAGAGCCACTGGGAAGAGAAGTGTAAAGGGAGAGAAGAGTTACCACCAGCCCAGCATAATAGCAACTTTTGCAGTTGTGGATGGGCCTGGCCTCCTTGCAAGTGAGAGATGGGATAAAGGGGCAAGGCAAGGACAATCATGTAAGTCACCACAGCAGGCTCAGCCAGTTTCTTCACTGAAAGGCCTGCAGTGAAGTAGCTTCCCAGGCTAGACACAAAGCTGGTCAGGGCCAGTACTTCAGATTGGTTGCCCTCCCCTCCAGGCACCTCAATAATATGTCTGGATTGTCATTAGAAGAGCTCCTGCTGAGCCATGGATAGCCATCTGGATAACACTTGGCCTCACTTACACTAAAAGGGAGCAGAGTGCTTTTTGAAACCCTGGCCTTGGCTGACCTGATAACAGAATGATTAGCAGCTCCCTGCTAGGGTAATTTTATCCTCAGGGAAATCAGACTCCCTGAGGTAACCAAGATGCATCTGATGAGGACATCCCAATACCAAGTGCAGAGCCCTGACAGGGGTGTAGGTTGTTGCCATGTTCGTCTAAGGACATAGGCAGACAAGGTTCTTTGGGTGAATCTGATATCTTTTACTACCTTTTAAGTTGGTCTAATAAAAGATATCAGATTCACCCAAAGAGCCCTGACAGAACCTTTTCTGCGCTCTCACTTGAAATGCAGCTCAGAAAAATTTCTTGAATTTGGATGAAAAGAACTTCTCCCACAATGATGTTTTCTTTGAGTACTTGATTCTGCAGAGGTCTAGAGGTAGCTGAACAGATTACCCTGGGCTGCCCTGTGAGTGCTGCTTCTGTTTTTCCGCTCACCTTGATGTCTTGCCTCCTCCCTGTCCTAGTTGAGCAGGCAGAGAGGAGAGATATGGCAAGGGAGGCCAAAGCAATACTGACCAAAATCTGATGAGCTCTCTCCCTAAGAGTTAACACAATCAAAATCCTCTTCTATGTAATGTCCCATAAGGGATTTCATTCCTTGAGAGACTCCTCGGAGAATGTGGGAAGCCCACCCTTTTGGTCACGATTGGTGGAAAATGCAGCTGAAACAGACCCCAAAGACATACAAAGAGAGCTGCTCTGCTCCGATTTTTCTGGAGCCTCACTCAGAATGTGGCTATTTCTTGGCTGGTCTTCTGCAGGATTTGTGTGTTTCCTTAGCATTCCCAGCACCTGGACTGCAAGGGACAGAGCTGCAGCACAGGAATCCAATATTTTGAGATGGTCCAAATAAAAACAAGATGTTTTAAACCGCTGATTCAACGAGAAGTCTGAAAACAGGCTGAAAAAGGGATTTCCCAAAGTAACATTTTTCAAGCTCAAACTCAGAGAATTCTTGGTGCCACAGTCAACTAGGAGGCTCAGCCAGCCTTTGAAATGAATTTTCTGCAGTAAATTTAGATTATAAGAGAAATTCTCCAGAGCAGAAATGGTCTTCTACCAGCAGCTGAGGAAGTAGGGCAACATTGGTGGGCTCTGACTCTCAGCGTGAGTCTGCCCCAGGCAACCATTCTAGGGAGAAGCTGGAGAACCCATTGCCAAGGGTCTGTATAACTGCACAATGCAGAGCCCTGAACTCAGAAAAGCAAGACTGCCCTTGGCAATAAGCTTAAATCAAATGAGCAAATCCAAAAAATAAGAGCATTTCCCAGGAGCCCATAGCTGTGACATTTCTTGAATGCTGGCATGCTGCCACTATGCACTGAGCATGGGTATCCCTTCACAGATCTCCTTGGCTACAGGGTCAATTATCCAGTGGAGAGAATGATGTGAAGAGGCTCATGAATTAACATACAACAGCCTTTTATAAATTTCACCAGAGTTCCTATTAGGAAGAAGTCTATGATTAGACAGCTAATTAATCTATGGAACTTGAGCCTACAGGACGGCCTATTGCTACGTCAATTAGCAAAGTAGAACTATAAAAAGGAGTCTCTAGGCCTTTACTTAAAGAGGAACAGCAGCAACCCCCTGGGAACAGTTACCAAGCCTTGCAATCACAAGGCTTCTGGACCTTAGCTGAATAGCTGGTAGGGTCAGGAAGCATCTTCTTCCACAGCAGTTTTTACAGTCTTGGGAGCACCTTATAAAGATTTAGACACTTTTCCTCAGTATTATCTGTACAGGCTGCTCTCAAACGGTCTGTTCAATATAGCTACTCAGCCGTCTTAAGTTGCACTGTGGACACAGCCTGGCCCTGTCTCCCTTCCTGGATAACTGTGGGAATTATTTCATCCACTGGTTGGGGTGGTAATTGTTATTTTGGGTGCAGGGCCACTTACTGAGTTTTGGCAAGCTGTCAAGGGCCACATGGGTAGCCCTGCTGCTTGATGGATGGCCCGCCCCCTGGGTGCCATCTTGTGATAAGAAGTCATGTTCCTAATCCCTGGCCTTTGCCACCAGAAGTCCCTCCCCTTCTCCTGGAAGTAATCCTTTCAGCAAGGGGTTTTGCTATCTTGGAACCAGAAA
>NW_017729029.1:8356168-8395038 GCF_001723915.1 Gavialis gangeticus
GATCGTCTGGACCAGCTGATTTAAATACATCCCGTCCCTCCAGAAGTTCCCTTACTAGATCCTCACTGACCCTAGGTCTGGGTGTGCCTCCCTGGGGGCCTATGGGGGTCCTGGTGGGGGGAAGTGACCTGAGCCTTGCTTAGAAAAATGGAGGCAAAGAATTTGTTAAATAGGTTAGCTTTATCATCTGATGCGACTACCAGATTTCCTAGCATGTCTTGCAGAGGCCCCACATTACCCGGTACCTTCTTCTTACCCCCTATGCATTTAAAAAAGGACTTCTTGTTGTCCTTGATCCAGGTAGCCAGTCCCAGTTCCTTCTCCGCCTTGGCCTTCCTGACCACCCCCCTACAGCCCCAAGCAACCGAGGTATAGTCCTGCTACAACATCTACTACAACATTCATTAATTTGTTTTCAACAAATATTTTTGTCCTGGTTTACATGTGTCTGTGTAGTGTACATAGAGGTTTCATAGTTTCATAGTTAGTAGGGTCAGAAGGGACCTGAGCAGATCATTAAATCCGACCCCCTGCAATGGCAGGAAAGAGTACTGGGGTCAAACGACCCCAGTAAGGTGATTGCACAATATCTTAAAATGAAGTCTTACTCTTGTATGTTGTGGGAGGGTGAGCAGTATAGGTTTGTGGGGGCTATGGATGTGTCTGTGGGGGGTTGGATAGGTGTGGGGTGAGGAAGCATGTGGGTGGGTGTGGGGGAATAGGGACACTCTGTCCCTCCATCCCCCATTGCGCATCACGCACACACACAAACACTCACACTCTGTCTCTCTCTGTCCCTCCCTCACTGCTTTCCGTGTATCTCCCCCTCTGTCCCTCCCTCACTGCATGGACGCATGCACACACACACATCCACCCCTCTCAATCCTAGCCCCGGCATACTGGCGTGGTCCCCATGCTCCCACGGTCTGGCAATGCAGCCGGAGCCACATGGTGCTGCAGTGGCTGGCAGGCAGAAAAGCAGTGAAAGCAGCAGCAGACAGGGGGTAGTAGGAGCGAGCGGGTGTATGGGACCTCAGTGACAGCTGGGCAGGAGCACAGGGCCCACGCTGGTACACCAGGGCCAGTACCAACAGGGCTGAGAGCAGGGTGGCAGGAGCATGGAGCCGGCCTGGCAGGGTCTCCATGGAGCTGAGGGAGCCAGCCTGGCTCCACAGAATCCCTGCCAGCCCAGCCCCGTGCTCCTGCTGCCCCACTCAGGGCCCCCCCGGTGCTGGTCCTGGGACACAGTGCAGGCCCTTTGCTCCTGTCCAGCTGTCACTGCACTCCAGCATGCCTGCCAGCTGCCACCACTTTCCCCACTTTCTTGCACACTACAGCAACACTCAAGCACCACGTGGTTCCCAGCTACACAGCTGCAACTGCAGGACTTGGCAGGGGCTGGGCCAGCCCCAAGGACTTGGACTATCGCATTCAGTTCTCCCCTGCTTCCCACCCCCACTTATCTGAATTTCCCTCTGGCAGTGGGGGGCAGGAACAGCGCCAGGGTCCCAGACCAGAAGCCTCTGGTAGGCAGGGCTGGGTGGGCCTTGCTGCTGGGTTCCTGGGTCCTGCCACCCGTTTCCCCTGGGTCCTATTGCTCCTGGCTCCTGTCATCTTTGACAGGAGCCAGGAGCAGATAAATATTAATTTTCTCAATTTTTAGGGGCCCCACAGGCCAAGTAGAATGACCTGGCAGGCTGGATGCAGGCCATATTTTGCCTGCCCCTGTACTAGCTCTTTCCCACATCTAATAACAAGGACACATTGGTCAATGGTTAATTATACTCAGTTGATGCTAAGCCAGTCTGTACTGCATTGAGGTCCCTTCATGTAGGGACCCCACTGGGGAGAGCCAACTCAAGGGAGAGGGTATATGCTGTAGAAAATAATCCCCCCAAGTGTCAATACTACATTGCACTGCACACCAATAACATTCAATGTTTCAATTTAATGGGACACAATGACCTGAAGGGATTCGATCACAGTGTCCAAGGCTGGGAGCCAGCTCCGAGACACATACCTTCCCCCAGAGCAAGCAGCCCACTACTAATCCATGACTATGCCCCATAGTGTTGCATGGACATTCACCCCTTTCTATTCATCTCCCATGCCTAGGGGAATCCATCATTATTCCATGCTCCACTCTGCTAACTTACTGCACAAAACACATAAGATTCATTCCCCATTTCAAAGAGTTTATAATAAAAAAATAGGACAGAGGCAATAGATGAAATAAGCTAGGAGCTGACCAATCCAGCCCACAGAACCATTGGACCTGGATTGTGGATATGGCGCTTTGGCCTTAAGCACTCTCCACATGCTGCCACAAAGACAAGTAGTAGCAACAACTAGGTCCTAGTGCCCACCCCTCTGTTACTTGCGGTAGGTCATTCTGGGCAACAGCGGGAAAAGGTTGCCTAACCTTGCAATAAATGGTTGTGAGAGCAAAAGGAAACAGTGGATTATACTGGGCAGTAATACTAGCTTCACAAGTCCTTACAGATGACATCCAAGCCTAGTGTGAAGCTAGGAATCACCAACTCATTTACAGGTTGGAGGGGGAACAACTCCCCCCCCCCCAAAAAAAAACAAACCCAAGACACAGAGTGATTATTAATGACCAGCCTGAAACCCTAACATGCAATGTAAATTAGCCTATGCTGACCTGCATGCTGCTGTGGTCAGTTCGATTCAACTACCTGAGCCGTAAGTCAAGGATCTCAACACTATTACCTGCAGTACCAACATAGCTACAGTCTGTGCCTCAGAAACCAAGAGTTGATGTCTCCTATTCCCATCAAAGATCACAAGACTACATTTTCTTCCAAGAACAATATAGTCTAACAGTATTTACCTCTCCTGCACCAATGTTGGGGAGGATTAATTAAATTACTGTTTGCAAAGCGGTCTGAGGTGCTCAGATAAAGGGATTGCAGAAATACTCAGAAACCTAATGTCAATGGCTGATTCTTGATTGGTATTTAAATAAGATACAACAATCCTATTCAAACTCTTGCATTCAATTAACAGGGACAGTAATTGTGTTGGATACCAGTGTACAATTAAATACATTTTAATGATGATTAATTACTACTGTGTAATTGACTGGTGTATAAAAAGTAGTGTATGTAGTATATGGTTTTAAATGTATAGCAGCAGGGAGATGGCATTTTGCTAGCTCACCCATGCAGATGCTTGACATAAGGTCTTAATTGATGAGAATGTCAGCACTCAAGGGAGCATTTTTAAAGGGCCATATCCCTTGATTTTCACAGCTAAGGCAAGCAGAAATGCCAAGGCACAGGCTCCCTTCAAAAATTCTGACTGCATCCATCCCGTGGAAGTGACGCATTAATGTGATAAGCATCATCCCTTGTAAAACTTTGTCCTCCAAGACAACGGCATTGCAACGTGACATGTTAGCTTTTGCTTTGTGACTTTAGCATGTTCTCTGGTCTTTCCTCTGCAAGAAGTTTTTTCAAAGTAGCTCATGCTTGTCTGAAATCTTTGTGTCATTAATAATTAGTAGATTGCAGTGCCAAAAAGCTATCTCCCTCAAAAGGTGTGGTTTGCAGTTTCCAAGACTCAGCCGTGAGCCCCCCCCCATGAGCTTATCTCTGCAATGCTGTTTCACTGCTGCATACAGCTGCCCTATGATCTGTTTTGTAACCAACTTAAAACTGATAATCCAACCATGAATTTAAAAAAATGAAAGCTTTCAGGATGAAAGTGAAATTGATCTCAGGTTCCAGTTTGCCAAATTGCACCCAGATTTAAAGTTCTTGTGTTAGGAAAAGCTGAGGGCTCGATTAAACATATCAGTGGGACCCTACTGGGGCCTCAGCTTAACTGAGGCTTCTAGATGCTACTACAATGGAAAGAAGAACAGGGCTGATTGCATGGTAGGTGTCCTTTGATAAAGAGGTGCAGACCCTGAAGTCTATAAACATTACCACGCAACAGCATTGCACAATGCAGGTCAGGAAGCAGCAATTCACACCAAGACAAGTGGTCCCGCAGGATGCATCTCATCATAATGGAAATGAGCTGCTGCAGACTTTATGCTGAGGCAAATAGCCCCACACTGTACACCGAGAGCAAGGCACATTTCACAAAATCAGTGATTTAGCTGAGAGAGATGGACAAATCCCAGCTTTGCTTGCTTCAGCTCAAAGTATTTAGAGAAATTCTCAGGCATCCTCTACAAACTTTTTATACCCTTGCTATGCATCAAATCAGACAGAGGACAAAAAAACAATGCCAGCACCTCCTCTTTGAAATTTCCCCAGGTGGAGGAGAGAGGAGAATTGGGTAGAGGGTTCCCCCATCTGTGACATCAGTTAAAATATCCTGCAAGCAGAAACTTAAAAGGAACAGCTGGAGATGAGAATATTGGCAGGAAGAATGCGGAGGGACAAGTGGAAGGGAATGAAAGTGGTTATTTTAAGAACCAGGAAGCAGAAGTCCCTGCACTAAAATAGATTATGCTGAATCAAGAGTTGAAACGCTACCATGGACCCTGACACTGAGGAAAAGTTTGCCCTTAGTGACTGTGGCTGATAAGGAAATGCCTCTTTTTCCAAGCCCTGGAACACAGGGTTGATAAACAAGGGTAATGCACAGAAAAGGCCAAATAGGGGAATGGCTTTCCCTTCCCACCAACCCACCTTCCCAACAGTACCTAAACACCATACACAGCACTGCACAGCACAACGTGCCTTCTCTTTGCCAAATTATTCCTGCTCAAGTATTAGTCACAGACAGAACCATGAAATGAGTTCACCCCTGTAAGAAACCACTTCAAACCCAGTGATGTAAGCAGTATCTTGCCTCTAGCAGGTTTGGCCCAATATCCACAAAAGCAACATGTTTCAGCAGAGCCAAGCAAAGACACCACCAGGAGACTGGGAAAGCTTACACAACAGTGCAAGAACACAGGCACCTCTAAGCAGAAACTAGACAATTTGTGTGGGACTGACAACAATTTCTGGCTCTAGAAAGACAAAAAGCCATGGTCCCTTTGAGTGGTTGACATGAAATGAAATGAGATAAGCCAGAGAAGGATGACCTCCATTCATATCTTCAAGAGAAGCAGCGTCTCTGGTACACCTGGTTGGGAATTTTCCATCAAATGCAACTTCAAGAAAAATCAAAATCTTCTGCAGGAAAATTTTAACTTTACCATGGAATTTCAGTTATCCATTGGGAAAATGTAACATATTAGGTCAAGTTGACTTCAATCTAAATGCATCAGCTTCTTGATCCAAACTAAACTGTTCAGCTTCAGATCAGTTTGACATTAATCTGTGTCCATCTGACCTACCACAGCGTCTCCGGGGAGCTGTAGTTCAGGTGTCTCACACCTTTATTCTCTTTTATGGTTCAGTCTCTGGCAGGACAGCATTTCTTCTCATGCATCACCATCTCCCCTCTAGTTAACATTATGGCAGTAGCTATGGCAATAATGAGCTGACTGTCAATGGAAAAGCAAATCATAGGGATCACAGGAAAGAAGGGATAGAAAGGACTTCACAGGGTCATCAAGGCAGGATCATCCCCAACTAAACCATCCCAGCCAAGTGTTTGTCTAACCTGCTTTAGAAAGTTTCCAAGGACAGAGATTCTACAGCTTCTCTAGGTAACCTGTTGCAATGCTTGACCACCTTCAAAGTCAGAAAAGTGGCTTAAGCCAGTGGAGTTCAAACTTCCTATAGTCAAAGAACCCTTTCATATCACTTCTGCCTCAAAACCACTACCCCTGGCTCTGTATGCTGTGTGAGCTGATGTGAGACTAAGTGACCTGGCCCAGCAATGGCAACATACCACCTCCCAGTCCACTGTGTCATTATTCCCAATTTCTTTGCAAATGAGGTAGGTTATCAGGGCCTACCACAGAATCCCAGAGTTTCAAGGAACACAGTTTGAATACCACTGGCTTAGGCAGTCATGGTATAATGGTTGACTTCGGCAATCATTTTCGGAGTTTCTGTGTACCCAAAGCTCTAACCCAAGCAAATGGCAGCAGCTGAGTCTCAAAAACTCTGAAGGGCAGCTACATAGAAAATAAAACTCCCACAACTCCTAGAAAGGCTCCTTCCAGGTCAGGAATGAGGCACACATCCTACTGGTGCTCCTGTTGTTCCTACTCTATGGACCCTGCCACACATTCAAATTAAAGCTGGATAGAAACCAGCTATAGAGTTGTTACACATTTTCAAGCACCAACTTTGTAGCTGGTTGGTCCTTTGAATAGCTGGACAGTCATTTTTATGGTGTGATAATTACTTTGCAAGTGTGGCTGGTCTAAATGTATTTATTAACCAGTTAATTGTGTAATATATGTAATGTGTAGCAGGGGCCTATGACTAGACAGGGCCTTTCAGCCTGCCTAGCTGTCAGTCTGGCTATTTTCAGTAGCCCCAAATCCAATTTCAAACATGATAAAGTAAAAATCAGCAAACAGTGAATTTCTGGCAGGCTTCTAACTTGTTTATTGTTTAAGTGGCACACAATGCAGGAAGAGCTATTGAAGGGCAGCTGCAGCTGCTGTAGCATATTTCTCTCACCAGCGAGCAGCAGCAAAACCAAGGGACCATCCTAGCTTCTGCCAAAATGCTCTCACCTGATGATTGCGGCAAAGCTGTCACACCTGTGCCACAGGGGCCCTCAGCTGGAGGACAACAGGGTGGCAGTCAAAAGTAACAAACAGGACCAACCCCATGCCTGACCTATCATGCTGACTGCAGTGAGTTATGCCCAGGATCAATTTCATGGCAGCAGGATTTGAGACTAGGAAGCAACCTGAGGTATCAAGAGGTAGTAATATGTTAAAGCTAAAGGAGGTATTCAAACACAGGGGTTATTCAGCTGCAATACCCAAGAGGACTGGGGAGTGAGGAAATTCTTTGAATGAAAGCTGAAATTCAGATATCATCATCACACAATACTGGGAGCTGAAGCCATGGCTTCACATGCCTTAATCCACACCTGCCTTTAGCCCCCATTGTGACCAGCCCTAGAAGGCTGACTACCCAGGCTCAGTTTGGCTAATCTAAGATGTCTTGTCAATAGTCCTGAATGGGAATCTATGAATCTGGAGTAGCCCTTGGCTTTCCCCTCACTGCCTACTCAGCCTCTTCCTCCATTCAGCAGGATTGGGAGGAAGCAGCCAGCATGGACTTCAAGAAAGCTCACACCACAAATTATTTAGGGAGCAAGCTAAAGCCATACTTGGGGGCAGAATGGTAGCAGCAGTTTCAGTGCTGTGTACTGCTTCCTGGGAACCCAGCATTTCATGGGTTCTAGAGACATGGCAGCTTCTGATAATTCCTGGAAACCCTCAGACTGACTTCACCCTTTTCAGCCTGACCCAAGGTTCCTTCCTCTGTCTGGTTCTGACACAGTTCTCAAGCCACATGTGATGCAATTAGATGTGCTTCCCTTTAGTAGCTGGGGGCCTTTGAGACTTCACTGTATTTCTTCCAATATTGAGAAATGAACAAGCCACTGAAGACAGCTCAATTTTAAATTATCCTTCCTGCCTGTGGGTTTCAGTCAATCCACTGTCAGTCTTTGTGTGCAGAGACCTGATAACCCGGGGGGGGTGCCTACAAAGCAACTTTCTAGAACACAAACATCATGGTTTACATTTTGTTTCCATATTTAACCGTGCGTGCACTCACTCAAACACAGCACAGCACCAACATACAAGTACTGACATCAAGATACCATGGCTTAGTAGGGCCTTAATTTTTGCCTTTACTTCCATCTTTCCCAATGAAGGAATCGGAATAGCTTATTGTTTGAATTCATGGGCACTAAAAGGACTGACCTGCCCTATGTATATTTGCCAACCACAGGTAGAAATTCACATTTTAGGGCTTTCCTAAGCAGTTCTTTGTGCATGGCTGTGTTCACTGGCCCTTTCCCAGTGAGAGCTGTCCTGGAGAGCACCATGAATGCCAGTAGGCTCCATTGTTTTTCCTTTGGTGTACAGAGCATGACAGGCACCAAAGTAGTTAACATAAATACAGCCTCTCTCCTATGCGCCCCTTGCTGGATTGGATGAGCAAAAAACTTTTCAAAAGTAGTCACCAATGTGCATTGGTAACAAAAGTCAGTCATAAACCTGACTCAACTAACCTACTAAGCCT
The DNA here is from genome assembly GCF_001723915.1 of Gavialis gangeticus. Classification (NCBI taxonomy): domain Eukaryota; kingdom Metazoa; phylum Chordata; order Crocodylia; family Gavialidae; genus Gavialis; species Gavialis gangeticus. The sequence goes on from NW_017729029.1 coordinate 8,364,322, forward strand.
TATCTACTGCTTCTTCACATCGCTGGTAAAACACAAAAAATTCAGAACGCACTTGGGAAAATGACCCTCCACATCCAGGCAGTACCTTTGAAATAACTATGCATTCAAATAGGTATCTGCCAGTTAACATGCTTTGAAACCACAAATAGCAGACACAAGAGAAGTACAAAGCTCTGGTGATTCCAGTGTGGAGTGTTCAGAGTCACTTCTACCTCCTTACTTATTTCTGCTTGCTTTAACCTCCCCCTCCTGCAAAATACAATAGAGTATCAGAGACTTCATCTCTAAACGAGGTAGCCACTGTAGCAACAGAGCCTTGGAAATATCACAGATTCACCAGTCAGGCAGCTACCCATGCTTGTAGGTGTATTTCCAACACTCCCCTACTGACTCAGCTGCACTCCGAGTCATAATAACGGCACTAACCAAGCGATTACAGGCTCTGATCCTTACTTCGGCTGCCGGATCTGTATGTTGAGGTGGCTCTAGAAGCATTCCATTCTCATAGACGTTGCAACTGAAGAAGCTCTTCCAAACAGCATCTTGGCCTGGAAAATGCCTTTTGTACAAAACAGGCCTTCCAGGAAGTGATTGTGGCTCGACTTGCCTCTCAGGAGGCAATAAAGGTATGGCACTGACTTTTGATCCCTTTGTCAACACTGTTACGACTGAGAACAGGGGGTAATTCAAGCACGGGGTTTTTTGGCGTAACTAAATCCTCTTTCCCCAACCTGATATCTTAGGTATTTCTCCTTCCAGCTCCTCTGCCATGGGAAAAGCCTGTGGCTTTTGAGAAGTGATTCAAAACAAAATCTTGCTTTAGAAATTGATCCTGCCCTGCAGCAACATCTCTGTGAACCACCACAATTATGCACAGCAATCCTAAAAGGGAGTGTCCCATCAGCTATCCCCAGCACTGACCCCGTAGCAGAGGAGTTGGGGCCAGAACATGAGGTCCCTAGAACAGGGATGATTCTCAACCAGGGTACCACAGCACCCTGGGATGCACTGATATACTTTTAAGGGTGCTACACAATATTAGTAGTCGTATGTGTGCAAACACCTACACACCACATGCAAGATAAACCCAGAAATTTCAAACAGGAATCCATAACATCAAAACTATTCTGACCTGTTCGGTTCTTCTGAGTTCTTGGTAACACAAGAACTACTCTATTATTCTCCACAGTCAAGAAACGAGAGAAAGCTAAGCACTGCCATTTTCCAAGAGGTGCCTTGAGTCTCACAAAGTTGAGGATAACTGCTCCAAAATATTAGCCACTAGGAAACATTCCAAATTAGTGCAGTTTCTGAGCTGTATCAGGAGCTGGTTAAGCCCCTGGCCAGTCCCAGACCTGGGAGCAAGGAAGGGGGCTTGCAAAAATGTGTAGTGCCTTCTCCCATGCTAAGCTGGAGCAAGCACTGCTGAGCTCCAGCTGAGGACTGAACCCACAGTGGGAAGTTGCTCTACAAAGCTCAAAAGAGCAAGTCAGTTACTTCTCCTTTATAAAAAATAGGAGGGGAGAGAGAGTAGTGGGTCTTAGGAGTGGGGGGGCAGAGGGAGGAAGGAGTATTAATGGAAATCCTCCTTATGGGAGATCAGTGACTGGGGACCTGGTACCTCTTGAGCTTGGCTTCCACATCCTCTAACACATTTTACAAAGAACTGGTGCCAGCTCCCAACTTTGGTGCTTCACCCCTGAGCTCTGAACAAGGCAGCACAATGTGCTGTTAACATCCCTAGCTCTGACCATGGATCCACACCTGTAGCCTCTTGACTACACACGTCTCCACGTGCATGCTCTGAACAGGTTATCTAGCGCTATCGGCCCCTCACCCTTTACACAAGAAAAATGTTTTTTTCAACTCTCTTCTACTTCAAAAAGATTAGCAGAAAGAAGGGGGAGTCTCAGATCAGACAGGCACCTGCAGTATTTGCTGTCGCAGAACCACAGACAGTAGAGATGGAAGCAACCTCTCAGGGCAGCCCAGTCATCTAGACAACAATGCTCCTGTGAACAAGCAAAGTGTTATGAGGATTAATTCTGTCTGGAAATGAAAAGTGCTATTTTAACATTATCATCATCTGACTCATTCAAGCATCAGGATCGAACAGTCCCTCCAGGCTAACCTCAAGAGCTCTGACCAGGTCTGTTTTTAAATGATACAAAGGTACTCACAGCTTCTATCACTTCCTTCCTGCAGCTTGCTTTGCCTTCTAACAGATTTTATACCATCAGGAAGATTTTCCCCTCATTCAGTCAAAATGCCCCCTTTTGCTCTAGTCTGCAATTCAGAACAATTCAGGTACCTATGAACACAAGGTTCTCATTTCAGGAGCTTTACAAAACTGTTTGTTAGCCCTGACGCTTCAGATCAGAGGCCAGTTGCCTTTAAAAATCATGAACAAAACAACCTTTAGCCTATTGCATAACAAGACCCTTAATGGGGTTTTCTACCTTAATCCACAGCCCTTTTGCCTTGGCCATTGCTGGAGACAGGTGGACCATTGTTCTCTTCCACGGAGGCAATTCCAAAGTTCCATGATAAGCTAATGGTCTCTATCTGGCCCCACTGACTTGTGCCCTGTATTAGGTCCCCTCTGCAGTGAAGCATGAGATGACATAAGGACTGTCTAGGAAGTCAGACTTCCTCCCACCCCCACCCCCAAACAGTTCTGACTAGCAGAGGAGGAGAGTTCTCTCAGCGTCTCTGCACAGACATCCTCCAAGTGCGTACGCACTTCAGCCCTGAGAAAGAGCTAAATATAGCCTCTGCGTGGAGAGAGGGGATGATTGTGTCTATGAGAGCGGAGGTGAGAGAAAGGGAGTGGGAATCACAATGCTCACGTGCTTCTGCCTGCCAGTATGTGCGTAGTACTGTGCACCTGCCCACGCATGGGGAGCTAAGCCCATGAGCCTCCCTAGAATTGCAAGGCTCCACCAGAGACTGGCATGCATTTGCATTTGTACAGAGGTGCCAGAATGGATGATAGTACCTGGGATAGGTAAAAAACAACTATAAGTAAGTAGTGAGCATTCACACACGCACCTTCCCAAGAGCTGGGCAAGTAAAGCAAAGAAGCAGCAGCAAGTATCAAGTTCTCCCTGGGAGCTCATGACATCATACAAATATCCAAACCTTGCTCTTTGGGGACAGTCAGCCTCCTCCCACACATTTTAGAGCTGCTCTCCTCTTACACTTCTGTACTCCCCCAGGAATGGGCTCGCCTCTGCCTTCATTGCCTCTGAACAAAGCAGCAGCGGCAGGATGACTTGGAGCCCAGGCAAGCAGCATTTACCATTTCAGCACAGCTTCAGCCAAAGCATCAATGGGCTGGTCTCCAGCCAATGGGATGGCTACATGCAAATGAGCAGTGCCTGTCTTTCCTGTCCTGCAGGTGAATGAGGAAGTGAATCAGGGAAGCAGCAGGTGGACTTGGAGATAAAAATAGATCCTGGGAAGAAAAAAGGAGCAGACCAGTTGGAGGTGAGACAGGCCAGGCAACAGCTGCTCACAGGAGCAAATGCAGTGGATCCCAGCCAACCTTTCTTTACACTAGAGTCGGTGAACAATGACCTCATGTACTCAGTCAAGGTGGAAAACTTCTCTCCTGTCAGCCCAGCAACCAGAGACCCAGGTTGGGGCTGCCTCCAGCCCAGTTCAGAGCCATGAACAACACTGGGTACTTGATAGTCATTTTCATAGTTTCATAGTTGGTAGGGTCAGAAGGGACCTGAGTAGATCATCTAGTCCGACCCCCTGCCATGGCAGGAAAGAGTACTGGGGTCAAACAACCCAAGCAAGGTGTACATCTAGCCATTTTGTTACAAGATTGGCCAAATCCTGTGCCAGTACCATCAGCAGCAAATTCAAAACCAGTCAACACGGACTCCACAGAAACCAAGGCCCTGAATATAGTCTAGGAGTTAATGTAATTATTTATTTTTATATTTCATATAGTCAGGATCTATTTTTTTAAAGCTGTAGTATACTTATTTCCCTGTAGCTCTGGGGAGCCTTGCTCATGAACCAGAAGCCCATCCCACCAAGTGCTGTACAAAGGAAATATATCATGAGAAGAACCACACCCCTAAGAGCTTACCATCTAAATTTCTGCTCTCAGTTATACTAGTGCAAGTAATCCTCTGAAGTCAAAAGTATCACGGGTGCGACAGCAAAAAAATCAAACTTTAGGTCTCTATGCTCTATAATTGCTAAGATAACCTTCAAACTGGGAAGAGCTACTATGGTGTTTCCACAAGTTAGCAGAAAGCCTGAGTAGTAGTTTCTATGGATATTCTGATTTGACTTAACAACTGGAACAATTAACAATCCTCCTGGTGCCATCCCAAAAGGAACAGAATCCTGCTTCTCCTCTCATTGCAAGGCTAATGAGATTAAGCATAAATAATTTTGCTCTGTCCCCAGCATCAGCATCCTGATTAATACACACGAAGTGGAGAATCTGTTGTGTCCCAAGGTTACCACCACCTTGCTTCAGACTGGGACTTGCACTTTATGACACTCAACAGACCTGTTGTTACAGTACAAGATCTAAAGGGTACACTTCAACTGGAAGAAGCCATATCTAGGGTGGAACACATCTGCCCAACAGCTAAGCTACAGGACAGAAAGCAAAGGTGACTATTTCTAACAAAGACTACAGGATGAATAGCTATGTGAGTAAGGAGCTGTCCAGAATAACTTCATCCAAAGCCACTTGGCAAACAAGTGTCAACGGATCTCTCATGGCAGGAAGTGCTCAGACCACCTGTGTTTTTCCATGTAAGCAAGAGATAGTACATTGAGCAGCCCAGCACTACTCTCCAAGGGTACTGGGTCAGGGCCGGCTCCAGTGGAAAGCTGACAGTAATGCTGCTTCTCAGCTGAGTGTGTGAGAAATGCTGGGATAGAGCGGCGCTCTCAGACAGGGCCAATTCAGTGAAATCAAAATGTTCCACAGTACTATGGCAATTCTGAGCACTGTCCAGCTCCATCAAAACCTTCCTGATTCCCCTGTTTGGTCTCCTGCCAGTTTGCCTGTCTGTCTCTTCTCTAGCTGCTAGCTGGCACTTGGGGCGACCAGTTCCTGCAGTTCCCCAGGCTCTTTAGCAGTCACATCTTGATGCCCAAGCTTCATGATCACACAGCTCCTAGGTTCCCAAGAGTGCCTAGTCCCTAACTGAGCATCTCCCCTGGCTTCCCTACAAACTGGTAGGCTCTGAGAGAGCAAGGACACCCAGTCTGCCTGGGCTGACCATCTCACAGGGTGCTCAGCTTTCCTAGCTACCCAGGATGCAATTCTCCTGGTTCCCAATGCACCTGTTACCAGCCCCTTGGCTCCCCAGGCAACTGGGTCTTTACACAATTCCCTGTCCAAGGGACTGCAACCCCAAAAGTAGCTTCAATGTTCAGTGCCAGTCCTTCTTTAAAGGAACTGCTGAGAACTGAGCTGCAAAGCCAGCCTGAACTTCTGGTGTTTCACCCCAATTTGGGCCAAAAATACCTTTTCAGAGATTCAAAAGTGTTTGCAGGAGTCAATTTTTATTTTCAAGTTAGCTCTTCCTCCCCAGCCAAGTCATGACCACCCCACCCCCACCAATTCAGCTACACTTGAAATAAGAACATAGTATGGCACAACCACAGGAAAGTCAGGAAGTGACAGTTCTTAGTCCTGCTGCCTTCCTGCCATGACTCAGTAACTTCAGTAGCCCATGGTCCATGAAGTGTGGTCTCTATTCCTCCATCTAGCAGGAAGAAACCAGGAAAAAACATCACTAACACAGTCTAAATAAGAAAGGATCTGTTTACTGTAACCAGAATAATCCTGGACTGGGAGGGAGCATACATTCATCAGTGCAATCAGTGTGCACATGCATGCCTGGAGCCACCATCTGAGGGATGTGGCTGAGGGCCCAAGTCCTTGCCTTGATGGAAAGTTACACAATCATAACCATATGGGTAAAATGGGTAACTGCCCATGTGGACACTCATTCTATTGTCAGATTGTCTTAAAATTAGGCTACATAAAGCTCCTTCCCAAGCTAGGCTAGAGGTTATTCTAATACCAGATTAATAGTGTCCACACAGAGGTAATGCTGGTAAACTATATTGGACTGACTTTACACCTTAGCTTATGCTGAAACATTTCCATATAGACAAGTCCCAAGGGGCTCTAAATCTCAGGACACTGGCACCAAACAGAGCTTTGTCCTTGGGCTCCACGGGTACAGGCCATGGATGGCACAGCTGGCATCGGCTGTGGCATTGCTACAGGTTCATTCCAGTTTCCTTTAGTAGCTGAGGCCTCATGACAGTACATCACCTCATCAAGCAGCTACCTAGCAATATCACTGCCTGCCTACGACCACCCCACAGCTTCACAGGCAGCTATATATTACTGCTATATATAGTAACTGAACACCGCTGGACTGCTTACAGCTTATGCAGCAATGGAGCCCCTGCAATCCCATCCCCTTCCAATACAGACTTTAAGTCAAGATCAACAGGAACTCTGCTCAGTGGACTCATTCTTCTATTGGCTCCATCTTCCAGCCCAGGCTCCTTTTCACACTGTATCAGTTCTTGGTCAGCCACAAAAAGACTTAGCAGGACCCCTATTGGGAGTCCTGGGAAGAGCTCCCTCTGAGACTTATGTCTACAGAGTAAGCAAAGCAGAGACCCCTGCTGAAAAATCCATTGCAAGTTTGACCCCAGACTCAGCCCATGGTGGGAGCAGACAGCTGGGACAGTTTTTCTGCAGGGAGTAAGGAGGTTCAATAAAGTGCTCAATAGGTCTCCTTGGAAAAGTCTATTATAGCCCCCGACAGAATGAGATTCTGTCCACTAACTGATCCCCTTGCCAGGTCAGAACCTTCCCTCATTAAGCACACCTAGAAAACAAATGTGCAAACGAGGCTTCTGGACTGCCTGAGAGCATCTTCCCCTGTTGCATTGCCCCCTTTTGGCCAAATTCAGATCTGTCCAGGGTGTTTGGTCCAGCATGTCCTCACGTATTCTATGGCAGACAGAGCATAGGCAGCAGCAGTACAAGGTCCCATCACAAACTGTTCTAGCTCTTGCCCCATATCTCAGGGCTGAGGCCGAGAGAGAACCAACATCATAACTGGCATACAAAACAAGGGCATAGGCCGGCCTGGTCACTTTCATCTAAGACTCAGTGAAAGTGAAACTTCCTCCCACTTTCTAATACTCCCTGGTTATTTCTGCTTTTCTCAGAGTCCCAGGGACAGAGATAATGGGTATCCAGCAGGCTGCCCTGACCATATACTCCAAGAAGCTATTTCTGATATGAGGTTTTAAGAAGGGGAGGAGCGAAAACAGAGGAAGGTGCCCTAAACCCTCAATGAACTAAGTTCAAAGGTTATCAGAAGAGCATGAGCACCCTCTAGCTTCTCCAACCAGCCCACACAGATTGCAGACTCTTTTTTTCCCACTTCTTAAGTCCTAAGAGAGAATGAACAGCTCCAAACATGGGGGAATCATTGTGACATGCACGATAATGAAGGGAGAAGGGTCTTAGGATTAAAGCAGGAAACTAGAGGCCAGAATTCCTGAGGTCTCTTCTCAGGCCAGCCCCCCCTAACATTTTGTGCAACCTTGAACAAAGTTAGCTGTCCCTCCTCTGTGCCTTACAGAAGCTAATGACAACAAGAGAAGCAAGCAGCCAAGCAGTTCAAGTATGCATAGTGTGTGGTTAATAGGATGTAGTCTGGACTCTGAGGAGGGGGAAAAATTCATCAGCATTTGAGTGGGGAGGGGTGAGAAGGAACAGTATTCCAATGACTTGAATGTGTCTAGTTGGGGAACAGTTGGTTGGCAGTGTCTGTAATGGTGCACACACAGTATTGTTTCAGCTGGCAACTGTAGTTCATGCCAGTTCTGGAGCATGTTTCTCCCCAAGGCACATGCCTTTGGGAGTGCAGGGTATGACTATTGTGCATTGTCAGGAAAGAGAACCATACAGGAACCCACATGGGATAATTGCAACAGCTGGTCTCTGGCCCCTCAGAAACAAGTCAGCACAATGAAATCAAGTAGTCTGCACCATGGGCAGTTCTATGCTTGCTTGCATCCCTCCTAAGCACCAAACAGAATATAGTTCAATGTATAAGGGCTCTAGACAAACACAGCCTCATCTTTCAGGCCAGGGCCTTATGCGCTAGCTAGTAAATCTGCCTCTATATCTTCCTTTTACATACAATAAATTTCCACCAATTGAACAAGCAGTGTTCAGCAGCCCAATGAACTGCAAGAGCAGGAACACCAACATCTTATCTGATTTGACAGGGTTCCTTAATCCATCAAAGAAAGAGAAAGCCAACTTTATTCTCCTCCTTCTCATCCCCCAGCAGCATCTCTGGGGAAATGTTAGAGCAGAGGTGTTAAGATACAATACACTACTGGCATGATAGGGACATAGTGAGCACACTGTTCGACCCCCACCCATCTCCCCTCTCAGCCTGCCTGTGCCTGACAGCCTGGACAAAGGTGCAAGACAAAAGGAGAGGAACTGCAAGTTCCAGTAAAAGAGCTATTCGGGCTTTAAGGAGGGACCAGTAGAGGAGAACTGAAGAACAATGCTGCAATCTTCAGCTAGGAGGGAGCATACTGTGTGTGTGCGTGTGTGCGTGTGTGTGCGTGCGTGCGTGTGCGTGCGTGTGTGCATGCGTGTGCGGCCAAGGCCCAGTTGTTATTTTCAGGGAGGTGCCTGCTGGGTTCACTTGCTTTCCTCTCTAGCTGGGTTTGCATTGCCCCAAAGTTGGATGGACCACATGCTCTAGGACAAGGGTGGGCAAAATGTGGCCTGCGGACCAGATGCGTCCCACCGAGCCATTCTATCTGGCCCACGTGGCCCCTGAAAAATCTAAAAAATTAATATTTGTCTGCTCCTAGCTGCCTGCCATGCAGCCCTCAATAGTTTGCCAAAACTCAGTAAACAGCCTTCTGCCTGAAATAATTGCCCGCCCCTTCTCTAGGAGTACAGCAGCCTTTGAGGCCAAAGCAAGACCCTCACACCAGCTCCTCACCTGAATCCTGCAGGGTATGTGGCCAGGGGGTACATTGGTGCACCTGCACCTCCTTTTCATTCCTGCTCTACCCAAATTTAAAACCAACTGCCTGACAATGGCAGCAGTTTTAGTCAGGCAGTGCTGAGGGAGTCATTTGACTTCATGGCTCATTATAATCCACCTGATCCTTTCTAAACTCTTCATTCCACAGGTGTTAATGACCTGCTCTTCTTTTTAATGTTCTTGATGTTCCACCAGTAAAACTAACCTTTGTTCTGCAACTCTTCAGTCTGTTCACTGCTCCTGGTAAGGAAGCTCCTATTTAACAGCTCTGCAGATTGCTTTTAACTCATTCCAATGAAGTTATATGTATTTTTGCTTCAATCTTAAACTGAACAATACAAGCTTAGGCCCCTAGCATACTAGTAAAACTTCTAGTTTATTTTTAACTGGAGAAAAATGTATGTTGTTTTATATGTGATGATGCACCTCACCATCTGCACCCCTCTTTTCAAAATTCTACATCCATCCATGCATTTGCCTTTATTTAAGGAGCTATTTGGTCTCTCTGTACAGCACTGTGCATCTTTCTGGGGCGAGGCTTGGACAGCCCCCAAACTCCAGCCTGAAGGTCAGATCCTGAAAAAAGCTTAGCAACCTGCAGCTTCCCTTGACTGTAATGGCAGAGTGGGCACAAGGCACTTCTGAAGCTGGCTGCAAGTCTGTGCTGTTCGCAGGAAGTAGCTCCTGCCTAGACCTGCATCGGGTATAGAGAAGGTACAGGACTGCTGCTCAGCAGTCCTGTGCCAACAAAGGTTTTCCTGAAAGCACGAAGCATCACTAGCCACTGATCTTAAGCTCACTCGGGGTTCTACAGTGCCCTCCTGCCCTGGTTTCTATAAATACTTCGCATTTCCGGATGATATCTTCAATCTGCTCCCTGTGCGCGGGGGCGGTGAGTATGTACTGCTCACCACATCCCCATGGGGAGGGAGTGTTTACCTTGGTTTGCACAGCAAGCTTTCACTCCTCACGCACCACCTCTCTCTGCTTCTCTGAGGAACACCACTGCAGGGTGGCCCCAAAGCCCAGGGCTGGCAAAGAACTTCCCTCTTCTGCTCCAGAGCTGCACAGTTCTTCCTGCATATTCTGTGGGGAGATCACCCCTCCCAGGATGTCATTCCTCTCTACACAGCCCTGGCTGGGCCTCATCACAGACCTCTTCAACCCCTGCTCAGATAAGCCAGTATGTCTTGCATTCCCTTCCCATCTGCACATGTTCGGAAGCATATATATCCCAGGCCCATGGCTGAGCCCCTCCAGACTGCTTGGCCTGAGCAGTCTGGGAAAGGCAATGGGTGCTTAATCTCCAGTTGGGAAAAGCCAGAACCCAGTTCAAGTCCTTTTTCTAGGACTGCATATTTGTTGGATCAGTTCTGCCACCTTTAGACTTGGCTGGAAACTACTGACACAATCTTTCCACCAACTTCCCCAGGGGATCTCTGGATAAATAAGTCAGAGAAACAAAGGGTGTAGCCATGTATACGTAGTGCATTAAGCTACTAAAATAAGTCTCTCCTATAAAAGGCACTGAATAAGGCACAAGACTGGGACTCAAGAGACTTGGGTTTAAGACCCTGCTCTGCTACTAACTTCAAGCAAGTCATTTCACCTCCCTGCTTCCCACCTATCCTTTGTCTGTCACTGTGCATCTGTACAGCTTCTAGTATAATGGGGTCCTGGATTTTAATTGCTACTGAACGAAAGAGAGCAGGAAACCTAATTTTAATCAAAGCTAGACACTTCAATAATTCTTCTCAACTGAGTGAGGAAGCGAGATGCTGGGGTGATATAGGTCTCTGAGCTGCAGACAGGAAAACACTGGCCTTTTATTTCTTTTTCATCTGCTGGCTAATGGAATTAGAACTCGGCATCCATTTATGTTTAAAAAAGGCTGCTGCTTATTTATTTTTCAGCACGCACTGTCCTAGCAAGCAACACCTGCTAAGCACAACACACATGACCTCTCCTGCATGCATTCAGCAAAGTAAAAGTTTGTATAATTCAATCTGTCAGGTGGTGAGGATGGCAGGGGGATGGAAGAGGCAAAACCACAGGGAGGGGAGGGGTTGCCTCTTCTAACACACACAGGAAGAGGCTGCCAGGAGCTACCCTAGACCCATGCTTTTCAAACTCTTATGAGTCACATACTCCATTTTAAGTTTGTTGCACTGCACTGTGCCCCCATGATTGTGTCACAGACCATTAAAAAGCCACATTTTAGCATTACCACTGCATTGTCTCCTCCCCAGTAATACAACAGTTTGGGGTAAGTTGTTATCCATTTACTTCCATTTCCCTCCTGCTTTCCCATCCTTCCTTCCCTCCTCTCATGCCCTGGTGAAGTTCACCATGACATCACAGGGGTACATATGATCCCACAGCCTGGGGGATGTAAAACCACTGAAATCGTCAGAGGCCACAGGTGTCACTTCAACTGCTGTACACTTCGAGGATCTCTGCTGACTTCAATGGAAGGATGTTTATTTACCAGAGCTTAAATCAGGATGCATGTATTTAATGACCATGTGACCTGAAGAATGGTCCTTTAAATGCTGTAACAGAGGTTGAGATGACTCTCCCTCTCTCTCTCTCTCTCTCTCTCTCTCTCTCTCTCTCTCTCTCTCTCTCTGTGTGTGTGTGTGTGTGTGTGTGTGTGTGTGTGTTCCACGGCTCATATGTCTCTGAACTGAGATATGAAATAGGACAGCAGCGTAAAGCTGAGAATGAAACTATCTGGGGTCCAATCACAAGCCCCTGCTTCTGAGTCATTCATAACAGTCACACAAAGGAATCAAGAAGTGCGATATGATCAGAGAACAGCAGCTAAAAATAGTACGGAAAGGTTGGCCACACTGCACAGCTCTGCCTAGCCTCACGTGGTCACCATGCTCCAGTGTGGGGGAGAGTTCAGGAGGCCTGACCCATGAGGGGAACAGGGATCTAGCATATCATATCCTTAGCCATATCACATAATCAGGAGATTGGGCCAGCACCCAGGTCATTCCACCAAGCTCATGTCTAGGGTAGCAACATCCTGCCCAAGTGGTGATGGAGCAGGTTGTCCTGGACTAGGCTGTAGCAAAACCCTCCCAGGAGCAAGACCAGGGTTTGCAGACCATGTAGTCTCAAGCTGATGATACAGCATAGGGTGCCCAGGCTCCAAAGGCCAGCCAAAGTCTAGCCTGCAGCTGCTCAGAGAAATTCTACTTAAATACTTTCTTGTCCCAATATACTTGTCCACTAACACTGAAATGTTTCACAGAGACAGTTTGCTTTTAGGAAGTTCCATCAGAAACGCACCAGGACTCCCAGCCAACTCCTCAGCAGTCTGCCTGACAGAGTCAAAAGTCAGTCCAGGGTCTCAACCATAACACAGTCCTCTTTCTCCAGTGAAGTTGGGTTGTGCCACAGAAGCATGTTCCTTCTCCCCCTGGTATTTTATGGAATTTTCTTCTTCCTTGGTCATGCACTTACTGGTGTACAATACTAGTCTTAGTGTGCTGTGCTTCAAGCATTTTGCTATTCATTTATCATTAGAGAATCCTTTTTCCAGTTGAAAAAGATCCTAAGACTCTCCACATTACTTAATTGGCAAACACTAGTCTTTAATATTAGTGATAGTTAAGAGTCAGTTCAATTCTACAGGCCAGGAATCCCTCCTACAGTCACTCTGCATATGAAGAGAAACAGTGAGACAAAGACAAAACAAAAGAGGGATTTAATAAACAAAGATCATCATTAGGAAGCAGGTTCAGGCTGATAGTGTCTATCACTGGAGCCTACTGCACCCAAGAAGTAGGCTACAGTCAACTGGTTTATCTACTTATCCTACACAAGTCACACTTTCCCATCCAGCTTTCACTTTGCCCTTTTACAGGGTCCAATCCAAAACTCCTTGCAATGAACAAAAAGACTGCTGACTTCAGTAGGTTCTGGATTGGGCTCATTGTTGGCCTAAATCCATGCAAATGGAAACAGAGTGCAGTTAAAAGACTGTAACTGAGACAAAAAGCCTCTCGTCACAAGATCAGCTCTCACCTCTGCCAAGGCAGATGCCTGCTTCTCCACAACCATCTCTGTGCTTTCCTCCCGTACTGTCCTCTGCATGCAAAAACTCTTCATCAAGACCTGTAATGCCAGTCCCTTACCCTACACAGAAATCTACCAACTGTCAACTGCTAGGCAAGGAGTTAGCTTCAATTGTTCCTGCCCACTGGTTAAGAACAGAGAACACATCCTGATCTCACAGCCAGGCATGTTTCCTTATCTCATCCATCGCACTGTCCTGCCTGTTACACTGTAAGCCCTTTGGGCACTGAGACTGTCACTCACTATAATCTTAGATTCACAGATGCTAGGGTCATAAGGGACCTCAACAGATCATTGAGTCTGATCCCCTGCCTGGGCAGATGCCTATCCAGCCTTCTCTTAAAGACCCCCAAGGTAGAGGAGAGCACCACCTCCCTTGGAAGCCCTTTCCAACTTCTGGTGACCCTAACCATGAAGAAGTTCTTTCTAATGTCCAGCCTAAATCTGGTCTCTGTCAGTTTGTGACCATTGTTCCTTGTTACCCCAAGAGGCGTCCTAGTGAACAGAGCATCTCCAGCTCCTTGCTGCCCACCTAATGAATTTGTAGGTGGCCACAAGATCACCTCCCAGCCTTCTCTTGCAGAGGCTGAAGAGGTCCAGGTCCCTTAGTCTCTCCTCATAGGGCTTAGCCTGCAAACCCTTAACCATACCAGTGGCCCTCCTCTGGACCTCTCAGAGAGCTTATCCACATCCTTCTTAAAGTATGGCAACTGGACGCAGTACTCCAACTGCGGTCTGACCAATGCCGCATAGAGGGGAAGTATCACCTCCTTAGCTCTATTTGTCATGCATCTGCTAATGCATGATAAAGTATAGTTAGCTTTGATTTCTTCACACTGACAACTCATGTTCATCTTGGAGTCCACTATGACTCCGAGATCCCTTTCCACTTCTGTGATGTTGAGAGGGTCATTTCCCAGCCAGTAGATGTGCTGGATATGTTTACATCCTAGGTGCAGCACTCTGCATTTATCCTTGTTGTACTGCATCCTATTGTGCTCTGCCCACTTTTCCAACTTGTCCAGGTCTGCCTGCAATCATTCCCTGCCCTCCGGAGTGTTCACTTCACCCCACAATTTAGTATCATCCACAAACTTGGACAGAGTACACTTCACGCCCACATCCAAGTCACTGATGAAGACATTGAAGAGTACAGATCCAAGGACCAAGCCCTGTGGGAGCCCACTTACCTCATCCTTCCAGGTCAATACCAACCCATCCACAACCACTTTCTGGATGTGACCCCCCCCATGCCAATTTGCCACCCACCGGACTGCGTAATCATCAAAGTCATGGCCTCTTAATTTATTTATGAGTACGGGATGAGATACCATATCAAAGGCCTTCCTAAAATTCAAGTAAATGTCATCCACCTCTACTCCTGCATCATAAAAAGAAACCAGATTTGTCCATGCTGGTTGCCCTGCTGCATTATTTTTCCTGCTGGACTCACACAAATATGATCCTTAATAATTTTTTCAAAGACTTTACCAAGGATAGAGGTGAGACTAACTGGTCTATAATTACTTGGATCCTCCTTCCCCACCTTCTTGAAAATGGGGACCACCCTGGGCCTTTTCCAGTCCTCTGGGACCTGACCTGAGCGCCATGAGTGGTCGAACAACCGTGCCAGTGGTTCTGCTATGACACCAGCGAATTCCTTCAGTACCCTCAGCTGCAGCTCATCTGGGCCTGCTGTCTTAAACACATCCAGTCCATCCAAATGACTCTGTACCAAGTCAGCGTCAACAGTTCATAGGCTGGTGTCCCTCTGATGCCCATCTAAGAAGCCATTAGGAGGCTTGTCTTGACTCTTGTTCAGGAACACTGAGGCAAAAAACTCATTGAAGAGCTCAGCCTTGTCTCACCTGTCTATCACTAATTGCTGCTGCTTGTTCAGTAGGGGTCCTATGCTACCCTGCACCTTCTTTATACTCCCTACATACCTAAAAATAGACTTTTTGTTGTCTTTAATATGTGTTGCCAGCCACAGCTCCGTATTTGCTTTGGCCTTTCTAACTGCCTCCCTGCAAGTGCAGGCCAAGTAGGTATACTCTTCCTTGGTAGTTTCTCCCTGCTTCCACTGCCTGTATGCCTCTTCTTTTCCCCTTAGGCTTCCCTGGATTTCTCTGTTTATCCAAAGAGGTTTTTTGGCCCCTTTGCCCCCTTTCCCTTGCAATGCGACCATCTCCCTCTGCACCCGAAGGACCGCTTCCTTTAGAAACAACCACCCTTCCTGGACTCCCATCTTGCCCATACTCTTATCCTGCAGTGCATTATTGACTAAACTCCTGAGCACACTGAAGTTAGCCTTCCTAAAGTCAAGCACTTCCTCCCTACTAGTTATCTTACACACTCTACACCGTATAGTGAATTCGACTGATTGGTGGTTACTGTCCCCAAGGTGACCACGAATCTGCAGCTCCCCTACCAAGTCATCCCCTGTAGCCAACACCAAATCCAGTAGGGCATTCCCCTTAGTGGGACCGTATACCTCCTGCATTAGGTGAAGGTCCTGCATACAAGTTAAGAACCTACGTGAACGGTTGGATTTGGCTGACTGCTCCTCCCAGAAGATGTCAGGGTAGTTTAGGTCCCCCATGACAACCACATCCCTAGACCGTAAGGCCTCTGAGAGCTGCCTCAAGAATTCCAAGTCTAGCTTTTCCTCTTGATGTGGTGGTCTGTAGCAGACCCCCACCACCAAGTCCCTTTCCCTCCAACCTCCATGTATCCTAACCCACAGTACCTCCACTTTGTCCTCCTCTGATCCCATTTTGATTAGGGTAGATGTATTGCACTCCTTAACATAGACAGCAACCCCCTCCTCCTTTCCTCCCTACTCTGTCCCATCTGTACAACCTATAGCCTGCAATGCATACTGCCCAGTCATGGGTAGGGTCCCACCAGGTTTCCGTTAGCCCCATTAAATCAAAGTTATTGTTTGGAAGCAAGAATGTGAGTTCTTCCTGCTTGTTCCCCATGCTCCTAGCACTAGTATAGAGGCACTTGAGCCCCCCTGTTCTGATGCCCAATGGGCCCCATAGTACTTACATGGGATGTTCTATTGCATGTCTCATAGGTTGTAGGTCCTAGAGTCTCTCCATTTCCAGCACTTTGCACTTTGCACAATGGGGCCCCTACCAGGCTGTGCCATCTGGGCACTACCCCAACATAAATGTAGAATCATCTTCATTATCTTTTGGCTCAGATCAAGTACCCCACTGGGGGCATCCGAATCCCAAAACCTCTGGGCTTGGGCCTGCACGTAGGATGCCTGCCAGTGGATTTGGAAGCACCTGAAATCCCAGGGCGAGAACCTGGGATGGAGGATGCTCACTGGTTGTAGCGCCATACAGGGTGTTTAGATTATTGAGTTCTGCTTGCTCAATCGATATGGTTTTTGGAACAACCGAGTTCTGCTCAATCCGTATGATTTGGAAGTGATTTGGCTGATTTGACCTGGAACATGAAGTATATTAATTAAAAAAGATCTTAAGATCTTGTATCTGTACTAGGGGTTTTAGCCAGTCTGCTGTACCTCTAAACAGAGAGCACCATATCTGTTTGAAAAAAAAAATCAGTATGAATGTAAATTACAGAACAATGCAGCTCAATGACCTAATCAGGAAAATCTTCAAGTGCATAAATATAAGATGCTACTGACAAAACACCATTCAATCACACAGCCAGAGCAAACCTTTACAAAACAATGGGGTTTCTGCAGATATATGCCACAGCAAAATTCATCTCCTTAATCCAACACATTCAATAAAACCAAAAGACAAAAACAGTTTTCCCTTTAATTATAAAAAGTTTTCCTTTTCAATCAACATCTCAGACTAACAGGAAACATATAAGGCTCTAAACATGTGACAGTGTGGCCTGGGACTAAATGGGTTTTGAAATCTTTAGTTCTAATTAAACAAATGACATGTTGTTTCACACGTATGTCTGCAACACTGTATGACTATTTCAGGACACAGTCAGGGGCAGGGAGATGGAAACAGCATAAGACAACTGTAAGCAATGCAGGATTACATAGCATGAACAGTGTCGCATCCTCTTCCTGATCACTTTCAGCCTTCCAAAAATGCTTGAGGTAGCGATTACAAAGTTCAGGATCCTTTTCCTGGCTTCTTGGGGAATCACCCATTTTCCTCATGAAAAAGTGCAGTGTTTTTCTCAGTGTGTGGTTTTTATCTTTAAATTGATCCCAGGAGTACTTTGTACTGCAAGGTAAAATTAGCCTGTGGAACTCCACGCCACATGATGCAATGCAGATCAAAAGGAATCAATATAGGTTTGAAAATCTACAAGGATAACATGGACTTAAAAAGAAAAGTAAGTGCTTTGGAAGATACATAAACCTTCAGATCTCATGGCACAGGCCCCAGGTTCTAGTGGGCACTGTCTTCTGTATGGTGTCTTATGGTTCCTCCAATGCAGTTGGCTCTGGCTATTAGCCAGAAGCGAGATCCTCTAACCAGAGGATGAATTACAGTTCTGATCCAACATGGCCATTCTTAACATGAGTACCATCCATAACAGGAATGCATGTCTATAGAGACCTGCACTTTCACATGCAGTGCTCATGGCCCACCCAGCTATTTACAGCAACAGCGTGGTACTTGCACAATGGAAAATATGAGTGGAGAGGGCAGCACACTTGCAAACCTCACAAACATCCGGCTGGTGTCAGTGTGACTATCTTTATCCCCAGACACAAACTCAACCCCTGATTAACTAACAAGGCAAAGGAGAAAAGGAGCATGAGACAGCTGACCACCTGACAGCTCCTGTCCTAGTGACTCTCCGGGAGGAAATAGACTCATATGTGCAGCCATGCAAAGGCAGTTCAGTGGCACTGCAGGCAACTTGGACCTGCACAGGTTTTATTTTGGGTGGGAAGGGAACTAGGACCAGACCCTGTCATCTGAGTCTTAGTTGTTCCAACTGGACAGGGCAATCTGTAGAAGGAATGCAAGGCAATGACCCTTGACTTGAATAAGCTGGCATGGTCTGCTATGAGCTCTGCGCCTGAGGTGCAGTGGCTGCTGCTACTAAGGGACATGACCAGGGGGAGCAGCCACAGAAATCTGGTGCCTTCCCTGCCCATATCCCAAGACAACTGGCTAGTGCAGGTAATTTTTGTATAGGGCAACCTCAGGTAACTCAGCTGCAGGTTGGAACTGAAAAGCATTCTGGGTATTCTATTGCATTGGACAGAACTAGCTGTTGGCACCAGCTATTGTCATGGTGCCACCCCGCCCTTTGCTAACTTTGGAAGAAAAGGTAGTGTAGAAATGTAAATGTCTGGTGTTAACTGTGATCCTCCCCACCATGGCTTCTCCTCTGCAGCCCCCTCTACTGGGAGCCCCTCTTTCCAGACCAGCTCAAGCCCAGCACTTCTCCATCCCCAAATCTGTTTGCAGCACAGTCCCTCCATACAACTATGCCTTATGGAAAAAATACTACAGGGTCCTATGGCAATAACTCAAAGTAATCACTGTAGGAAGTATTATAGCCCAATTTATATTCCTGCTATTAAATGCAGGAAACAGAGCCAGTTCCATTGTTCCTTGAAAATACAAGACCCAGGGAATTTAAACCTATCTCCTGTTCGCAAGCCATCTGCAAATACCTGGGTTTTTTTAGTAATTTGTTGTAATTTCATTGCAATAGAGGGTCCAGTTGAGATAAGGGCCTCACTGTGCCAAGTACTGTCCACACACACAGTCAGTTTATAATCTGAGTCAACAAGAAGCAGGGAGAGATGTGATTTAGCCAAGGACACCAGTATGACCAGAGAGAGAAAAACAGATCTCCCAACTCCCAAGTTAGCGTCACTGCCATGAGACCAGCCTGGGTCTGCAACTGCTTAGCTACTTATTCTTGCACATTTCAGCATGTAGTTTACTGACTGGATTCGCTCCTTGTGATGCGTTCTTTGTGCGTTTGATTCATTCCTTGCTTCTCTTTCTGACTGACCTCTAGAAGCCTAATTACCAGAGGGAGCTACAGACCCTGTATGTAAGTTATTGGTGAGCATTTGCAATTGATGGGCAAAACTACTGGCCAAACAATAAGAAGGGGTGGAAGAAACCTTAAAACTATTGCCATGAGAACCAGTCTCAGAGCAGTGTTTTTCCATTCTCTGGTTTTCATCCAACATTGACTGGGATGTCAGAACTGGAGATTTTTATCGTGCACTAACTTGAGGTAATTAGCACCGTTGAAATGTTAGCCTGGCCACTCCCCAAGCTACAGACATCTGGTGTTTACTCTCAGAGATCATCTACACTGAGAAGTCATTGCAAAATAAGCAAGGCAGCAAATTTACAGCACAGCAGTTACTCTGCACTAGTTCCTCACAGGGGCATTTTCAAAGTGGAGTAAGCTACACTACACCAAAGCACTTAGGACCAGACTCTGTCCCACCTACTGGGCATCTAAGTGAAGTCAGGCACCTAAACACCATTCTAGTCCACCCTGTTCAAGTTCCTGAAAATCCAGGAACTTTGTAACATGCTGTCATCAGACCCCTGAGACTGATCCACAACAAGGACAAAAAATAAGAGGACCTTCCCACCTTTGTAGTAACATTTTTCAGGGACTTGAGCAGGGCGGAATGGAGTCACACTTGGACTCCGCATTCTTCTTACATACATAATAGTCAGAAGAGAACCCATCCCTTAGAGTGCACTATTAAGTGGTCAAGGCACAGGAAGTAGGGTACACAGTACACTAGGGTGTTACTCAGTGGTCACCAACCAGTGCATCTTGATCCACCGGTAGATCTCAGAGCCTCTTGGAGTCAATCTGAGGCTGAGGTGGGGAGCTGAGTGCCCGCATGCATGCACACACATGCCCCAGCCCAGCAGGTCAGTCCGTGGGGGAGGGATGGAGCAGGGGCTAGATTGAGGCCCCCGTGGTGAGGGACAGTGCTGCAGAGGCAGGAGCAGAAGTAAACTGAATGGGGCCCTGGCTTGGTGGGACTTACCTGCTGGGGAGGCATGCCCCCAAATAATATTTTCTCCCTCTGCCTTGATCTGCACCCCCCTGCCCCGCCCTTCCCTACTCACAGACTTACCTGCTGGGCTGGTGTGGGAGGTAGCAGCAGCACATAATAAATCTTGGGCTGCTTTTAAATGTCAAAGGTGATCTCCTACTTAAAAAGGTTGGAGACCACTGGTGTAAAGTAACTTCTGCTGTGCAGACAAGCCCTAAGAGCACCCTCATACAGCCTAGGTTAAACTACTTTCAAACTGGCCTAAACTAGTCTGCACAAAGGCATACGAGGCCAGATTCTAGTCTACTTGCTAGGCAGCTAAGTAGTAAGCAGGTTTTCAAATACAATCCTATCCCACCCCGCTCAAATCCCTGAGAACCTAACACAAAGGTGGGTGGATCATCCTCTGCCTCCCTGTTTTTGGCAACTTTGTTTTAAGGCTAAGATGAATGCACATGTCCAAACTGGCTGCCTTATGGTTTCTCCGGATCTAGACTAGATCACACTATATAGAATAGGATTTTGCCCTTTGTGTGAATTAAGCATCCCTACAGGAACCATCCCAGGCTGCTTCCCCATGGGGACAGCCTTGAAGACCAGATTAAGGTAAATTACAATTATACTCTACAGCAAACCTAGGGGAAGCATGAACATACTGGCACTTACAAGTGTATTAGTGACATCAAGTTAATGCATTGTTTCTGGACAAACACATCCCTGAGGAACCTGCTCACCCAGATGTCCAGGGATGAGGATAGCAGATCCCAGCAAGAACATTTTCCCCCCTCACTGCACCTGTGCAAAAACCCACATCCAGCATACTGCTGCTGGAAGGGTAATAGAAAATACACATGTTAATTCTTTTCCTTTCATGCAGTGACTCTTCAGTTTTCAGTTCACCACAACCCCCGGCAGCCCACCCACGCTGCCTGGGTTTGTGTGAGGAAAACAGGCTCCTTGCATTGTTGAGGCTGCCCGATGTTGCTCAGCAGGAAGTCTCTGCTGTGGCTAACAGCCGTGCAACCCTGCTGAGAGGCAAGTGAACTTGGGTAACAGGATTCACCCCTCCCAGCCTAGCTCTGTGCTAGATGCTATCGCCTTTACATTTCTCCCCCCTACCTCCAGGTCCCTTGCTGTGGTGGGAAATGCTGCTGTAGACAGGTCCTCAATATTTTGACTCTCCTCTTTTATAGAGGCCTAGATCCCAAAGACCTCAATCAAGGCCCCACTGGATTCATCAGTGCACTAACTTACAGCAAAGATGGTCCCTGCTCCAGAATACTCAGTACTGGAGGAGCTGTTGCATTAGGAAACCCTAACAAAAGAACTCTAATGTCGGCATAGCCCCGGAAACAGCCAGTCACTGTAGACAGAGCAAAAAAGCACCCTTCATACCACCCTTCCCTCCCTGAAAGGAAGTTTTCCAGAGGGTAAAGGCTCTCCCCCTGTGAGGAAAACGTTAACTGTGGCGACAGCCCTGGCGGAAGCCATGTTGGGGTTAGACAGATAGAAATGGAAACAACAGATAAGAGCAAGGGCTGCTACTGCTTCTGCTGTTTGCAAACCAGAGCTAAAAGGCAAGACAAAGAAATTCCCGAGGCATCAGCTGGCAATGGGAGCAGGCAACAAGTACATCCAGGACCCCAGTGCTTGAGGTGGCTCAGGACAAAGAGCCGACCAGGATTTTCCTTGGTATGTAGCAGATGAACTTTGAAAGAGGAAATATGGACCAGAAGTTATGGTGTCAGCCTGGGATTTGAGATCAACTCCTTGTCTGACATAGGCCCCCTCTATGGACCCCTGGGCAAGTCACTTAACTTCTGTGCATCTAAGTTCTCCAGGGCTAGGGACAGACATTCCACATGAACTAGTTTAAGTGATCAGAAACTGGTTTAAACCTGTAACAGAACAGATATTCACATAAACCACTTTGAAAATGGCTGACACTGGTTTGAGATAAACCTGGGTGAATGTAGTATCAGACTGCGGCAGGGTACCTTTGGTTCCTGCCACTTTAAGGGCAGAAAACAGGCAGCAGCCAGATGCCTGATGAGCACAGTCATTTTGGACCCAGGGCTATAAGGAGGAAGGAGGTAACATCAAGCTGAAAGGCTGTTCTGGCCAGAGTCAGGAGGTAAGGGCAGGGGTGGAGGTGACCCCTTGTCCTGGGTATGATGTAAAATTGCACCCTGCCAGGGAAGGGTGGCCAGGTGCAGCTCCTAGTGGTGTGGGAGCCCCCAGGAAATGCCAGGCCAGTTACCTCCCTGGTGAAAGGTGGGTCGGGGCACCTTATAACCCCACCCCACATCCCTGGTGGTGATCTAACGAGCAGGGGGAGCCCAGATGTGCCCAGTGGCTGTGCCCAGGTGGCAGGGGAAAGCCTGGGGGTGCAAGAGTGACCCTGAATGAGAGGGGTGATAAGTGAGAGCAGCCCCGTGAATGGGGGTGAGTGAGGATTCCCAGTGGGGGCTTAGTGGCCCAGCGAGGGGCTAGGAGCAAAATAGGCCTACAGTCGTACAATTGCTCAGTCAATGCTCAGGTGAGGGTAGCGGGAGACACCCAACAGACTGCACCAGGGTGGACCAAGGAGACGAGAGCTAAGCCTGAAGCCGGGTAAGTCCCCTGAGACTGGGCAGTGTGAAAGAGGCTGGGTGAGAGCCAGCAGAGTGGGATCCTGGTGAGAGAGGGGTAGCATGCAAGTGGCTCTCCAGGGCTGTAGAAAAAAGCTACAACTGTGGGCCCAGTCTGCTTCGGCCATAGGCCAGAGAAGTGACACCAGAGTAACATCTGCAAGGTATGGGACCCATGGAGGGGAGGTCGGAGTGGGTCTTAGGCCATCAGCAGGGTGAGTAATGGGTAGTCTCCCACCTTAGTAACAACCCTTATATTTTTCCATCAAGGCATGGAAGGCGAGCGAAATGGGCAGTTACCCCAGGAGCAGGGCAGCTGGCGAAGACCTGATGAGGAGGCACCCTGTTACACAGACTTAACTGATTTGCTCAAACTGGTTTATGCAATTTCTGTCCCAGACCCCTTGCTGGTTTAAGATAAACCAGTCTGCCCAGCATCACATGCTCTCTGGGATGGGCAGGGCTCTCTGCTCCACAGCAGAGCTGACCCCTCCCCTCTGTTCCCTGGCCAGAGCTCCAGCAGAGACTGCTTGCTCAGCAGCGTCTGCCTGGCTTCCCCCTGCCCTAGCCCCCATCCCTCACTTCTCGCTGCTGAAGCAGGGATTCCCCCACCTCCCACAGCACTGACCCCAGCCCCATGGATCCTAGGCATGTGGTAAGCTAGTTAATGCCAAGAAATGTCTGTGTGCATGTCTCCAATTTCACTGGGACAGGTAGACAGAACAGTGACCACTTAGGACTTTTTGGAGCTAATCAACAGGTCAACTGGTAAGCTGTTTAAGAACAGTTTGAACTAATGGGGAGAGGCTATTGTTTTGCTGATGGGCTGATAAACAGTGTTATCACAAGTCCCTGCTGGCCTCCTTGCCTGTCAGTTTGCTGCAGACAGTATAAAGAAGCAGGGAGAGGGAGACTGAAAATCTTGGTATCATCAATAGATGCATGCACTGCACACACACCCTTGCCTCAGAGTGCTAGCAGGGGTCTAGGGTCTGGCAACACTCTGGCTCCTTGAGCAGCCAGCAGGGAAATGCCTGGGATGGTGCAGGCAGACCTCCCTAATAAGAGCATCCTGCCTGGCCTAGCCATGCCCTCCTCAGCTCAGTACTGTACAAGGGAAGGGAGGGCTGCTCTAGCACCCCCACTCTCCTCCCCCAGCTTTTAGCCTGAATCACTGCAGACATGTGCTTGAATTTCCTCAGTCCAGAGAGAATGTCTGTCCGTTTACAAACTGGTTCAACCTAGCCAGGTTAGACTAACCTTCAAAGATTGAGTCTATTTAGGCTCAGGGTTTTTGAATGTCTGTCCCTAGCCCATCCATCCAACTGGGACTGGGACTCACAGGGGTACCCAAGAAGGCAGTAGCCCATGGAACTATAGGAGAGAGAATGCATCTGCCACTCCTAGCAAACTGCTTGACAGTCAGTTGTCTTAGTTCAGACAATTATTCCACCGTCCATCCTGGGATCCTGGCTTGCTTTGCAGGAATAAAAATAAATACATAAATGCTACATGAGGACTGCATAATGCATGCCTCACAACTTATCTACGTCTTAGGGGCAGCACCCAGAGAACCCAGAATGTCTGGAGTGCACTTGGAAGACCTGAAGCATTATAGAGCTGCACAGGCACACCTCAGAGGAAACCCAGTCTGCCACAAGGAAAGCAGCACAGCTCAGCAAACCCCTCAGATTTCCTGGGGCTGATGCACGCTGCTGAGTGGTATCACTACCACACTTCTGTGGCAACATGCAACCTTCCATAGGTGCTTGCAGTTTAGTGAAATTGGCAGAAAAAGGGGAATACAGCTGTTAGAGACTCAGTGCTCGTGGCCTGTAGTGGTACAAACACAGCCAATGAAGGGCTCCAAGGAAAAGAGAGGAAAAATAAGTAGTAAGAACTAGTTAGCTGACTCCACAGTTGGTATAAATAAATTATTTTCATTTGTTTCAATGCAGCCATGCTGATTTGTCCCAGCTGTGGATCGGACACACTGACTTCCAGAGAGCTATACCAATTTCTTCCAGCACAAGGGTGGAGGGATTGACTTCAACAATGCAGTATTAGTTGTAGATCTGGCCCATTAAAAGAGCAATGTTGGGGTGGATCTACCAAAGCAGAGGGACACTGATTTATGCCAGCTAGAAACCTGGTTCCCCTACACTTTCTCTACCCCATGCTGATCCTTTGCAGGCATCATGTAATGCTCCTATTGGAGCAGGCACTTTTTTCTTTGGTTGCTCTATTAGTTCTGATGCCTGGTGCATTTTCCTACTGGAATGGAGATAATTTGTTCCTTGATGCATTTGCAGTGGGACCTCTCTCTCTATTCTGTGCTGCCCACACCACATGACAAGGCACTTATGTATTCTTGCCATATCTCACCTATTCATTGGCTTCTTATTGCACTTGTGCTTGAGATGACGCTTGTATTGTAACCCTACATTTTCTGAGCTTCCTTTCTCAGCTAATTCCCTTTCTGCCTGGATCCTTGCAGATGTGGGCTTTTTATTTGTTTTATTTTTGTTTTATGTATTTGGGGTTTTTTTAACTGTACAATTTCTTTTCAAAGCAGTTGTTAGTCAGTGGTGAGATGGTAACATCAGAAGCACTCAGCCAATCTTTGTGCAGCTGACTGAAACTTATTTGCATTCTCCAATCCAATTGGTTACAAGAGGCTGTGGGATTGACTTATCACTTTCTAGCCTTGTTGCATTGGGATGACCTCCTGCATGTGAAATTTAGTCTCCTAGTGACATCATATTTGAACTGCAAGACTAGATTTAAAAAAACAACTCTTTTCTTTCCACCTGTAATTCTAAAACTACCCACTTTCCCCATAATCAAGGGACCACCACAGACTTTTTTAAGTCATCCATTTTTTTCACCTTCGCAAGATTGCTCCATAGAGGATAGAAACCATTTTGTTCAGTCTAGCTTTAAAACTCCCTCTCATGACCCTATAATATCCATTTTTCCCTTCCACAATTCTGAAACCACCTTGGTTAATGCCCAGGCTCTGTAACTCAGAATCTTCCACATCTCATAGCCCCAAATCTCTTGTGCCATTTCAGCCAAAACACCCTAATGAACCAGACTACTTATTAATGTGTTTGTCTTTCACCGATTTTTGCATCCTCCATTGCCAAAGTTGGGCTATACACCTAAGTTAACAGAAATACAACTGAGCTGAAGTATTTTTAAAAGTATCATTTATGCACCTGGACCTGTGAAAAGAATACTCTAATCACTGCATACGTCTATTATTGTTATTGTTGTTACAATAACAGTAGGGCAGAGGTGCCCCTGGCACACATGTGTGCTAGGGGCTGTGCAAATGAAGAACAAAAATATGTTCCCTGCCCAAAGGACTTGCAATAATTTAGCATAGGGGTGGCCAACCTGCAGCATACATGCCATAAGTGGCACAAACAGCCTCTGTATGTGGCATGTGGCAGACAAAGGAGGGGACAGGTAGCATAGTGGCCAATAGGGCAGGGAGCAAAAACCAGAGCAGCAGATCAGGCAGGGAAAGTCAGCTGGAGTGGCACTTAAGCAGGATTCGGGGCTAATTGTGGCCCCCTGTCAAAAAGGATGGCCTCCGCTGATTCAGAAGGTTTGTTGTTTAACCAGAAAGACTGGAGACATTTTATATTTTAAACAAAGGTCTACATCTCTATCAAAATTGCCCAACCCCCAGCACATGGCTTCCTGCCTGCACAAGAGAGAGATACAGTGCTGAACCCTCTCAAAAGTTCCCTTTTTGGAGGGACATTTGTAGAATCACAAAATCATTCTGAGAAAAGGAGAGCTGGATGTGGGTCACCTTGTCCAACCCCCACTCAAGACAAGATCTAAACTGCCGATCTAAACTATCTAAACAAGTGTTTTGTCTAACTGACCCTTAACACTTCAGAAACAAACCCTCATACACAATGAGTAGGCACAATTCCTGAATCACCAAGCACGCTCTAACTTGCCCCAGGTAAAGCAGGGGGAGAAGAGCAATGTCTTGCTACTGCAAAGACAGGAAATAGTTTGTTAAAATGTACTCAGGAGATCCACACACCCCGCTACAGGGCATCTCAACATCCCTCACATATGTGCAATCTCCTCACCTCTACTACTGGAAACAGTTCCCAGTAGGAATAAAGAATCCTGGCATTGAAGTCACAGGAGCCATGGATACTGACTAAATGAGCAATGAACAATTGCTTTGTCTTCCCTCATTCTGAGACTGGGTGCCCCATTACATCTCACATGCAGACTTTGTTGGGCTGGGAGGCATGTCCTCAGAGAAATCCTCTTGCTGGATGCATTAATATGAACAAGACTAAGGGAAGATGGTCTTATTGATACAGCACTTGATGATGTAGCAGGGCTGGGTTCCATTCCACCCTCCATGCCCCTGGGCAAGTCCCTCAGTCAGGCTGTGCCTCAGATCCCTATCCTTCAAATTGCCCATACCTGGCTCTGCCTGGACCCCATGCTCTTCAGGGCCAGGGCTGGCTCCTACTATGTGTTTGTGCAGCACATAGTACAATAGAGTCTCTGATCTTACCAAGTGCTTTTTTACACATGGAAACTGACTAGCATAGCTATAGCAGAATAGTTTCATTCTAAAGAGGCCAGGATAAATCCCCCACATGGGCACTCTACTCTAGAATGAGAGTGGCTTTATTCAAGAATATTTACTCTGCTTCCAAATTCCCATTTGCTCCAAAATACAGCACATGTCCTGGGGAGCTGTAGCAGAGTAATTCCCCCAAAGCTATGTGGGTAAATTTCCCCATGTAGACAAAAACTTGATTTCAAGGAGTGAGATTACAGGAACCATCACAAATCACTCAAACACTTATTGCCTAATAAACCCCATTTATTGCCAACCTTGTTCTTTCAATGTTCACCTTCCTGCTGAATAATAAACTGCAGCCCTGCAAACCTTCCAGCAGCATAATAAACCCCACCACCATCTGACCAGCCTTGTGATAGCCTGCTAATTGCAGCAGCCTGGGATTACAACAAGCCTAGGGACCCCTAGAGTTGCCTCACAAATCTTCCTGCAAACTAAGACAGCCCTGAGGACTCAGTTCTCTGCTCCCATGCCTAGGGTCATGAGATCAGTCAGAGCTTTGCAGTTCAATCTGATGAGGACAGTGCTGGCCCCTACTGCACTTCCAGGGATAACATCCCCCTGCCTCTACATTATCAGGTCCTCTGGACCTTGGTAACTTGGCTTCCCATCGGTGTTCTTAAAGGATGCAGGCATGATCCAGACTGATTACTGATAAGCAGGATGCTCCTGGCTAATCCCCTGCCCTGCTCAAGCTCAGAACAGACAACAGGTGGCAGGTTGTGTCATATATTCAGGAGCCTGCTAGAAGCCCAGGCCTCTCTTCCCAGAAGATGCTGAATGACCGCAGGGCAGGACTTGGGGAGACCCTGAATGAACACTGCTGTCGGGGAGTAGACCTGGTATTGGCCAACCCCCTGCACTGAGCTGGTAAAGGCTATAACCCACCCACGCACTTGGAATGCCAGTGGGGTCAAGTTCACGCCTACTTCTGGTCTAGCCTTCACTACCTAGCCTTGCTTGTGAACTCTGGTCCCGATGGCAGGATGCTGTGTATGTCCACACCAAAACCCCCTCCACAATGGCAGATCCCACCTCTGCAGCCAGTGACATAGCAACAAAGTTTGGCACATGAGGCAAAGGCCACAGCAGCAGCCTGCCCTTGCCCCGTGAACAGAACTGCGGGGGTCACACACCTCCCCCGCCGCCCATGCTTGCCCAGGACTGCACACAGCAGTGGGAGCTGCCCTTCCCCTGTCCCCATGCCACCCCAAACAAGCTACTCACAGCTCTGACCCACACACTGTCCCAGGTGGGCAGTGCCTGCTGGTGCCCCTTTGCTTTGGCACCTGGGGCAGTCACTCTACTTGCCCCCACTTACTACGGCACTGTCTGCAGCACTGTCTGCCAAGCCTTCACCCTGCTGCTGCAGCCTCTTCAGCAGCTGGGGCATTCCCAGGGCCTTCCTTCTCTGTGCTCAGGCAATGGCTGTCAAGCAGTGCAAATTTCAAATACCTGAAGGGAGATTACAGAGAAGATAGAGATGGGCTTTTCTCTGTGACGGTATGGAACAAGACTAGGAGAAATGGTCTTGCACTGCAGCAGAGGGAATTTAGGTTGACGATTAGATGGAACTTTATGACTATAAGGACGGTCAAGCATTGGCAGAGGATACCTAGAGAAACTGTAGGATCTCCATCCCTGGAAGTTGTAAAGAGCAGATTGGACAGACACTTGGCTGGGATGGTTTAATCAGGGATGCTCCTGCCATAAATAGGACTGCTAGATGACCTTCTGAGTTCCTTTCCAGCTCTATTTTCCTATGTTCCTATTTGCCAAAAGCCCCTGGGTGTCTGTGCACTTTGATAGTATGATTTGAAATTAGTTCTTGAGGCCCCCCCTGCTCTCAGCAAGGATACTGGCACAGATCTAACATTGCCTTCTTGTGATGACCAGGGCAGTGCTGCTGTATGAAGCTTCTGCTTTAGCTTTAAAGCACAGCTGTGTTCTTGAGACAGACTTAAAATGACACCTCAGGCTCTTTTGTTTATTAGGTTTTACTGACTCCTTAGCAAGTGGGCTCAGTTACCAGATAGTTTTCCAGTATGTCTTGTGAGCTGATTTTTCTCACTCTCTGTTCTTATCCTAAATCCTGTGCTGTGCACCCAAGCTCCTAAATACCAGCCCCACAAACTCAGTCTGGTTCCCAAAGGACAAACTGGTTTCTTTCCTTCTCCTCCACGAGCACCAGTAACAGGGCACTCCCTGCCTTCATGGATACCTGTGCAGTCACCAGTGACTTCAGCAGTCTCATAGACATCACTTACTGGAATGCAGCAAACAATTCTGTTGCTGACACACAGAATCATGCACAGCTTAGAGTAGCAAAGGAACCAGCAGCCTCTCACATAGTATTGCTGGTGCTGTAAGGCTCCCAGTAACACACACTGGTTTTTGTCATGTCTGTTAACAGATATGAGTATAACCTGCACACACAGGCAGCAGCTCTGTGGAATAGTAGAAATGCACTTTTAAAAAATGAGGTTGCAAAAGGACCAGTGGTTTTGGATGGCCCACCAAAAAGGAGCCTGATTTTCAAAGGGAGGGTCTGAGGTATCTATCTGGACATCCAGAAATGAAGGCATTGCAAATCACTAGTCATAAAGACCCAAATCCTTGCAGGACACTGGGTGCCTAAATGCCTTTGAGGATCTGGGTCAAAGTCATTAGGGCTGGTTTTCCTATTGGGGACCCTGTAGAAGGTTCATTCTGGAGCTCCTGCTCTTCACTAGACAACCACTCTGACACCAAGCTGTGGGGTAAAGTGAATACACCGGCAGGCAGGGACCACATCCAGGCAGACCTGTATAGGTTGGAGAAGTGGGCGGATCCGAACAGGATGCGGTTCAACAAAGACAAGTGCAGGGTGCTGCACCTGGGGAGAGGGAACCAGCATTATGGTTATAGGTTAGGGCCTGACCCTCTCGGCAGCACAGAGGCAGAGAGGGATCTTGGAGTCAGGATTGACTCCAGGATGAATATGAGTCGCCAATGCGACGAAGCAATAGGCAGAGGCAACCTGTCATACATCAACAGGGGCATCACTAACAGGTCCAGAGAGGTCTTGCTCCCCCTCTATGCAGCGCTAGTCAGGCCGCAGCTGGAGTACTGTGTCCAGTTCTGGGCGCCGCACTTCAAGAAGGACGTGGAGAACCTGGAGAGGGTCCAGAGGAGGCCACTCGTATGGTTGAGGGCCTCCGTGGCCAGCCCTATGAGGAGAGGCTGAGGGACCTGAATCTCTTCAGTCTCCGCAAG
>NW_017729029.1:8400038-8406437 GCF_001723915.1 Gavialis gangeticus
GGGAAAGTCTGTTCACCAGGGCCCCCCTTGGAGTCACCAGGAACAATGGCCACAAGCTGAGGGAGGATAGGTTTAGGTTAGATATTAGGAAGAACTACTTCACTGTAAGGGTGGCCAGAGCCTGGAATAGGCTTCCCAGAGAGGTGGTGCTCTCACCTTCCCTGGAGATCTTCAAGAGGAGACTGGATAGGCACCTGGCTGGGGTCTTATGACCCCTCCCACCCCCAGTGCTCCTTCCTGCCCATGGCAGGGGGTCGGACTAGATGTTCTGTCTAGGTCCCTTCCGACTCACTGATTCTATGATTCTATGATCAAGCAGCCATGAAATTGAGAGCTGCTGGTCAGCTTCACAACTGCTAATGCAAGTGGTCCCTGACAAGCTAAGCACTCTGTGAAATCACACATCTTGCCTTATCCTTACGCTGCTCCTGAATGTCACCCACACCATGGCATTGGAAGTTGGTTTGAGGAAATCTCAGCCTTGTCAGTTTCCACTGCACAAGGGGCTGCCTAAGATATCAGGTGAAAGTGACTGATGATACTTCACCTTCCCATACTAGCTCCTAGTGCCTGCAAGGGGCACCCTGAGCTGTAAGTCCCTGCTGAGGGAATCAGGCTCCACACAAACAACTTTCTACAAGCTCTGTAACATGCACAAAGGTTTGGGAACCCAAGGTCTGAGACATCACACCCAAAGGGGAAAGAGTACATGTCCCAGTGCAGCGCAAAAACAGGAACCGGTTCAGTAGGAGCTTCACCTTCTGGCCAGGCTATTTCTGAATCCACTGGCCAAATCTGCACAGTTCCATGGAGCAGCAGAGGGCAGATTTCATGAAAGTCTGGTCAGTGCAGGAGCCAAATCGAAAAAATTCCCACAATTTGGGCAGGGAGATAAAAAGCTTGATTGACTAAGCCATCCAGGGAACCATTTGATCGTGAGTGCTCTGAATTACCAGACCCATTTAATTACTTTCATTTTAAAAAGTGTTAAAGTGCAATTTGATCATCTTTTTTTTAAGCTAATTTTGGAGCGATTGTTAAGAAGAGATTCACAAACAATGGACCTCCCAGAGCAGGGAAATTGCAGAGCCCTGAAGTGCATGAGCATTTGGTAAATAATATGAAAGGCAACAATAAGTAGACGGGGGCTGGGAAGCCTGTTTCAAGCCATCAGCAATCCATTCATTCCAGCCAGAGGTACCTGAAAATGGTAGCTTGCATTGTCACTCAGCACAATGCCATTTTGCTTTCTATAGCATCACCCAGACAAAAGCTCACAGCATGATGCCCATGGCCAATTACAGACCATGGAGGCAAAGAAAAGGAAATGATGTAGGTTATAAGTAGCATCTGTAAAGGTAATGGCAGAGGGAATGGAGGAACTGACCAGAGAGAGGGGGACTGGATGGAGTGGGATGAACAAAGTGATTCGGGGAGCAGGACAGGATGGTCTTGTCAAAGGAGAAGTGGGACCCCAAGGGCCAAGGAGAAGCAATGGTGCTTCAGTAGGTCATGAAAGGAGTGAGTCATATCAAATCAGCAAGGAGGCTCTTCCTAAAGATCAAAGCACCTGTCATGTACAGAGCACAGGAAGAGATGGGGCAGAAGGGCACAGCCCTAGAAGTGTCCAAGGACAAAGGGAAGGAGCCTGTAGTGGGTTATAAGCAGCATCTGTAGAGGTAATGGCAGGGGGAATGGAGGGACCCCATGAGATCACTGTGCATGCAGTGCCATGATTTCACTAAGATGTGTGGAGCAGGGGTTGGAAAAAATGTAGTTGCGAGGGTTGGAAAAGAAGCTGGAGGATCCCCATGATGGCATGAAGCTCAGAGCCCTATCTCTCTAGGAGGGCTGGAGATAATTTCCACAAAGGGCCACATGCCAGAGAGGATGATGGGCAGGGACACAAATCTCAGCACAGCTCCCAACTCTAAGGTAAAGCAAAGTTAATGGGTCTTGGGATATGCTCTGGTGACTAATTTATTCACAAGCACTGGCCTAGCAAATGTGCTACCAAGCCTTGGGGGTCCAGCCTCTTGGGAAGCGAGAGGGGAAGCATACCCTGGCAGAACAGCACATTCAATGGGACCATGAGCATCTCCATGAGATGGGAGCACAGAGCTGTGGAAGGGGCATCTAATAGTTCTGTTGTGTGCCAGCCAATCACCATAAATAATCTGAAAGGTAGCATATGAAAGGCACTATAAATAATATGAAAGGCAGCTTTCAGACAATCACAAGCCTAGTAAATGACACCCAAGCCTGTGACTAGCTTCACAGACCATGATGCTCCCTAACTTTCATTACTTTACAGTGACCAAGTGACTCTGGACAGGGGAGAACAGATACTGTCCCAGGCAGCCCCACACCACTGTTCATCACCAGCTTGGCAGTCTCTGGGAAATGCTACAGATTGCACAGTCCCATCCACCAGAGCCAGAGTCAACCTGAATGCCAGGCATCACCATCACCTGCAACCTCACCCCAGACCCAAAGCATGTGGGGGAGCTGTGCAAGTAGGAATTCAGCTCCATGCCCTTCTACATAACCCCATTCTGGACCTAGTCTTGCAGGCTGCTGTGCCCCATCTGGACCAAGGTAGCTCTGACAGTTTTGCTTGCAAATGCGAAGGGCTGAGTGCCTGGCTGCTCTGAGCCTGCAAACAACACCACACACAGTGGGACACTCAGTGTGTAAATGGTGACTGATAATTGGGGCAAGGTGGTTGGGGGGGCTGCTCAGAACTAGGCCAACTTGCCCACTGCTCTTCCCTACTGCTAAACCAATTATCCTCCCAGCCCAGCAAGTAGGGAGGCCACAAGCTGGCAAAACAGCTCACTGTGTGGCAAACACAGTCGCCTGGTTCAAGGCAGATGCACCTGACAGTTCCATTTCCTTGCTTCTCTTATTAGCTGTGTGTTAATTAGCTCCCTGCTCCAGCCTTCAGGGGAACACCAGCAGCTGTCTCTGATTGGAGGGTGCTGAAGTCCAGCCCACATCCTGCTCCTTGGGGAAGCTCAATGAAGGGCACCTAAGTGGGCTGCACAACAGAGGGGCAGCTGGGAGGAGAGATGGACAGCTCCTTCAGGACCAGGCCGTGATTTTTCAGCGACACACTCATTAAGCAGAAGAAATCCCCAGCCATCTGTGTGTGCTGTTCACTATTTTTAGCCATGCCCCAGGTGCTGCAACAGCTCCTCAGGATCAGACCCAGTTCCTCCCAGGTCTCACACTCTGCTTTTTCTCCTCCTGCTCCATTCTGCCTTAAAGGGGCCAGAGAAAGGAAAGAATATACCCTCTGCCCCTTTGTTGTGGAGAAAAATGGGAAGGTGGAGGCATTTCTGGGCTGAGGATTTTTAGACCCCTCTTGGTTTTACCATGGTAAATTCCAGTCCTGTCCATCCTGGAGGACTCTTTGATCTCAGCTGCACTGGCACAGGTCCCAAGACCTCTCACTCCACCATTGCCATGGGTGCACTTCCAATGGTGCCAGAAACAGTGAGATGTGCAGACCAAGTACTGGTGGTGTTATTGCTGCCCCCACTACCTCTGGAATTGAAGGCGCAGTGGATATAACCTGATCCTGGGAGCTACACTGCAATTGCGGGACATTTTAGGGGCAATTCTAGTGCTAACGAGGTCACAGACTATGGAAGAATGAGTGACAGGAGGAAACCACAACAGCCAGGAGAACACAAGCCAATGGAGAGGACCTGCTGAGCCCAGACAAATCTGATGGGCAACGCTGCCTCTGGAATCACCAGCACAAGCAGGCTCCCTGAGGCAGAGCTGCTGCTTCCTATACTCCAGAGTAAGGCATGTGCTCAGGGATCTATAAAAGCAGCGGCACATATGGAACATGCCAATCCAATGCAGCCACCACCTCAGCCATGGAGAGGGAAGCTTCATCCATGAGGAGCCATGAGTTTAGCATAACCCTGGCTAGGCACCTTAATAACCCCAGCCCCCACAACACCATGGGTACAAGGGCCAGGCACAGCTATGGCTACCTGTGCCCCCACAGGGGAATGAGACCCCAGAGGCCCTAGGGAGGGGATAGTTGAGTGCCACTAGGAGAGGGTGGCTGTGTGGCCCCAGAGAGGGGGCAGTAGTTCGGCCTGCCCAGAGTAGGGTATGTCTTTACTTCCTGAAGGACTGGGTGTAACTCGGGGTTGAGTAGAGCCATGGGATGGTCTGAAGGGCAGCCCCTGAGGGTGTGCTGAGTAGGGTTGAACCGGAGTAGGCCTGAAGGACAGCACATGGGCCAACCCCAACAAGAACGTGTAGTAAGTGTGTAGAGTTGCCCTGGGAGGGGCCAGGGCAAATTTAGCCCAGGTCGGGTTATTGGCTGGCAGAATGAGGGAAGGGGCACAGTATCATACAGCGATGATCGTAAGGCAAAATGATTTGAGGGCTGGGGCACATGACTTCTGAGTAGAAGCTGAGGGAACTGTTTACCTAGTCTGCAGAAGAGAAGACTGAGAGGAGATTTAGTAGCAGCCTTCAACTACCTGAAGGGTGATTCCAAAGAAGATGGAGCTAAACTGTTCTCAGTGGTAACATATGACAGAACAACGAGCAATGGTCTCAAGATGCAGCAAGGGAGGCTTAAATTGGATATTAGGAAAAACTTTCTCACTAGGAGCACTGGAACAGGCTACCTAGAAAGGTGGGAGAATCTCCATCCCTGGAGGCTTTTAAGGCCTGGCTTGACAAAGCCCTGGCTGAAATGTTCTAGTTGGGGCTGGTCCTGCTTTGAGCAGGGGGTTGGACTAGTTGACCTCCTGGGGTCCCTTCCAACCCTAATTTTTGATGATACTATGATTCTATTCCTGGGGTTGCCACTAGGGACCCCCATACTGCATTACAGACCAGCCAGAGTCCACACACTCCCATCCACTTCTGCCTTGATCTCCCTTCCAAACTGTTTGCCCCAGTGGTGACCACTGCCCAATATCAGAAGATCCAGCAGCATCAAAGCCCTCTGCCTCCTTGACCACCCCCCAGCACAGCCCCTGGCCAGGCCCCAGCTTGCTTTGACTGTAATGCCAAGCCTTGGTGCTGCTGTGGCTCCCTGTCCCAGAGACTAGTGTCCCCTCCCTCCCCATCCTCCTGGCAATTCCTTTAACATGTCTCAAGTCTATTAGCAGGGAGTTCATCTTTTCTGCCCATCAATCACACTGCCAACCCTCCCCATGACACTGCATGTCTTTGGGCTGTGTCGTCAGGAACACAGGGAGTCATCAGCTGCATCAGTAATCATCCACTTACCTGGCTGAGTATAGAGACCAACCTGGCAGGAATAAGAGGGGATAGTCCGGGAGAAGGGAAGGGAACTTTCATCAGGACTGGCTGCTGGACAGCACCACCCCACAGAGTGAAACACATTAACTCTAGAGCAGAAACATGCTGGATGCCTCCACCTGGCTGGGCAGGCCGCCAGGCAGATGCTGCCAACCGGGCATGTAATCCCATTCTGCATGGCTTCCGACATGCAGAGCTTGTAGCAGCCCTGCCTGGCAGAAGTCACCTTGAACCCCCTCGCCACCCCATGCTCCCCTCAGATTGGGTAAAGCTCTGTTTGACAAATGAAATCACAGAAAAGCCCCTGTGCCAGGCCCCACAACTCCTGTCTAAGCTCCTTTAAACCCCTGCTTTGGCAGCTCTGGGAGAAGGAAGGTGAAAAGATCGCAAGGATCTGGGTAATATAGTCTCCTGTTTCCTGGCAGGTTTGGGTCCTCTCTGCTGATCTATGTCAGTTTCATCCCCTCCTCCTTCCCTCCATTCCTCGAAAGGGCTTCAGTCTGCTGCCTTCTACTTGGATAGCAACAATGGCATTGAACTGGCAGCTTAGGGAGAGGTTAAAGAAAGATCTAGAGACTGTAATGAGTAGGCAGACCAGAGCAGGTTTACTGCAGCAGGTGCCTTTGTTCCCTGCCTTGGGCTGCCAAGCAGCAGAAGGGAGCAGGCACAGACATCAGCTGTAGGAAAGAACAAATGTACTCTGCCCATACACATGGTCCTGAGCTCAGCCAGTGCGTTCAGCTCTCAGGTCATTTCCAGTCTACTCGGATCCTTCCAGGGCTGCCTGCAGCTAATTATATCCTGATTCACATCCAGTCCAAGAAGGAGCCAGGTGTTTGTTCTGCACAGTCCCCTGTTCATTGTGAGGTTCAGGCAAACCCAATCTGGTGGTTTAGGATTAGCAAGGGTAGGGGTAATGCTAGTCACTAGAGGAGCACAGTGGGGTCAGATAAATGTTCTGCAAAGAGTGATTCCAGTGGGGCTCTGACCCCAGCCTGGAGACAGCTTTCCTGGGAGGAGCTGAGAACTGATAATAGTTGTTCTTACTCCCCACTCATCTTCTTCCCACACACACAGGAATTCACACAAATATGA
>NW_017729029.1:8411437-8420617 GCF_001723915.1 Gavialis gangeticus
AGCAGGTGCCTTTGTTCCCTGCCTTGGGCTGCCAAGCAGCAGAAGGGAGCAGGCACAGACATCAGCTGTAGGAAAGAACAAATGTACTCTGCCCATACACATGGTCCTGAGCTCAGCCAGTGCGTTCAGCTCTCAGGTCATTTCCAGTCTACTCGGATCCTTCCAGGGCTGCCTGCAGCTAATTATATCCTGATTCACATCCAGTCCAAGAAGGAGCCAGGTGTTTGTTCTGCACAGTCCCCTGTTCATTGTGAGGTTCAGGCAAACCCAATCTGGTGGTTTAGGATTAGCAAGGGTAGGGGTAATGCTAGTCACTAGAGGAGCACAGTGGGGTCAGATAAATGTTCTGCAAAGAGTGATTCCAGTGGGGCTCTGACCCCAGCCTGGAGACAGCTTTCCTGGGAGGAGCTGAGAACTGATAATAGTTGTTCTTACTCCCCACTCATCTTCTTCCCACACACACAGGAATTCACACAAGTATGAATTCAAGCATGTCCATTTATACGCATGCACACACCTGCCCACTTAAATATGCATGCACACACTTTCACAAATGTATACAATCCAGCACATTCACACTCAGCTATATTCACTGCACATGTAGAATCACACATGTACACATTTACACATGCATGCACACCTATGCGTCATAACACAAAAGTACTTGGACTCTCATTCACACACAGATTCACACATGAACACACGCATGAACTCATCACATGTGCCCAGTCACACACACACACACACACACACACACACACACACACACACACACACACACACACACACACACACACACACACACACACACACACACACACACACACACACACACATGTACAGGCACATTCAACCTAACACATCCCATGCACACTCACACTGCATATACATGCACTCTCACACATTTGTGCTCACGCACAGGACATGCATATACATATATTCCCACAGACATATGCATGTGCACAGTTACGCACATGCTTACACATGTACTGATTCTCTCATGGAAATACATTAACATTTTCACTTGGCTACATTTTCACACATGCACACTCACACATCCAAATGCATATGTATTCACACACATGCATACACACCTGCACACATACATGTGCTTGCTGTCCTCTCAGTGAGCTGCCTGGTGTCAGGCCAATAGCCTTCAAGGCAGGTGTTCTTTCCTCAGCCAAAGGAATGGGATAGCTTGAGCAGCAACTGCCCCTGTATGTTGTCCCACCAAGCTCCCTTAGCCAGACACTGCTGGGCCTGGCTGGCCCTCAGCCCATCTGCCAGCAGTGCATCAACGGATTTGTGCTGGAAACCATGACATTTAGTGGACAAGTGCCAGGGAGCAATCTGTTGGTGGACACATGATAAGCAGAGTGGTGTCAGTAAGGAAGAGCCACACGAGGATCATAGGCAGGCAGGAAAGGCACTCTTCTGTGGGTAACAAAGAGATATTCCTGGATTCTGGGACGGGTTAGCTTCACCTGGAATGGGAGCAAAGCCCCAGACTCCTCTTGGGAGGGGACTGAGGCACTGAGACCAGTACTGAAGTAAACACTTGGCTAGTTGGCACCTAATTCCCATTAAAACTGATGGCCACACAGATTCAAAGCTTGGCTGCACATGCAAGCAGCACCAGCTTATCTTCAGGTGTGACTTTTAAATTGATTCCGTTAAACCAGTGTCAAAGGCTGGGTGCACCTGTATGGGTTTGAACAAGGCTTATTTCCAGTTACTGTCAGTCATTCCAGAAGAATTGTACAATCATAGAAGTTTAAGTTAAGCCAAAAGGAGCTCCTCTTATATCCTCCAAGCAAGGGAGCATCTGCCAGGGGTTGCCACTGGCTTATCTATGCCAAGGCCTCCACTTGACCTGCCCAGGCAGGGGTCTGACTTCTGGAGTCCCAAAGGAGCAACCACTCCTGCTTTCAATGCAGAGACTGGGGGAAGGGAGAGTGCCTGGGGAGAAGTATCTTCTCCAGCCAGCACTCCCTGCATTGCCCTCAGTGCTGGCTCCTCCAGTGACTTCTTTGTTGTTCTCCTTTCAGGTTCACCTCACTTTCCCTCTCCCTGGTGAGAGCACAGCTCATTCCTAGCACTCAGCTCCATGAATTAGTGAACTCAGGATCAGTTTCCCCGAACCCAACAGAAGCTGCTTTACTAGCAACTACAGCCGCCAGCTTGTATGCATGTTCTGCCCTTAGGAAGGCAGATCTTGTCTAGCCTTCTATGCCAAGAAACTCTGTGGTCACTGTGGTGATACCATTGGGGAAAATGGAATAATTCCCTGGGGAAAGCAGTTTTATTTTTAATCCAACTGGCTTGTTGTCTGTGTTTGTGAACAGCTGTTAAACTCAAATATTGCCCCTCCCCAAACAACTGGGAGAAAGCCTTCACAAACAGAGCCTTCAGCAACTCTCTCTGTCATTAAGGGCACCAAGAGCTCCTAGTCCTTTTCTCTGAGTGACCTCCTCAAAACAAGGAAGACAATGCTCAATATAATTAAAAATGCACAGATAAAGAAGACTTCCTTGGGGTTTAAACACCTCTTCCCCTTTCTCAGTTAGAGCTTTCTGCAAACTCCATAGACACTAACAAATTATCCAAAGCCAGGTACAGTGCCTGTGCCTTCCTCCAAGTCCTTCTCCAGATTTATGAAACCTGCACACTGCCTTGTGCTTCTGGTTGATCAGGAAGGGATTGGATCTGTCAAGCTGGTACCAGAGCACTGGGAAATGGAATGACAATGCAACCTGCTTACTCCCCTCTTCCCTCAGGTATGTTGGTACTTATGGCAGGGCCCCAGACACCTGAGTGCCTTCCTTTCACTGTGCCTCAGCTCCATGCTTGCCCAGTGACAGCTAAGGGCACTTCCCTCCCTGCATAAATACTGTGCAGAAGAATCCCCTCATTACTGCAAGGCTCAGATCCCACTCTGCTCTCACTTAAGGGGGTTCAGATCAAGACTGGACATCTTTCCCAAAAACAAGGATATAGGGACCAGACGCAAGACCCGTGAGGTGGGATTCTCTAGTCTGTTTATATAATAGATCAGGTAAGATGACACCTTAGTATTATTATTATTATTTTTAATTTACATTTCAGTAGTGCCTCAGAGTCTTGGTCTGGAATCAGAACCCCCTGTCTGTAATGCTGATAAGACATCTTCTGGTCTTGACATCTGTTGGTTTATTAGCTGGTCAAAATACAGAAGTTCTAAGTCCTGGGAAATCCTGATACTTCCCTATTTCTCAGCCCCAAACTGAATAAAAAATGGGAATTTCCGATAACATTTCTAAAACAAGAAGTATTTAAAAATATCAAGATGACCGGGTTTGTTTCAATAAGGCCAAAGAGCTTCAGGTTGACTTTTCAATGCAATATAACATGATGTTGAAACGAAGCACTTCAACCTTACCCAAATGAAGCGTTTCAATGACTTCTCATTGGAAATTTCAGCAGAATCGATGCATTCCTGTTTAACATTCTGATTTCATCAAGTTGGCATTCTCCACCTGAGAACTGCTTCATCAGACCATTTTCCACCTGCGCTAGGATCTGCACTAAGGAACAGGAGTTTGGGTGGTTAGAGCCCCAGCTGGGGACACCTGGCTGTCTCTGTCTTAGAACATTCACTCTCCCACTGTGCTGTAGCTCTAAACAGAGGAAGTGGTGAGTCCCCTGCCCATCCTGGCCTGAGGGCCTCCCTTTCCCTGGCGAGCATGGCCGGGGGGGAGCAGCATCCCTTGCAGAGCTCTAGAGGGGCTAAAGTGCTGAGTGCAGGTTCATAGTGCTTTTGCGCTGCGGTATGAACCCAACCCAGCCAAAGCCCTGCCACCTGGTCTGTGTTCTGTGTAGCAAAGCCAGGTCCCAGAAGCCCTGACACCTGCTCACGAGCACCAGGCCCTTCAGTTGTAATTAGCCTGAGTCAGAGGTGGCCAGGGCCCAGGCTGCATCATTGCGGAGACAATGAACACAGCCTCAACCAGCCTAATTCAATTCCCTCAGCCCACTGAGCCCTCACTCCTGCTGTTGTTCATGACCTGACTTGCTAGACAGGGATCTCAGTCCTATCCCACATGCTCCATGGCTGGATCCCTGTGCCCAGGGTCCTGGGAATGATGAGGGAGATGCCAAAGGCTGTCCTCGGGGCTGCCTGCTGCTCCCAGCACAACTGGGTTCAGCACACATGAGTGCAGGGGGGAAATGTCCCAAATAAGATGGAAGAAAAGGGAGCAAAGGGGAGAACCTTCAGACTTCTGAGTGTGGGACATGTACACTATGTAGGCCCAGTCATAGAGTCCATTCCTGGGGTAAGCAATGGCCTATATACCCCTGACAACTGGATGCAGTTGCTTCCTGGAGGAAGAGATGTCTTTGAGAGGAGAGGCTTTCTTGACCTGGGCTAGGGATAGGCCTTGCTGCCAGGGCAGAAGGTCAGTTGAGGGATGCAGGTGGCAGGGCTAAGCCAGGGTAGAGGGTGCAAGGGGCTGGATAGAGCCATATTAACCCTGACCCTGCAGGGCTTGGAGCATTCCTGTATCTGAGCTTCTCCAGTTCTGGCTATGACCATGGGTATGTCATTGGGATAAGCCACCTCCAGCTCCTTTGTCCCCTCCAACCATGCTTCTGGCTGTGCAAACTTCGCAGGCATCACTGACAAAGGGCTCCTCAGCTGTCTGAATTGGGGAAGGGGGTTGCTGGGTTCTGGCAGGGCTTCTGGGCAGAAGAACTTCACTGTTGTTCCCTGCCACCAGCCTATACCCTAGATCAGGTCCAGAAGGGTCTATAAGGTAATTATTTTAAATGGGGACCGTCCATCCACATATCCACCCTCAGCCATCCCCAGGGCAGCACAGTGCAGGGAACACACCATGTCCAGTTCCATGTACTGGCAGCTGCATGACCACCTGTGTCAGCAGGGGCACTAGCCCAGCACTGCCTTAACCTCTCCCTGCCATAGCCCAAAAACCCTTGGGAGGAGTATAGGGGCAGGCTGCCAGTCATCATCCCACTCCAAATCCCAAATCTCTTGTTGGGTGGTGATGTGGGACCATCCCAAAGGGAAAGAACCCTACTTCCTCTGGACAAGACCTGTGTGCAGCCATGGGAGGGCCAGGGACCACAGTTGGGGCTCACTGATGATGAGTCTTCTTACAAGAGGAAGACTAATTTTAGCTGTCAGAATGAGCTAAACAAATGAAATGGATCTAATGATGCCCCAGGGGAATGGCTGGCGCAGGCACCAGATAAAGCAAGCAGCTCATCAAGGGAGTAAAGACCAGGCGAGTGAAATGAAATGCTTCTCAGGGGTGCCCGCCAAAGACAGATATGCTTAACAGGCACAGGCACTACCCCTACCTGCTCTCAGCCCCACTGGCACAGCAGAGGAAGCCAAGGTTTGGCTTGAAAGCTAGAACTCATCTTTCTCCAGGCCTGGCCATGGTGTGAGGAGAGTCATTTCTCTGTGACTTTCGGTACAAAATCAATGGGCACTGAATCACCCCCACACTGATCTAGCCTGAACCCAACCTGCCCAGCCACAGGCCTGTTGGGGCTTCACTGCAGGGTTGGGAATGTCATGGCTCAGCCCCAGAACAAGATTTTTTCCCCCAGTTCCTTCTCCCACCCCTACCTCTTTCCCCGCTCACCTCTTCTGCCTCCTCTGGAGATCTTGACAGAGACAAATGGCTAAAAGGGTCCTAGGTTGATGCTGCTGGACATGATACCAATGCAGCTCATACAGTAATTCTCCCAAGGAGAAGAGAGCTTCCCCTCCCACCACATGCGGGGCATGGAAGCGTTCTTTGTCCCCTTGCATAAATGAGGAAACTATAGACAGGGTAAGTGACTAGTCCAGGACTGAATACCACAAGTTATCATGATAACCCAGGCATTCTGCCTACCAGTCACCTCTGATGATACCCAAATGATGTGGTATGGGGCTGCTGGGAAATGGAGTCTGCCATGGGCCGAAACTGGCCCATGGGCCAGACTTTGCCCACCCATGGGCTATGACCTCACCAAGCACTTAGAGGACTTCTTGGAAGGTTCCAGTTCAGCTTCACACCATTCACTCCCATTCATTTTAGTTTCCCACTCTTCTGCCTTAAAAAGGTTTGGCTCAGGAACAGAAGCATTAAGAACAGGGGTCGGCAACCTATGACCTAAGGGCTGGATCCAGCCCACAAAGATTCTGTCTGACTTGCCAGACTGGGTTAGCATCAGTACCAGTGGCAGTGGAGAACTGGCAAGGGCAGCAGTGGCAGCCTGCATTAGCACTGGGCTGTGTTGATTTGGCCTGCTGGAAGGCTGCTGGCCCCTGATCCAGAACACCAGGCCACAGCCAGATGCTCAGTACTCATTGCCCCATCAGAGCAGGACTACCTGGAAATCTCTGGAAAGCCTGTTTTCAGACTCCAGCTTGGTAGGCCCTGGAGGTCTGA
Organism: Gavialis gangeticus; assembly: GCF_001723915.1. Lineage (NCBI taxonomy): Eukaryota > Metazoa > Chordata > Crocodylia > Gavialidae > Gavialis > Gavialis gangeticus. The sequence continues at coordinate 8,417,884 of NW_017729029.1, forward strand.
ATCTTTTGGATTGAACATCTGAGAACTTGGTTACTCCTCTGAGCTGAACCTCAAAGTAAGGTTATGCTTCCCCACTAGTTACCAACAATACTTCTGGTGGCAACCAAATGATGGCATGTATAGAAGTAATGAGTCCTAGTCACGTTTTATAGATGGGGGGACTGAAGTATGATTTGTCCAGGCAGCAGCAAGTTAATGTCAGAAGAAGAAACCAGGAGTCCTGGATCATAGTCATGTGCCCCAACCACTAAAACACCTTTCTCCCCAGTGCCAGGGACAGCACCCCAATCTTCTTGCCCTCCAACCCCATGCTCTTACCACAGGGCAATACTTCCTTGATTCACATTCTACTTCCTCCTACCAGTGCAAGACTAGTCCCTACAGCTGCCTCTAAAGCCTCCTGGTCTACCTCCCCCTATTTAGCCCTGCAGAAAAGCACCCCCTGTGGAAGCACTTCCATTCCACTGGCAATAGGCTAGTGCTCCAGAAAAAAAGCATTATAGACCTGACTACCCATGGGAGAACAAGGATAAATGTTATAAGGGTTTCTGGGGCAGGCCACTTCCCTGCCACAAAGGGTAAGCTCCTGCCAGGCAAAGAACCATTGTACCTAGCTCCATGCCTCCCTCTGCAGGAGCCCACACTGCAGGGAGTCTGTTGAGGGAGGGATCCCAGCCACTCAGACCTTATAAGAGCTGCTGGTAGGTGGATGGGGTAGGAACAGTGATCACTCTGCACTAATACTTGGCAAGGATCAAACAGGTGACCAAGGGCCTTTGGCTCAGGGGAGGCACTGCAATAAGACTGCTGTACCTGCCCTCTAGGCCCTCAGCTGAGCTCAGCTTTGTGACAGTGGATTTGGGCCCAGGACTTCATTGCAGACCCAGGTAGAAGCACAAAGCTCCAGGTATCTGCAGTCCCATGACAGCCAGAAAGGGAGCCATGACCAGGTTGCTCTTCTTCTCCATTACGTTTCCCTTTGGCACCGCTGACCTCCAGCTCTCTCATATACAGCACTGCAGTGCCACAGGAATTGTTCATCTTTGGCGAAGGTCGGGGTGCTGCAAGGCTGGCAGGGGCCTGATTCACTGGTCAAGCACAGCTCCCAGAATGCAGCCGCTTCACATTAATGCACACAGACCCGGGGCCCAGCACACAAGCTTGGCTCTGTGCTGGGCAGCAATGCATGGTGGGATCTGCAGTCTTCAAGAGCCGCATCCGCAGGCTGGCAATGCAGCCCTTGGACAGGCAAAGGGAGGCTGTTCTGGTGTCACTCCAGATGTTCATAGGGCCTCTCACAGCCAACACTCCTGGACATGTAGCACCCTATTCCTCTGCATAAGAATCCCCACCATGTTAGCAGATTCCCAACCTGCCCTAAGAGCCTCAACAGGGATCAATGGGACAATGCCATTGGGGGCTTGGGCACTACCAGAGCTCACAGCCCTGGAGTGCACTTGGGGCAAATGGAGCACCAAGCCACACATTTGCTTCCCCTGAACAGAAACATCCAGGTGAGCAGCAGCCAGCACCAGCTTCAGCCCCTGCCCTTCTCTCTAAGCTTCAGGGCCAGCAGGCTGCATGGGTCCAAAGCCTCCATGACCCCCTGCCCATTCCCTTTTGGTGGTCAGTTCTTGTTGCCCAGCTGAAGACACCTCCCCCTACCCCTCTGTCCCCCTAGGGGACCTTTGTTCCAGGTAGTGAAATAGCTAAATAATGCCAGATAGGCTGAACAAAACTTTCTCATCCCTGAGATGCTGCCAGCTCTGATGCCATCTCACTCTATCTGTGTTGGGGTAAGCAGCTTCCTCAGGGATACCAGAGCCTGAGGGTGAAAGCAGCAAGGAACCATGCCCATTGTGTCAAGGCAGGACAGTGTAACTGTCCAGTCCCTTGATGTCTTTTCGGGCAGTGTGGGGAAGCAGGATAAAAAACAAAGGGAATTGGAGGGATTTGCATAACGGGAGAGAGGAAAAGAGCTGAGCAGTGTATCTAAACTAAGCAGTTGGAGACATGAGTACAGCCTGCCATCTGGAGAGGAGAGAAGAAAGTGGTTCAGGGTGGAAACAAGGCCAGGACTAGGAATGAACAGGATGCAGCATTCAAACACATCATATTTAGACTGTGTACCAGGCAAACTTCCTCTGAGCTTCCTAAGGTGGGTGGTGGAAATGTTTCTTGAGACATCTCCTCCTGGACAGTGCTCTGGGGGATTGGTGTGTGGAGTCAGCTTTACTCTGGGCAGTGACGCAGTAAGGTTTTCCTTCTCAGCGGGCACATCTACACATGTCTTAATGTGTTTTTCCTAATGCACCTCCAATATGAGGTACTAAGTAAATACGCATTAGGCTGCACTAATGCACAGTAGCACAAGTGCACATGTTTTAGGTGATGCTTAATGCGCAGTAGCCTATTCTACTGTGCATTAGGGTATTAGCCAGATCCAAGCTTTAAGCCCCCTTCGCCCAGGCCTGGACAGCAGATCAAGGTGTGAGCTGGCTTCTCGCTGCTGGGCTTACCCCTTCCCTTGTCCCCTTGGCATATTACTTAGCTATGGCAAAGCCAGGTGCAGAGGCGATGTGAATCACAGCCTGGCCAGGCAGTGCTGTCATGCAGGGAGCTTGCTTTGCCGTGGGTGACTGCAACAGTGAGTCATGCCTGGAAATCGTGCAAGGTAACACAATGGGACTGTGCTGTTCCTACTGCTGCTCTCCCCACCGGGGGGGGGGGGGGG
>NW_017729029.1:8420636-8425291 GCF_001723915.1 Gavialis gangeticus
CCCCCCGGGGGGGGGGGGGGGTGCCGTTTACACACGTGGCCTGCACACTGAGCACAGCAGAATCCATTTCACTGATTTTCTCTGATAGACACTTCCGGAGAGAGTTCCCAAGAATACCCTTCCATTCCCCCAGCCAAAACCAAAGGCAAATAGGTTGAGGGGCTGGGAAATGACAGCACCTCAGCTGCTACCATAAGTATACTTCAGCTCCCCCATCCCAGCTGTATTCTCCTCACAGCCCTCTGCTTACTAGATCTCCTCCACAGCATATTCCCACTAACACTGTGGAGTAACTGCTGATCTCTCCATGGCCCTAGGCAATCTGATCAAGGGGGCCTGTCACCAGCCTGAGCCTATCAAGGGGGCCTGTCACCAGCCTCAGCCTATGCACTTAGGCTTTATCTTCTTCTTTATTAAGCACCTTACTGGAGTACCCAGCACCACTGTATAGAGGTGCCAGCCTACCTCCAGGCTTTAGCTCACTTGGACACTACTTGAGTCCCAAGAACTGAACTAAGCTGCCTTCAAAACTCCCCTACTGTCACCTCAATCAGTCCCTAGGGAGAGCCCCTGAGCAACACGGGGCTTACCCAGGCACAGTACACCACTACTCTTGTTCTTCCTCACAGGGGACAAAAGTTACCCGAGGTCTGAAACCAGGTCCCTCAGAGTACGTGCATGTTATGCCATGATCCAGCCTGAGCTTATGAAATGTATTCCATAGCCAAAAATGGTGTTGCGCTCCTATAACCATGTCCGAATGAATGGCATCATCCTGCCTCATGCCTAGACCCTAACATACTTCTTCCCATCACCCACTTGCCACTGAGATGGAGGGGTCACCTCAGCCACTTGTGTGATGACATCACAGTGTCACACAAAGGCACTTTGCTGGCCCCAATTCTGTGTTTGAGCAGCAACACATGGCACGATGTAAGCAAAGCAAAGGCGGAAACTGCAGGCTGAGGCAACCACCACGGACATTATCATTTAAGCACCAAACTGAGATTTGGGAAGGTCATTATCAAAAGGCTAGATATGAAGAGCTTTTTTTCCATGTTCTTCATTTGAATGTCATGAAACCAGGTGGCTTTCATCTCTTTATGCATGCATAATTTAAGCCTTCCCCTGCAGTGTTGGAAAGACAAACACCAAGCTCTGGGCCAGGGACAGCACAATAGAAAGCAAACTGACTGGAAACAAATATGAGACTAAGCAGCCTAGCTTCTGGCTTTGTCTGCAGGATGGAACTTTTACTACCCTAGAACTACATCATTGCATATCCCTAGCACAGACATGACCCACATATTTCAATAGGAAGAAGGGAGGACAATGTACCTCAGTTTGCTTTTTCTTTTGACATAGTCTATGGCTTCCCCCTTTCATAGGCCACCCTGGGATCTTAGCTAAAGTGGTATAAGATTGGAATATCTCCAGGTGCTTATATGGAGCCATCCTGGATTTACAACCATGTAACTGAGAACAGGATCTCATCTGATGTGCATATGAGGAAGAGAAGACAGTCTTTCCTTCTCCGAGACAAACACAAGTCAATGCATACTGATTCCCTCAGCATTTTTCAGGGCCTGTTTCCTCGCATTCATTTTTCCCTTTGTGGCACTTCTTGACCTCACTGGTTTTCCATTTCTGATCTGCCGCTTTGCAGTGAGCAGTACTGCCAATACCCCATTGCAATAAAAACAGAGATGCTGCCATTCCAAAGGAGACCAAAGGTCCATCTTGTCCAGGCTCTGGTCTCTACTGCCAAGAGCTTCAGAAGAAGAAGCAAACCCAAATGCACTGCAATATGCACCGTGATTTCCTGGGGGAAATTCCTTCCTGACCCCCTGGATGGTAACTGGCTTATGCCCTGGAGCATGAAATTTGGTTCCTGTCATTTTTACCCTGACCATGTGTAACTGTGGAGACTGTTTCAATTCACAGAAGAATCTAATCCCTTTTCAATAACAGGCATTGTCTTTGGGCTGCTGTCTGCAGCCCGGAGATGGATTTAAAGAACACTTGTCAGCTAATTTTTTAAGTGTGAGCAATTGTTGTTTGCCTATTGTTTCTCAGATCCTTTCAGAAAAAAAAGCCAAACATTTTTTCCTAACTGGTTTCTTTTTGTCATTTTCATAATCTTCCTGGGCTTCCAGAGCTAAGCAGCCTTTTCTTGACACCATTCCTTTATAAGTATATGTCCCTGCATCATGGACATGCCATTTTTCATTGGTGGCTGTTGAAGAATCAGCAGGGGGAGCTCACAACCCTGTCTGCTGTAGACCCCAGCAAAATACTACCTGGAGATATTTTAGCCCCCCTAATTCTCATGGAAGCCCACAGCACGGTTTTAACTGCAATAAGAAAAGACCAGTATGTACAATCGAGTAGGTGTTTCTCTTTGGACACATCAGTGCAGCTTTATGGTCTATCTGAGATAGGGAATAAAAAAGCACGTGAGACTGCTCACAAGGAATCCACCATGGCCTAATTACCACCAAGCCACAGAGATGCGATAGGTTAGACCAGGGGTTTTCAACCTTTTTAAAGAAGCGTACCCCTTCTGGTGGTGGCAGTCAGATGCAGAGCAGGAGGGCTGGGTGGGGCTTGCATGTGGCTGCTGCCGCCACCCCCCACTGCACCACTGCGTCCCATTTTCCCATGGCCAGTCGCACATCCAGCTCTCCGGGCTGCTGACACCCTGCCAATCATGCACCACCCATCAGCAGCCCACAGAGCCGCATGTATGACCAGCCATGGGAAAGCAGCATATGGCGGCAGCATAGGGCGGTGGGCAGCAGCACAGGGTGGTGGATGGCACCAGCGGCCACCATATACAAGCTTCTCCCCCCCCATGTCCATCCGGCCAGGTGGCACCTGTGCGGACTGCAGAGGGGTGCCACTGCCCTTACCCCACCCAGCCCTGCTCCTGGGAGGTAGCAGCACAGGGTGGTGGCTGGAGGTGCTCTGTCCCTGCTCGCCTGCATGTACCCCCTAGGACCTTTCCAAGTACCCCTAGGGGTATGTGTACCCCAAGTTGACATCCCCTAGGTTAGACTATTTCTTTGATGAACTCTTCATGGCAGAAATGGTCTCTCACCATGGACATGTCCACCCTCCCACCCAACCAAGGGTCTCCATTCTTGGCAGAGGCTGGCAAGTATTACAGCCACACAAGCAGCAGTAGCACCACTACTGTCACAGATCCAGCCAGCATTTCTTTGCTTACAGTTTCTACCACCAGGTCACCATCTACCTTATACAGCTATGGCAAAGGCAGAAAAGCCTCTTTTTGAGGAAACCTGTGGTGTTAACCAGGGGGAGCAGGACACGAGTGAGTCTTGGACCTCTGTCTTTGGAGAGACAAGGAACAAATGGGAAAGACATTAATTCCAGAATGGGATCTGGACCAAGCCCCCAAATTCTCACTCTGAACTATGCAGGGGCCTGAAACACAGACTTTAAGCGGTCTCCTGTCTTCTTCTGTCTTCAAGTGGCCCCTATCTTCCCTATGGCTTAAAGCAAAACCTCACAGACAGCCCTGTGGCCAATGTCAGAGGCTTTAGGAGAAAGCACTTTGCATCTCCCTCTGAGAGGAACAGCTCTCAGCAATCTCAGTTCCATCCCACCTCCCTTCCCAAAACACAGGCCTGGCGAGGCTGATTCAGATCTGGCTGACACCAGCTTTACACACCTGACCACTCCCTGCTCTGGGGGAGCTACTCTCAAGTTACAATAGTGCAAAAGAAGAATCAGGCTCTAGAGCCTAACCCAGCTTCACAGCATCTCCAGCAGTCCATATTGTGTCCTAGCATCAATCTCTCTCTGTATTGCTGAGAGCAAAGACTCAGCCCTGAGGCACCTGCCATGACTTAGGCTCCAGGTCCAAAAAGGGCCTGGCTGCAATTCCCTTCCTCTTCCCCAGAATCCAGCCTGGACAGAGGGCTCAGGCATGGGCCACCTGAGTGACAAGCGGGGCTACACTGGGCCAGGTCCTCAGCTTGCATTCAGTAGGGCAACTGCCCTCACCACAGCAGTTACACCAGTTGACTCCCCCGGGGTATGTGGCCTGTTAAGCCTAGACGGTGCCTCACAGCCCCATGGCCAAGGCCTCCACCCTGCCAATTCCTGCCCCACACAGCTCTTACCAGCACCGAGAGCTGAGGCAGCCCATTCTCCCTTACCTTGCTCCTCATCTGCCCCGACGTGGAGACCTTCCTGATGAGCTTGTGGGAGCTGCCCTCCTGCTCCCCGTCGCTGTCAGAGGACTCTTCACCAGCCCCCTCCGGAGACACCGGGGCCAGCTTATCCGAGTCCAGGGAGGACACCGACTCCCTGGTTTTCCTGAGAAAGAAATCCCCGGGGGCCAGCTTTTCCGCCATCTCCCGAGCTCCTCACCTAGACGTGCCAGCGACGCGGAGACCGCGGGCGGGCGGGCGAGCAGGGGCCGCAGAGCGCGGGGCTGAGGATGCCGGGGCCGGGCTGGGGCACCCGGGCTCTGCGCCGCGGGCACCGTCCCGCCGCACAAACTGGCTCTGGAAAGGCCAAGCGGCGCCTTCGCCTCACACTTCGCCTCCCGCAGCCCTGCACCCCGCCGCCGTGGGCGGCAGGGACAGCTGTGCCTCACGGTCCTCCGGGCTGGGCCCTCAGGCAGC
>NW_017729029.1:8425423-8437413 GCF_001723915.1 Gavialis gangeticus
GTGCAAATGAAGCTATACAAATGGTAAGAAAAATAAGGTGTTTTTGTTGGTTTCCCTCTTCTTTATAAAGAAAAGAGATTCTGTAGAAACAGACTTTTCTGTATATACACAAGACTTCTACAGCTTATTTTCCATTTTGTTCTGTTATTGTACTGACATCTTTCTCACTGCCACCGCCCCCCGCGCCCAGCGCCGCCCGGCTCCGCGCCTCTGCCTCAGCCTCTGCCACAGCCCCGCGAGCCGCTGCCGCCGCTGCACATGTTGCTTCCTCTGCCTCCTCCCCGCCCCCAGCCGCCTGGCGCTGTCAAATCAGGCGGCGGACACCGCAGCCCCGGCCCTGCCGCCCCCTCCGGCCGGGCTGGGTCCCCCCTGCCGCCCACACACCTCGCACTATCAGCCAGGCCGGGCCCTGCTTGTGCAATGGGGCTCTTCCTTCCTCAGCCCGCAGCGCAGGCTGCAATGGGGCTCCGTGCTCTTGGCTAACTTTCCCCTGCACCCGCCCCAGCCCAGCCCAGCCCAGCCCAGCCCAGCCCTGCCTTTCCCACAGGCCCTCCCGGAGCAGCTTGTGTCTGGGCAGGCTGGCTCCCTCCTTCTCTGCCGCCCGGCAAGTCTGAGCCTGCTGCCGCTCTGGCAGAGCAGCCTCCCCTCAGCCCCTGCAAATGCAGGGCCCTGGCCTTGGCGGGGAGCCTGAAGGTAGTGAGGCTGTTGGTATGGGGCTGCGCCAGGCCACCCCGCTCCAAACAGGAAGAGTCTTCCCAGGCTCCTTCACTTGGGCCTTAGCCATTCACTGCCTGGGTGCTATTACTGGCTGTGTCACTGACTCACCCTGCCTGATCGTCCCCTCAGATTGACATAAATCAAGGGGCAGGGAGGGTGACCTCTGGTCGGCCACTTCCCCTCCATGTTCCCTGTTTCCCCATCTCCAACTAATCTTGCATATTGGTGGGTGGGGGAGCACAGTCCCCTGTTGCTGCTGGTAGGCGCTTGGGGATGCTCTGATGTAAGAGGCTGGAGTTACAGGACAGCCTACAGTTACCATAACCCCTTTTGTTCTACCAAGAGGTGACCGGGTGTTGATGAGAAGCACCTACCTCCCACTCAACAGGGGAGGAAGGGTCTTTACCACAATAAGAACATCTATCCGAGGAGGCACTGGCATTTTTTCATATTCCAGAGGTGTCAATTTGTGCCCTACAGATGATATGTCCTGCAGCTATTGACACCAATAGTTCAGGTTGCCCAGCACTTCCCATTATAAGCTCCATTTTTTAAAAACTCATCCCTGTGCCATACAGCTCTTTCAGCTGGAATTTTCAAGACTGCATTTCTACCTCACCAATTGTTTGGAAAGTTCCAGGGGCGGAAAGAAATGGGTTGGCTGAATCCAAGAACAAGATTCAAGGGAAATGTGTTGTTTTGCCCATAAAATACAGGGTTTGTAAAATCCCAAGTGCTTGCATGCGTTGGGGCAGAGATGTGGCATTGGGGAGCAGGGTTACCGTGACATCAGGATTGGGGTTGTGAGTTTTCCAGTGGCCCACATTCAGCTACAGGATGGGAATTTGGAAAACTGCAATTTGTATGTGCTCAGCAGAGACCTGATAGTTCAGTGACAAAATGTGCTGACCATTCTGTGCCTACTGAGCATGGTCTGCCTTCTCAGGGCTCCTGGGCTGTACACAGGCCCACAGAGCACCAAAGTATGCTGCATCTAGGAGATATGGGGCCTGATCCAGATTTTCCCTGCAATTGCTGTGCTGTTAAGGGGCCAGGTGCCAGAACCAGAAGCAAAGGAGTTGGCTTTCTCACATGGCCAATGCTCTTCCCATTAGTGCCTGGTAGTTGGCAAGAGGAAGAAACAGCTAGACTAGAAAAGTACAAGATAAAGGGTTCTGGAGGAGGCATTAACTAGAACAGGGAGGGAAAGCAGTGGGAGACAGGAGTAGATGTGAGGACAGGTAAGGACCTGGGCAGAAAGGGAGGATAAGAGCAGAAGCTGGGGTGAAGATGGGACAGGGGTAACCTGGGGGGCATCAGCTAAAAACTCCCATCTGGGACTTGGAAATGAACACAGAAGTCCTGAGTCTCACTACTCATCTACAGCATTGAACCCACTGGCAAATGGTGTATCATGTCCCTCTGTTGCCTGAACCATATTCCCAGAATACTGCTCCTAACTGGCTCCTCCATACCTGACTGTCTGCTATGTCGTACCAGGGATCCCTGCATCATCCAGTGCCATACATAGATGGTGCTCTGGAAATGAGCTGGGCAGGGAAGGAGGTCCTTATCTGTAGGACTCTGGCTTCACTTGTCATAACTCTTGGAAGATATGCAGTGAAAGGAGCAGAGGCTTGCAGGAAGGGGAAAGGAGGGGCTCATGGTTACACAGCTGGGATTCTATCCCCAGAGTCCCTGTGTGATGCTGAGTAGGTCATAGAAACTAGATGTGTCTCAGGTGTTCACTACCAGCGTATATCTCACTTTTTGAATGCCCAGTTTACAGAGGAGCTGAGTTCTGGCTGCAGCTAAATATAGTGGGAGCTCAGCTTGGAATTTGCAATCTACTAGACATGGGTTGGCAACCTACAGCCCATGGGCTGGATCCAGCCTGTGGACCCACTGGACTCAGCCCAAGAAGCTGAGGGTTTCCATGGAATTCAGTGACAGGAGAAATGACAAAGGCAGCTAGGTCCTACCACGGGCCACCTTGGACCCAAACGGAGTCATGTTCACCCCACCACTGGAAACCACTGCTGACTATTATGCTAAAGCAGTGGTTCGCAACCTTCTTAGAGGAAAGCACCCCCTCTGACAATGCCAGCCCTTTATTTTCACTCATTTTCTTACTACAGAAAAATGATACAGCAATTCTTCTGTTGGAAAAAGCTCAGAAAACCCACAACAGGCCAGAATGTTGTTAACACTATGGATTCCTATTTGAAAGGGTTTATCCTGTGAATTACATTTGCACACCTAACAATTCAAATATCACATGGCATCCCACAGCACCCTTGAAATGATTGTAAGACACCCCAGAGTGCTGTAGCACCCTGAGAATCACAGTGCTAGAAAAACACCAGACACTCTCTATTCACTTCCCAGGTGTCTGAGATTGGATGCCAAACATCCAATTCGAACCCTTCAGACGGCTTCGGCCTTAATCTCTCTCATCTTCATCTCCCCATCTATAAGAGGGGGCTAGAGCCAGTGCACATCTCACAGGGGGATTGGGAAATAAAGGAATGAGGAGCAATCTGAGGCTATGGTGAGAGACTCAGGAGGGACTGAATAGTTGGTATTTAATGCTGGGTTTAGACAGCACACAGCAACTAAGGCCTGAGGCACTCTTACAGAGTGAAGTGAGCAAAATGAAAGAGGGATTAGCTGTCCATTTGCTGGATGCAGCAGGCATCTCAAATTAAAAATGGCACACATTCACTTCATTAAAGATACACTCAACGTCCACACACAGAGGGGCCAAGCGGAGGTCACACCATAGACTTTAACACTGGTATATCCTGACTTTCAAGTGCTTTGCAGCCTTCATGCAGCTTTCCTGGATATTACATGTAATCGCCAGCAGTTTCTGAACTCAGATCCATGATGCCTGATTCCAGCCCAGCTTCTGTTTGGCTTGTGAATGCCTCTCCCCTCTCTATTCAGAATCAGGCCTGCTCACTTCGGTGACATAAGTAAGAGATTAGACCTGGACCATATGATCCCTGTGCAGCCAGCACAGCCTGGGAGAAGGAACTACTTTCTGTTCCCAGATCCTCCATCATCAACAGAACGATTAACTAAGGATCCAGTCCAACAGCATGTTCCACACTGGCAGATCCCTGCACCCAGGCAGTGTTTTGAAGATTCAGAGCCAATATTCTTGGTTCCATAGCTAGCAATGCAAATCCAGTCTTCAAATTACCCCATCAACTATCCCTGAACCTTCTCTAAGGGGAGAACATAGTTGCCCAGATGTAGCCAAAACCATCATTCTCTTTGTAGAATCTCTTGCTGGTAGAGAGCAAAAGGCAGATGTGCCCAGTTTGGCTTGCTGAGCTTTGTAGGCCTGGTAGTGAGCAATATCAGCCTTTTCCTTCTAAACCAATGGCCCTGCATCTACCATCACTAACAGACAGTAACATGTGGGCTCCGTGGTGGCATTTTTACAGAGTCATTTCCCAAAGCAGAAGTGCTCCTAGTGCTGATGTTTCTTTCCCCCTTCCTGCTTCCTCAGCCGCAGTGAGGTGAGGATGCCATCTCCAGAGCCAAAAGTCCCTTAGATATGAACACTTGTAGATTACTTCTTCCTTTAATCAGTGATAGGGGCTATTTTTGTCTAAAGCTGTCCCTACCTCCAGTAAATGAGAACATGGGGGCTGGTTGAATTATGCTCAAGAAGCGTGGTCAGACTTCATCCCACTTAATGTCCAGAAGGACTGGATGGGGGAAGATGTCTCAGACCCGTGATGGAGCTACAGAGATCCAGGGGGCTGTATTGATGTGCTGTGACCCCCGCCTTCCCCCAGACCCCAGACATCAGAGGACAAGCAGCTCCACCCTACACAGCACTTGAGCAACATCAGTTTCAGTTCTTTTCCCGTCCACAAGAGGTTGCAAGTTTTTAAAGTCTTAAGAGACAAGGGTGCGAGGAGGCAGTTTTAATTTCTCCTGGGTGGAGCTACAACCTGCTGCATTCTCAAGAAGCTTGATCCTGTTGTCTCCACCAGCAGGTAGCCAGACTGAGCTGGAAGGGAAATGAGAAATTGTTTGCAATGTTTAAGATCCCAGATCAGGAATAGAGTAAGGCCCTGATCCCTCAAGCTGTTTGATGTGGGTGGATCCAGGATAAAGAAAGCAGCTTGTAGATCATGTCCTAAATGTGCAGAAACTGTTCATTAAACAAACACTCAGGTACTCTTGTGATTAGTACGATATAAGGAGAGAGAGACAGGTAGCTAGGCAGGAAAAGAATGTTTCCTAATGTAGAGTCATAGAAAAGTAGGGCTGGAGGGGATCTCAGGTCATTTAGTCCAACCCCGTGTGTGAGGCAGGATCAACCCAATCTAAACAATCCAACACAAGTGTTTGTCTAATCCAGGACTGTCCAATTTCTGAGTGGCCAGGGCTTCAGACACCCTGGCCACACACCATGGGGGCCACATCTCCCTGAGCTGCAGGCTGCACTGGCCTCATGCCACTCTGCACTGTGCTCTCATCCCTGTACCACACAGAGACCCAAGGTCCCCCCAAACCTCCTGGCCGTAGGCTCCCTCAGCCCCACAGGACACAATGTGTTGCCCCACCTACAAGGACAGGAGCAGAAAGCAGAAGGCAGAAGAAGGAGGGGGAACCCAGAGACTGGCAGCAGCAGCCAAAAGCAGTGGTGGGGAGCAGCTCCTAGAGTGGGAGTGTGAGGGCCACCGGTTAACCCCTTCGGAGCTGCATGAGGTCCACAGGCCACCACTGAACACCCCTGGTCTAACCTATTCTTAAAAACCATGTGTACAACCCTGTTACACAACTACAAGGTGCATTGTTTGAGACATCAGAAACACCCTAGCATAACATGTAGGACAGGAAAACAAAGGTGCTGTCAAATATTCAATAGTTTTTGACCAACATGGAATGAAATAACTTCCCCAAGCCCTTCCCTCTCTCGGGTGCTGGCAGCTACCACTGCGTCACTGAGAACTCAAAAATGAAACTGACCCAAAACACAAGCAAAAATGACGCAATTGGTTTCCACTGTCCAGGCAGTGAGAAATGCAAAAGGAAACCGACTGACGTAACAGAGCAAACTTGTTAAAAATGGTCTTGCTTGCACATATCTTAGCTCTGGTGAGTCAGTTCAAGAGAGCTGGACTTATGTTGCATGATGTTAAATTGAAAACATCCCTTTCAAAATTACTAATTTACTCATGAGGTCACAAATCTGTAGCCAGCAAGAAACTTTGTCCCTGACTGAAACCACCGGGAACTTTGCAGAACTATCAGAGGAAAAAAGCCTGCCCTGAAAGCCTCATGCTCTGCCAAGTCAGCAAGCAGAGACTGCGTGAGCTGGTGGCAGTACAGGAGCTCTGGTCCCACCTACTAGACCAGGCAAGAGTCTGTGAGGGAAATGGTACAAGTCACAGTACTTAAGATATTTAAAAGTTAGACTTGACAGAGCCCTACAGAACATGCCACTGGAAATGGGATCTAGCTACAAGGCATGGACTAGAGCAGCATTTCCCAACTGGTGTGCCACAGCACACTGGCATGCCAACAGGCACGTCCAGGTGTCCTGTGGCATTTTGGGTTGGAGCCATGCCCCCTGCCTGGCTGGGGCCATGCCCTGCACATTCTGCTGCTGTGGACACAGACAGATGGGGGGCGTGGCTCCAGCCCAAAATGCCATCCGGCTGGCTATATGCCACCTCCCCCCGTCAGCGTCCAGCTGGCCACACGCCACCCTCTCCACTCCCCCACTCTGCACCTGGTGTGCCGCAGTGCTTTTTTATTTAGGTAAGTGTGCTGTGGGGCAACAAATGTTAGGAAACACTGGACTAGAACAGCGGGGGCCAACCTTTTTGGTAGGTGTGCCATAGATTATCTCCTCATCGTCCCTGAGTATCACTCCATTCCCCTTCCCCTGCCTGATTGGCTGCTCTGCTTTCTGCTCCTTGCCCTATCTGATGCTGTTTTTTACTCACTGCCCTATCCACCACTATGCTGGCTGTCCCTTCCCTGATCTGCTGTGTACCACATGGAGGCTGCCCGTGCCATTTGTGGTATGCATGCCACAAGTTGGCTTCCCCTTGACTAGAGCGTTCTGATCACAGATATATGCTTGGCCTCGGATGCCAATGATTCTCTAGATGGATGGAGACAAGAGGGCAGTCACTGAAAGAAAGTCAGACTGGGTGCGAGGAGCAATTTGTTGATCTGAGTGGGCAACGTTAGCATTTCCCGAGAGGATATTAAACCCCAAACTCCCTTGACTCACGGTATGACCTCAGTTAAGAGGCAGTAGTGATTTACAGGAACAGCCACTGCAAGGCCTGTTTAGTGCAGGAGATTGGTACTTTGTGCAGAAACCCTGGACAAGAAAGGTCCACTCCCTGGACTGGTCTGTCACCTCATCAGAGAAGTCGCTCTGGATAAGTTGAGATTTTCCTCTGAGCTGTCCCTAGCATATCTGGTTACACAGACACCTGAACTGCTGGTTCAGAAAGGCCAGCCCAGGACAGGTGCAGACATGGGTATAAGCTTATTTTATTTGGACCTGTTGCCCCTAAAGTCTACCACAGCACCCAGTTACAGAACCAGCTTATCAGACACCTGCACGAACTGGGAACCCCCATCACTGCTGTGTGTTCTTCTTGCAGGAGTCACTTTTCTCCTCCTTGCCCCTACCACTGGGCAGTAATCTCAGCATGTCAGGCAGTGACCATCTCACACTACAGGTATGTACAGCATCTAATATAATGGGTACCTCCAGCCATTATTGTAGCAGAGGAGGTCATCGGGGCCCTTTCCACAAGAGCACACATAAGAGCTCAAGCACCCTGCCTGAATTCTAGCTTGGCAACACCCTCCACCTCCCTCAATAGCCCAGGGAGTTCTTTGCTGCTCACCCCTCCACAACAAGGGCAACATGTTGTGTGCTGGTGGCAGTCCTCAGGGATGACAGGGCCCCTGGAAAGGCCAGGTGGAAACCACTCTCTGCTGCATGAGAGAGACCCCCCTCAGCAGCACATTCAGCCTGTGCCTCCAGGCATCCCTGGACTCTCTTGCTTCACAAGATCAGGCCCTAGAGCCTGCTCCTGCTTCTGTGCAATGATAGAGACCCCCTAGCACCAACCACCTGGTGGCAGTATGGGCCTAAGCAAGGCTTGGGGTTGCTCCCTGCCTTCATTAGCTGTGCCAGCCTCCGCAGACCCACTGCCTCTCATCTCCTGCGCTCTGCCAGGCTTGAGTGGGTTTGCACTCCTGTGCTGCACATCATTCTCCTCTGAGCTATATTAAGCTTCCTGAGGAGAGAGCGTGGGGGCATGATGGAGTCATGGGGAGAGGGATCAGAGTGTGGGCTATGTGGCAGTGACTTGCCTTTTGGGAGAGGGGTCTGCTCCAGTGCTGGGGAGGAGAATGAGAAAGAATCTGAAAGGGGAAAAGAGGGAGAGAATGGAGGAGGAGGAGGGAGGAAAGGAGATGAAAGGACAGGGAGACACTGAAGCAGGAAGCTGGTGGGTTCAGGAAGCCTTGGATCAAAACAACAATGCTGAGGATTATTCTGTCAGTGCCCATCACTTGCACATTTGGGATGTTGCCTGCTGATGGCTAGAGGCTGCTCCAGGCCGATGCCATCCTGACCCTCTCAGGCCAATCGCAGCCTGACTCTGCAGCCTCTGCTGCACTCAGTGTCCGTGTTCCTGGGCTGCTGTGGCCAGGCATGCACCAGAAAGCCAGCAAGACAGGCAGGAAATGGTTAAAGGCTGGGAGCTGCTCTCAGGCGTCAGCTTGTTGAGTAGCAGTGACGCACATGGGCAGGTTTGCAGAGTATCAGGAAATGGGGGTCTCTTTTAGGAGGGTTTCCAGGCCTAAAGAAATGATTGGCAGGGCAAAGGCAGAAAGAGTTCTGATTGCCCCTCATGGGCACCAGCGGCTGGCTCTAGTCATACCCAGCCCTTTTACAAGAAACCAGGGCAGTCAATGCAGTGAGTCCTGCATGGTACCTCTGTGTAATCCACACTGCAATCTGTACAGCCATCTCCTAGAGCAGGGAAGCTGTTCAGCCACCTTATGGGGCACTGTACTCCCTGTATCCTTCAGTCCCACACTTCTCTCCAGTTTGTATAATACATACATGTTATCTGCTATGCCCACATAATCTAGTCATGTGGTCTGAGGTATCCAGTAGCCTTAGTCAGGAATCTAAGAGGTGTTGTCAGAGAACAAAACAGCCTGATCTCTAGGCTTATTAGGGCTGGGCTGGGATCCCAGCTCCTTGCTGTAGACCAACATGGGCCTCAGCAGCATAGCTAGTTTCTAGCTCAGCCCATCCCTTTGCTAGGGTCTAGACTACATCATGCCTCACCAGGGCATCTGTGGAGTCTGTTCCTGTCTTCTGCACCTCTATCAATGGGGCAGTCATTTGGTGCCCACCTAATTCAGTACCAGGGACAGAAACAACCCTCTTTACCCCCAGTGAGCAGCTAAATGCACCCCAGAGCTTCTGGAGGTGGTGTGGGTGACCAGCCTGTCCCTCAGCAGTGCTGGCGGAGCCCTGGGGGTTTTCCCTGATGGTTGGGCTAGGGCAGCCAGACCCAGGCTATGGTGTGGTGTGCCATGCAAAGGTGGTTCTCCAGCCTGACTCTTTTCTAAGTGGTTTTCAGCCAGGACTGGAGCAGCAGGAAGTGTGTCAGCTGCTCGCCATGCCTGTGCTAATTTGTTCCCTGAAGAGATTGCTGCCTATCTTGTCCATTTGAACATGATCTCATCCATTTCCCTAGTTAATTGGAGCAATCTAGGGCCGGGGTGTCACACGTAAGGGTCAGATCCAGACTGTGGAGCCCTGACATCTGGCCCCCAATGCTGCCCCTGGGTCTGATCAGACCCATGTGGGGCACAGTGCACCCCCAGGGCATGAGGCTGATCTGTAAGCCAGGTCTGGCCCATGAACCCCTCCCCGCCTAGCATACGTGATCCAGCAGCTTTTCCAGCCAGTCTGGGACTTGTGTTGAAAGCCACAGTCTGGCCAGAGCAGCAGCCATGCTGCATACAGTGGCCACCCAAGCTGGACTGTCTCACACATGGCACCTTCTCCAGCTGGTATGGGATCTACATGGGTCCCAGACTGACTAGAGCAGCCACTACTCAATGAGGTATGCTAGGGAAGGGGGACGGGGGAGGGTCCATGGACACAATCCAGCCTGCAGACCAGCCCCTTGCCACTCATCCAGGCCATAGAGCCAGATAAGTTTAACACCTCTAGGGCCGGGACAGATAATATGTTTACACCATTATCATCCGCATTACACCATTAGAAAAGAAGCAGGCATGCTACATGTCTCCAAAACTAGATAATTCTAGTTCTGGGTGCCGCACTTCAAGAGGGATGTGGACAACATGGAGCGGGTCCAGAGGAGAGCCACTCGCATGATCAGGGGGCAGCAGGGCAGGCCCTATGAGGAGAGGCGACGGGACCTGAACCTGTTCAGCCTCCACAAGAGAAGGCTGAGGGGGGAATCTAGTGGCCTGTTACAAACTAGTCAGGGGGGACCAGCAGGCATTGGGGCAGTCACTGTTCCCCCAGGCACTACCAGGAGTGACCAGGAATAAAGGTCACAAGCTGGCAGAGGGTAGATTCAGACTAGACATCAGGAGGCGCTACTTCACGGTCAGGACGGCTAGGATCTGGAACCAACTTCCAAGAGAAGTGGTGCTGGCTCCTACCCTGGGGGTCTTTAAGAGGAGGCTGGATGAACACTTTGCCGGGGTCATTTGACCCCAGTACTCTTTCCTGCCATGGCAAGGGGTCAGACTCAATGATCTGCTCAGGTCCCTTCTGACCCTACTAACTATGAAACTATGAATTTGCCCCAATCTGGTGGAGATTGAGCCCTAAAAGAATCAGGGGTAAAACTATTGGTGTTGCTTACACCAGTTTAGGTTGTGTTTGTCCATGACCATCCCAGGGTAACTGTGGCCAAAGGCAAAACAGGCAGTTATCTAGCAGCACAGGTCACCTACTGTAGGAACTGCTTTGTGCTTGCTGGCCAGAGGATTGGTCTGGATCCCAGGGTGATCTCCCTCAATAAACAAACCTGATTGATCAGCTTTGGGGTGATATCTGCCTGGAGGGCATTTCTGGCTTTGTGTTGTTCTCCCTCCTCTTCAGCTATGCCAGCCCACAAGGTAATGGAGCCAGGTCTGCAGAGGGTTGGTGAGGAGTGCAGCTCTGTGCCAACAGGACTTGAGCTACAGAGACTTTTTAGTCAGCCTTAGTCACCACATGCTCAGGATAGCACATGGCCATCCCACTTCCAACAGAAGAAGCCCTGCCCACTCCTGCCCTCTGTGTGTGCCAGCTACGAAGCCAAGTAGAGATTGAGAGATGCTCTGTCTGCCTGCCTTAGGGTTGTGCTCAGGGGCCCAGTATTGAGGGAGCCCAGGAGTGGCTCTGGATGGATGGGAGCTCAGGTCTTCTCTAAGCCACTTGGGACCACCCTGTGCCTTGCAGGGAAGAGAGCACAAAAGGGCAGCAGAGGCAGGAAGGAAAAGGACACAGGTAAGGCTGGAGAGCCAGGATACCTGTACAGAAGGGCCATGAGGCCAGGGCCAGGCACCAGGCAGCAACAGGCAATGGGCATACATAGAGAGGCATCATGCAGCATGAACAGCCTTTCTTGTACCACAGCCCCTTCTCCAGAGGACCCTGGGCACCCTCTCACCTCACAGGGATCCATCCAGGACCCACCTCCCATTCAGCATGATGGGAAGGGCACAGTCTCCCAGCATGGTCTGGGCAGGAAGAATCCCCGGACTAGAGGCAGGCAAGATAGGCTGCAGAGGATGAGTGCAGAGGAGGTGGCACTGTCTAGGCCAGGGCCAAGACACTTGAATCAGGAGGTGCACAGTCCCACCAGAGGAGGTGCCCTGTTGGACCTGGTCCTGGCCGCAGGCGACGACCTGGTAAGAGGCCTCCAAGTTCTTGACCACCTGGGCAATAGTGATCATCGCTTGCTGGAATTCACCATCCAGTGTAGGGTGTCAAGGGCCCGCAGCAAGGCGGTAGCCCTAGACTTCAGGAGGGCCAACTTCATTGAGATGAGGAGATTAGTGGGAGAGGCACTGGGGTCCTTGAGGGCAGAGGAACTCAGTGTCCAAGATGAGTGGTCATTCCTTAAGGAAACGATACTCAGGGCCCAAGGGGTGTCCATCCCGACAAGAAGCAAGGGGGGCAGGAGTGTCCGAAAGCCCCCCTGGCTCACCAAGGGCGTCCAGGA
>NW_017729029.1:8438303-8447834 GCF_001723915.1 Gavialis gangeticus
GTTAGGGCGGCTAGGAGCTGGAACCAACTTCCAAGGGAAGTGGTGCTGGCCCCTACCCTGGGGGTCTTTAAGAAGAGGCTGGATGCCTACCTGGCTGGACTCATTTGAGTCCCGTTTTTGTTTTGGGGTTTTGTTGTTCTCCCGCCCTGGCGGGGGGTCGGGCTAGAAGATCTGCTAGGTCCCTTCCGACCCTAAATCTATGAAACTATGAAACACGGGCACTGGAAGGAAAGCAGGCAGCTTCCAGACTGTGGGGAGGAGGGAGTCAGATACCACCTTGAGGGGCCAAGGAGCACAGCACAGGGCCATTGTGCCTGCCCATCCCTTAAGTATTATTTCCCTCCCCACATGGAGAAACCCAGAGAATCAGCCAGTTAGACTATGAATCTGGCCTGAGAGGCACCTGCTGTCTAGGGGAGAACCAAGACGTAGGCAGTCAAGGCTTGGCCCTAGACAGTCACCACCCAGGGGATCAGGAGCAGGGTCAGGAAGCAGAGTCTTTAGGGGACCAGGACATAGGCAGTTACCCTGGGTAGAACCACAAGTCAGGGAGATGGGGGTGAAAGGTGCCATTCAGAAATAGGCAGCAGGAGTCCAGACTTGAGTTGCTTGCCTGGGGCTCCAGAGCAGGCAGCTGTACCTGTACAGGACAAGGACATGGGCTATCAGCAAGCAGAGCCATGAGCCAGCTGTCAAAAGACAGGGGCTCTGGACTGGAGCACGGAGCTGGCAGAGCAGTCTAGACGCGCAAGGGGTCCAGGCTGGAGTCTGGAACACGCAGTCAACAGGCAGGAACCAGGAGCAGGGATAAAGCCAAGAAGCGGAGACCCTTGTGGAGTTCCTTGGGTATCAGGGAGCTCACAGCTAGACAGACGTCTGTCTTACTGACTAGCCTGCTGGGCACTAAGAGCACTGCTGAAGGCAGCCCTCCCTATGCAGAAAACTGGAGCCAGCTGGGGTTAGGTAGGCTGCTGGCAGCCAGACCCACTCAGTAACTAGGGCCAGCTAGGCAAAATATAGTCTGCTTGATACCCTGGCTCCTGATACTGGGCTTCATACCAGGAGCAGCAGCCACTGCCCTGGTGACAGCCCCATCTATGGGCTGATGTGCTGGGTGGAGCTCCCTGGGCACTGCCTTGACTGCTGGAAGCAATAGTGGCCCCTGCCCTGCTGAGCTGTGTGTTGGCTGACACCATCCGCATCCAGCACATCACCTGAGAAAGACCTATGGACAACACTTGCTAAACTCCCCTGTGCCCTCAGTGCTGGTGTGGGTGAGCCAGCCTGTCACTAAGCAGAGTTGGCAGAGGCCTGGGAGATGTTATGCATTAGGAGGAGGCCAATATCAATCGGTGGAGGGAGGATCATTAATTTCAAGGACACTTAGAGGAAAATATCCCTGTGCTCTAAGGCAGCTGCCCCTAAAGCTAGTGCTGCTCTGACTTGGCTGGTCCTCATGGACACACTCCTCCTGTGGTGGCACTCGGTGGTGCCTGCTGGGTGGGGCTGTAGGAGGCAATGCCAGGCCACTCAGTTTGCCTGGGTATTAAAATAGTGGAAACAGGCCCTCATCTGCCCTAGGCTGGACTTCAGGTGCTCAACACTCTGGCCCATCCCATCCAGGCAGGCCAGTTCATGAGTTTACTTCCCAGCTAGAAAACGGAGGTAGAACCCAGGGTTGAGGCATTAGCTGAGCTGGGCACAGATCCCAAAACCATAAGCTCCAGCCCCTGACTCAGTGATCAGCCTTCTCCTGGCAACAGTTATAAACTCTTCCACAAGACTGTTTCAGGCTGGACATAAGGAAAAACTTCTTTATTGTCCGAGCCCCCAAGGTCTGGAATAGCCTGCCGCCAGAGGTGGTTCAAGCACCTACTTTGAATGCCTTCAAGAGAAATTTGTGTCTTTATCTTGCTGGGATCCTATGACCCCAGCTGACTTCCTGCCCTTTGGGCAGAGGGCTGGACTTGATGATCTTCCGAGGTCTCTTCCAGCCCTAATGTCTATGAAATCTATGAAATGGGAATTGCTGGCTGCCTCCACCAGACTCAGCTTGTGGACATTGCAGCTGGCACCTCCAGCCTTCTGCCAGTCACCTGGTCTCCAGGCAATGGCTCTGTAGGAGGGGAAGGAAAAGAGAGATGGCTCTATCCAGACCCCAGGTGGGAGGAGATTGCTTGTCTCTGCAGATGCTCCTTCCCCTGAGATTGATGACCAGGCCCTGGATTGTGAGACATCCCTGTTGACCAGGGCTGGCATCAGTCAAGTCCAGGCCATGCTAGTGCCTGGCTGATCCCACTCTTCAGTAGGCTAAGTTGAGGTCTGCAAGCCATGTGCTGTCCTTCCACCTGCCTCATCCTACACACAGCTCTGCAGCCTCCAGCTCCAATCTGCTTCCTCTGTGAGCCAGTGCCCAGCACATGGATGGCAGCCATCTCTGCAGGGAACAAATTAGCACAGGCATGGCGAGTGGCTAACACACACTTCCTGCTGCTCCAGTTCTGGCTGAAAACTACTCAAGAAGATCATTGGGCTGGAGAACCACCTTTGCATGGCACACCACACCACACCAAAGCCTGAGCCTGGCTGCCCCAGCTCAGCCATCAGGAACAACCCCCAGGCCTCTGCCAGCACTGCTGAGGGACAGGCTGGTCACCCACACCACCTCCAGAAGCTCTGGGGTGCATTTAGCAGCTCATTGGGGGTAAAGAGGGTTGTTTCTGTCCCTGGTTCTGAATTAGGTGGGCACCAAATGACTGCCCCATTGATAGAGGTGCAGAAGACAGGAACAGACTCCACAGATGTGTGATGTAATCCACACCCTAGCAGCAAAGGGATGGGGCTGAGCTAAAAACTAGCCATGCCACTGAGGCCCAACTTGGCCTAGTCCAAGGGGGACAGGATCCCAGCCCAGTCCTAATAAGCCTAGAGATCAGGCTGTTTTGTTCTCTGACAACACCTCTTAGATTCCTGGCTAAGCAGATTCTTTACCATATACACACACAATTTCAGGGACTGATGCTCTTCACTGAGTAGCTTTAGCTGGAAAAAAACATATGAAGGAATTTGGAATGTTGTTTTGTTTAGAGCTAAATCTTGCTTCAGTGTAACTGGTCTGAAAAGCAGGTGTGTCCTGTGTCAAATCAACCTGAAATGAGGTGTTTCAGCTCTTGGTTTGCACCTGGCTGGGTGCTGCAGGATCCCTCGGCTGCACAGCTCAGCTCAGATGCCATCTCAGCACTGTCTGTGGAGCTAGAGCTACCCTCAAAGTTATGATGGACAGCAAAGGGAGGCAGTGCTTGACAGAGCTTCTTACACCAGGAGTCAATGCACCTACAGAGAGTCAAGTGCCACTAGCCTCATTGTCCAAGCAGGGGAAACTAAGGGACAGGAGAATGAGCTTGCTCAGATCATCCAGGGTGGCAGGATTAGGGTCCAGGTGTCCCCATTACAAACCCCAGTCTGTAGTCAGGCACCGACCACAGTAGCAACTAGGGGTGTGTACCAAGGCAGAGCAGAGGCAACCACCTGGGAAAATCTGACTGTGGACCACTGCTCTTCCCTCTCCCCATCACTCTGCACTTGGGACTGTCCCCGGGAACACTGGACATTCGTCCCGGTCAGAACAAAGCCATCTCGATACTCTGCAAAATTCCACTCCTGGCTGCAGAGGGATTTGGAGAAGCAGGGGGCATGTCACTGCTCTCCGGTGGCAAACTGTGGAATTGCAGGGATCAGTCTTCCTGCTTTGTTTCACTCCTGACCGTGCATTGAAGCTACATAGGTTGGAAGGTTTAAGAGCAGAACCCGAGTTTTCTGTGCCCATAGAGCTCCGAGCATGTTGTCGGTCACCAGCAGAGACCCTAAGGAATAAACAGAGATGAGAAAGGGCTCCTTAATCACCCTCCCCACCAGATAGGGAAGGACACAGAGTTGGAGCAATCTAGTCTATGAACAGCTACAATAGAAATTGGCATGGCAGAGGGCTCTGATCCTGTGGCTAGTGCCTCCATTTGTGACTTTGCCCACAACACTGCACTTCTTCATGCTTCAGTTTCCCCAGGCATTAGATGGAATAAAACCATTAATCCATCTCCCACAGGGGAATTACACAGTGCCAGCAAGTTGTTTGAACACACACGTGCAGTATCAATGCTTGCTTGCTAAGCCCTCACTATCTCAGCTCCAGGCCTGGCAGAAGTTGCTCAGTGGAATCTGTTCTTATCTCTTTCTAGATTTGCCAGTCTGATTTCAGTTGACACTTTAATTGGTGCTTCCTGCCTGGGCCCCTCTCCACCTGTGAATGAGATGCAGCAGGGTACACTGATGGCTGCCAACTAAGAACTGTTAATGGGCAATTAGCAGTAGGGGACACTTCACACATGGGACACTGCTAAGTCTTTGCTCCCAGGCAGGTGCTCAGTGACCTACATGGAACAAGACGCTTGCTCAGGGCCTGCGTTCTCCTTCGGAAAGTATCTGCAGCAGGGAGGCAGCACTAAGCAGTAGTCAGGGCACTGAGCTGGAAGTCAAGAGACACGAATATTCTCTCTTCTGTGCCACTGACCTGCTGTGTGACCATGGGTGTCTCCAGGTTCCCTGCTTCCCCTTCTGTTCTTCATCACTCTTGTCTATGCCAATTGTCAAGTCTTTGGGTTAAAGGTGTGTGTGTGGTATCTAAATCTGATCTCAGCTACAACCTCCAGGTGCAAGTGAGATGTGGATAATGTTTGACTATCCTAACACAGCACAAGGTCAGAAAGACCCACTGGGCTCACTCAGCACAGCTGAGAGCTTCCCTGCATTAACTCCTGTTTAAACTTGCAGATACACAAATAGCCCATCCAGAGTTAAGATTTTCCATGATGGAGAGTCAACACAGATCTTAGCAAGCTGTGCCCATGCCAGTGACCCTCACAGTTAGATGCTATTCACACAAGAACTCAGGTATCTTATCTAACTTCTGCTCACAGGCATCAGGTCTTGGAATCCCTCTGAACTTTCTGGTTAGAAATGTCTGCTCCCCTGTGGGGATGAATATAGTGTGATTAGGTCACCCTGTCGCCTTCTCTTTGACAAACTAAGCGGATGGAGCTCCTGGGTCTGTCACTGGAAAGGCTGATCTCCAATCTGTTAGTCACTCTTGTGGCTTTTCACTTAACCTTCTCCGATTTAGTGAGGCATTGGCACCACACCTGGACATGGGATTGCAGCTTCAGCCACACAAGTGCCATTTACAGGAAACAGACCCACCCTGCTCCTTCTCCAGAGCCCCCTTTCACAGATACCCAAGGAACTCATTAGCTCTTGTGGCTTGTGTGCAGAACCAAGACCTTATCTCTTTAGGGTCCTGCTAGAAACATCACCCTCAGGAGACTTGCCATGTGCAGGTACGTCTGTTCACCACACTGAACCCCTGTGTCTATCTACGAAGCAGTGGCATGGGTGCTCCTTCCTCTGTAGGCCACTGTCACAGACACTGGCATGGGCTGTTACACACTGCAGTGCACTCCCCCAGCTCTCACCCTGTCCTGGGCAGTCAGTTACTCCAGAGTTGCCATGGTCTCCTGCGGTGGCAACATCTCCCCCCACCCCTGCCATCCTGCTTAGCAGATGGAGGCAGGGGGCCCAGCCCATCTTGCCTCACTGAGTCTCAGCCAAGGACCCAGCCAGGCAGGTCCCACTCAACCCTTGCCACACAACCCCTTTAGCCATTCCCTCCCTCCATCCACCCGTTTCACCGGTCTCTTACCCCTGCTTGGTCCTGGTGATGCTCCTTCCACAGGGAGCTGTCCAGCTTCTGTCCAAATGCCTGGGTGCTTCTGCTCCTGCAGGTTCACATCTGGGACTGACTCAGCCCTGAGAGCCCAAGAAGGGTGGAGCTGTCTGAGGCTGAGAGCTTCTTTGGGCAGACTTCTATTTTCATTGCAAGAGTATGGCTTCTTGGATGTGTAGCAAAACAGTTGTAGATTATTCCCTATTATTATCCCTGTTTTTCTGTTGAACTCTCTCAGCTGCCTGGCTCAGAACTGTTCTCAAACTTTGCGAAATCAGCTCGCTGAAAGCACCAAAGATGCTACAACAATTAATCCCAATCCTTTGTATTTTGCCAGAGAAACAAAAGACTGAATGGGCCTGTAGTGAATGAACCTTGACTCTAGCCCTTGTAGAGGCTCCCTTCAGGGCACATCAGATATCCCTGACTGTTTGTGCTCTAATGACACAATCTAGCCTCCATTGTGGTCAATGGGAGTTTGACCACTGAGTTCACTGGGGGCAAGATCAGGGCCTTATCACACCTGTGGCTACCCAGAGGACTTTAGCATGGATGGGTGTTAGCTTTACACCCCTTTCTTCAGGGGCTATCCCAACTGGAGGTTCAAAGGCTGCTGATTGCAATTGATGGCAATATGTCCTAATTAAACCTCCACAAAGATATTTTTAACCATCAGATAGCATCAAACACACTCAGAGTCTTAATATATCTATGTCCCCACAGCCCCAGTCGTGGGACTAGAGGTGTGTGTGGGATTAGCTGCTATTCTCAGAGATGGTGAGGCTGTGAATGCCACTGGCAAAGCCATAACCCACAAACCCTTCCCAGTGACAACAAAGGGGCCTCAGTCCCCTGTCATAGAAAAGTTGGGACTTTTTCATTTGTTCCCCAGCTCATTCTCAGAACTCCTCTAAAGCCATGGTCACCAACCAGTGGATCATGATTTACCAGTTAATCGGGGAGCCTCTGACAGTCTAGCCCCGCCACTGAGACTGAGTATCAGAGGCTCTTTGATCAGAAGTGGCAGGACATATGAGTGGCAGGGCGCACGTGGCTGGGCTGAGTCACGCTCCCCTGCTGCCGGGCCCTGCCAGGTGAGCGGGACAATCCCCCTCTGTGCCCCCTGCCACCAGGTGAGTGGGGCTCTGGCCAGGTGGTTGGGGTGAGGGTCAGAGACTAGGTGGCTCATCCAGGCACATGGGGGAGCTCTTGCCACTGCATGCACACCGGCAGAGGCCCTGGGGAGCATGTGCTCCACACCTCCCCCCCTGATCTGTGCAAGGGGCGAGGTGGCTGCCACTGCAGGCTGGGCTACACACCCTGAGCCCCACTGTAGCTGGCCTGGGAGTGGCCCAGCGTCATATGCATTCCACCGAGTGGGCAGGGGATGAGACTCAGCCCAGCGGCGGGAAGCATGTGGTATTGACCTGCTCCTGGGCCAGCTACAGCAGAGCTTGGGGCTGCAGCTGCCCAGCCTGCAATGACAGCCACCTCCACTGCGCTCATATTGGGGGGTACGTGCCCCCCCACAAATGCTGGCCAGCATGGGTGGCTGCAGCAGCGCTGAGAGAGGGAGTGTGGCTGGAGCAGGGGCAGGCCCTGCATGGGTGGGGTGTGGGAAGGGGAGGGGCAAGCAGCCTGGGAGGTCATTGGGGGCATGTGCCCCTGGATCTACACTGGCTGGGCCAGCTGTCACAGTGGGCTGGGGCCAAGGCGGCACCAAACTCTTTCTGGGGGGCTTGCCTGAGCTGTACTGCAAGCTGGGGCCTGTTTGTACTATGGACCCCAGCTGCACTGTGCCAGACAAAAGTCGCCACTGGGCAGATCAAGGCCCCACCACTGCTGTTCCACTGCTGCTTTAATCGCTCTGAGCTGCCAGTCCCAAGCTGGTGGCGGCCTGTGTCAGCCACACGGCACTGGGGACAGAGGCAGGACTGCAGTGGGGCAGCTGCCAGGGAGCGGCAGCTCAGGGCAGTGCTGGGAACAGAGCTACAGGGAGTGGCTGCGGGCACCCGAAAATTCACCATAGCCCACCCTACCTGCCCTCTATGCCACCCCGTCTGGCCCAGCCTGAGCTGCTGCTTCCAGGCAGCTGCCCTGCTCCAGTCTTGCCTCCATCCCTGGCACTGCACAGCTGACATAGGTTGTCCCCAGCTCGGGACCGGCAGCTCAGAGCAATAAAGCAGCAGGGGGACAGTAGCAGTGGTGTCTTTCGTCCAGCGTGCAACACAGCTGGGGCCTGCGGCAAATCAGTCACCAGGAAGAGCCCGGCACCACCCTGGCCGCATCCCACAGTGGCAGCCGGCCCAGCCAGCGTGCAGATCTGGGGGCTTGCGCCCCGTGCCTTCCTGGGCTGTGTGGCCCCCTCTCCCTTCGTCCCACCTGTGCATGGCCTGCCCCTGCTCCAGCCACACTCCCTCTCTCACCACCGTGGGGTCAGGGCAGATCAAGGCCACAGCGGTGAGGGAGGGAGCGTGGCACAAGTAGGAGCAGGGGCTGTAGGAAGCGGGGGACAAGCGGAGGCCTGGGAGGCATGTGCCCCCCGGGCCTCTGCTTGTCCCACCACCCAACCTGGTCACAGCCCCACTCACTGCAGCCCCTGCTCCTGCCTATGCCCAACTTCCTCCCTCACCACTGGGACCTCGATCTGCCCCCCCACACCCGCCATGGCCCTTTTCCCTCCCCCTGCCTCTTTCCCCCCAGACTGACCTGCTGGAGGGGGGGGCATGCCCCTCAATAACTTTTTCTCCCTTTGCCTCGATCTGCCCCACCTTCCCTTTCCACAAAATGACCTGTGAGGTGGGGGGGGGTGTACGGTAGATCTTGGGGTGCTTTTTAATTCAAAAAGTGGTCTCCAACTTAAAAAGGTTGGAGACCACTACTCTAAAGCATCAACCCAGGGAGGAGGGCTGGGCCAAGAGCTGAGTTCAGGGCTCAAATGGGCCTTGGCTTCTACTCTCAACTCGGTCACTGCTCCAGCCTGTGCCTCATTTTCCCCATAAAGATAGTGCTGCCATAGGGGGATGGGAATGCCTGTGGTGCATTTTGAGATTTCATAGACATTAGGGACTAGAAGGGATCTCATGAGATCATCAAGTCCAGCCCCCACACCATAGGCAGGAAGTCAGCTGGGATCAAGTGACCCCAGCAAAAAATACATCCACATGTTTTTTGAAAGAGTTCAGAGTAGGTGCTTGCACCACCTCTGGGGGGGAGTTTGTTCCAAATCCTGGACACGCACCATAAAGAACTTTTTTCTCGTGTCTAGTCTAAATCAGCCTTCCTGGAGTTTATGGCTGTTAGACCTGGTTATCCCTTGGGGAGCTCTGGTGAAGAGCTGTTCCCCAGGTCCTGATGCACCCCTCTTATGCAATGGTCGGCTGCCACCAAGTTCCCCCTGAGCCTTCTCTTCTCTAGACTGAAGAGTCCCAAGTCCCTCAGCCTCTCCTCCTACAGCCTTCCCTCCAGGCGTTGGATCATACAGGTGGCTCTCCTCTGGACTCTCACAAGCTTCTCCACATCCCTCCTGGAGCTGGGGCGGAGGAGACGGGATGACAACAATACTGGATGTAGTACTCCAGCTGCAACACAGTACTCCAGCTGCAAGAGATCAATGGTTGGGAGGGGCTAGAGCAGGGCAAAGGGTTACTATGGACTTGATGTTCTACCACCTCTAGCATTTGCCCTTTCCTCAAGCAGCCTGACCTAAAAGCCCCCTGGGATACAGGTAACTGCACCTGGCTGTAACCTTGGCC
>NW_017729029.1:8452834-8458400 GCF_001723915.1 Gavialis gangeticus
CACCTCTAGCATTTGCCCTTTCCTCAAGCAGCCTGACCTAAAAGCCCCCTGGGATACAGGTAACTGCACCTGGCTGTAACCTTGGCGCAGAACCTGGGAAAGGAAGCTCTGACCTCTGTACAAAGGGGATTTGGGCCTGAGGACTTACTCGCTTTCTGGCTACCTAAGCCCTGGCTCCTCTGTTAATGATGGCATCATAGGAACAGTTATGATGTCACAGAGGAGTGTGACCTCAGGAGCTGAAACTGTTTTCTGTTGCAGTTTCTCTTTGCCAAGGGCCTTAGCTGGCCCCAGGGGGATTAGAGCTAGGAGCAGCACTGAGCCCAAGGGAGGGGCCTTGCCTGCCTCTGTGCTCCTTCCTCTCTCATCAGCCCTATTCCTTCCCACACTCTAGCCAGGTGTGAAGCCAATGCCTCAAGCTGGAGCTCCTCCACAGGGCTCAGAAAGCTCATCCAGCCGAGGGGGTGCGAGTGGGAGGGAGCAGCATGACTCATGGGCAGCCCTGCCTGGCAGCTGGCAGAGCTGATGAAAGGAAGCCAGGAAGAGCAAGTCCTGGTGCCGCGTGCCAAGTTCTGCACAGGAACAGGGAGGGAAATGCCAGCTCTCTTAGGTGCCCTCCTTGTGCCCTGGAGAAGGGCCTTGGCTCTGGCCTGCCCCAGGTTCTAGGGGGATTGTGCCCAACCTACAATAACTCTGTAGCATTGTCCCTCCTAAGGAACATCACAGAAACAGGGGCTTCTGTACACACTCACAGTACAGGAGCATGGAGAGCCCTGCCCACAAGCAAGCCCTGCTCACACGTTCTGTACATACCTGCTCCCAAAGGCTGCCTGAGACGCTGCTGGCAAGTCAGCAGTGGGGTTGAGTTATAAAAGTAAAACTGATGCCCCAGCCACCTGGACCTGCGTGGCTTCTCTTGAAAAGGAACCATGGTCAGAGAGGACCCTAAGTCAGGCACCCTGGGGGCAATTTAGCCCCTGCCAGGCTTTAAGACAGTGCCAGATTCTGAGTCTCAGTGCCTGCAGACAGGCTAGCCTTCAGACCTCTCTGATAAAGAGCCTCAGGCTGGGGTCTCTCCTCAGGTTTTTCTGTGCTTGTGCACAGCAGCAGCCCTGATGCCAGCCTCAGGCCCCAGCATGGGGGCACTTGCAGTGCCTGAAGCCTCAGCTGATTCTGCAGCAGGGAGGTGGTGGGTGATGGATGACCCTTGGTCCTGGTCCTGGCCCTGGCCCTGGCCCTGGCCCTGGCCCTGGCCGGAGGACTTTGGGTAAAGGCCTGCACCGATCCCTGCCTCAGCTTCGCCAGCTCACCCAGTGGGACAGCACCTGCTCTCATTGCAATTTCATAGATACGTAAGGCTAAAAGGGACCTCAGGAGATCATCTAGTCCCAGTGGGGCAAGGCAGCAGAGCTCCACTGGAATCAGTGGAGCAATGTTGTCCTGTACCAGCTTCTCCAATACAGCAAGAAATGTTCCCTGCACCATCTCACTAATAATGGATTCCCTGGACCTGATGCCTCTCAACAGCTCTAAGCCAACAGAGAAAGGAAGGTGACAGTGGAGACAGTCCATGTGCTAGACACAGAACATCTCCAGGAGTCAGCCATGAGCAATAGTCAGTCCTCCCTGTGCCTAGGCAGAGGCAACAGCTCCCAAGGCAAGTCCTTGCTACACCCAGCTATTCCACTGGGTGGCAGAGTTGAGCTTCATTGGCTAGAGCAGGGGTGGGCAAAATGCAGCCCAGGGGGCCGGATGTGGCCCGCCAGGCCATTCTCTCTGGTCTGTAGGGCCCCCCCAAAATTTAGAAAATTAATATTCATCTGCCCTGGGCTGCCTGTCATGTGGCCCTCAATGGCTTGCCAAAACTCAGTAAGCGGCCCTCCACCTGAAGTAACTGCCCGCCCCTGGGCTAGAGTGAATCCCAATGGCCAGATTGCCCTTTTTGTGGGGTAGGGGGAGAGCTGGGCAGCCAGCTACAGGTACAGGGGTTTGCTATGCAGCCAGGCTCTGGCAGCAGGTGCAGGATGGAGGGTCCTGAATGTTACCCAGAGAAACTGTCCAGTGGCATTTTTAATGGCTATAGATTCCCTACAGAGTGGGGGGCGGAGGGAGTGGGTGGGGGGCTGCCCCCTTGCACACACCTGCACAGATTATGCAACACATGCACATTTCAGGCCGGTGTTTCTCCTGGTCTGTGTCCAGGGTCTACTGGAGAAATCCAGGCCCCTCCCAAGTGGAGCTGTTCAGACAGAGCCTTGGTAGCGGCCAACACACCTGGGCAAATAGCTCAAGGAACCAGTGGTCAACCTGCTCCAAACACCCAGTGGTAGCCAAGGCAGTGGGGAGGGCACCAAGGGAAAAGACTGAAGCTGTGTGAATCATGGTGGGAGCAGCCCAGTGTGGTCATTGCTGCCCAAGTACTTACAGCATAGGGATTTTCTGCCCCAGAGAACAGAGGATGGCCCAGCACAGCCCCATGGGCAATAACCAGGCCTCCCTGCACCTGCCACACTGCCCCCACCAGCCAGGGCACAGGGGACTTTGACATGTACAGTGCTCATGGAAGCACAGAAGTTGGACTGTGCAGTCAGACAGGTGCTGGTTATGTCTCTGGAAGGGCCACAGGAGAAGGGCCTCACAGGGAGAAGCCCCCTGGGCTCCTCCATGGCAGGTTTTTACATGGTTTGGTTTAGGAACAAGGGGTCTAGCATCACTGCCTTGACACCTCTCCCAAGCCTGCGAGACTAGGCAGGCCTGGGCAGGAGATGTCAAAGGTCAGTGGGACCTGGCAGCCAGAACTGCCCCTGCACCCTGGTGTCTGCAGGGCAGGGTCTTTTACCACAGCCATATGGTAACATCACTGTACACTCATGGCTTACCTGGACACTGGACAAGCTGGGCATTGCATTCTAGCTAGCCTACATCAGGGTGAGGAGCTGCATTTCCAAGCTGCAGGCACTGCCAGCTTTAGTGACACTAGAATCACAGGCAGAGCCCAGCACTGGGCAGTGCCCTGGCAAAGTGGAGCCCAGCAAATGAACACCAGGACAATCCCAAACTGGCTGGAAATCCAGGGGTTCTCCCCTGACAGACACTGTCATTGCTGTCTCTATGTCCTGCCCACTTGTAGCCTGGCCAGGCTGGACATTGGGACATAACCTGCCCAGCAGGCAACCTCCCTGTACTGGCAATTGATGCAGGCAACTGCAGAGCCCAGACAAAGCCAAAAGTACCACCTAGTGGCACAGTGGGGGAATGACCGTCTGCAGCAAATTCATCTCCAAATTCATCGCAGCAAATTCATCACACTTGGGTGGCTGCTGGAGTTTGCTATTTCCACAATGGCTCCCTACCCACTCAGCACAGCAGCCACTTGTTTGGCTCTACTGACCCCAGCTGGCAAGTGTTTTCAGAGGTGACTGTAGAGCTCCAAGTCCATCTTGTCTCCCTGACACCTTAGCAAAGCCATGTCCTCCCCAAGGGAAAACAACTCTCTGTGAACACAGGGCTCAGACTCAGCCTGGGCTCACCCTGGCCTGTGTACCAACAGCAGTGGCAGTGCTGCTGCTGGTGTCACGCCAGTAACAGGGGCAGATCTTGGACAGCAAAAATGCTGTAGAGGGAACGAAGTGAATGGTTGTGTATGACATGCAAGACCAGAGCAGAATGCTGCTCCCATTGCTGCTAGCTCTGTAGGAAAGGAGTGAGAGCTCTGCATGTGTGCGTGCGTGTGAGAGAGAGACAGAGAGAGCGAGAGTGTATTGAGTGAGTGTTAGAGGGGCAGGGGGTATGCATGAGAGCTTACCCCCACTATTTCCAGGAAGAGCTCTAGCAGGCAAAAGTGGGCTCTTTTAACCTCCTCAGTCTCCCTGCAGCTCTTCTGGGCATCAGCCAAAGGCAAAGCAACAACCACTGAAGTTAGCTAAATATGGGGCTGTCCATGCCATGGAACCCCTGAACAGAGCTGCTCTGGCTGAACCGGGGCAGCAGAGCTGCCTAGTGGAGATGTGGCATCTGGTTCTGTGACTGACAGTTACCCCCAGACCCTGAGCATTCCCTAAGCCAAGCAACGCTGCCTTCTGCCAGCAGAATTGTGCCTACATGGCTTTGTAGCACAGGCCTGACGTCAGAGCAGAAACAATGCATGGACTAGTAACAGCAGAAGCATGAACCACTGGTGCAATTTCCCCAGGACCAGGACATCCTTGCCAATGCCTGATGGCTGTATATTGGCTCTCTCCACAAGATGTGTGGTAATTCAAGCAGGAGGGACTGTGCCCTGGGAGAAGCTCCCCAGTCTGTGCCATGCAACTCACAGTAGCTTTTCCACCTTCAGGTCCTGCTACAATGGCTGCTGTCAGCCCAGGTGCATCACTGCCATGAAAACTCAGTTATCTTACCAGGCTGTCGTGTGGATGTCTCCCTGCCCACAGGAGGCTCCGTGGCCTATGCAGGTGCCATTGTCTCCGAGCTGGATCTGCCAAAACCAGGGATGTCTTGCAGCTGTTATGTTGGCAGTCAGGCTCCTTAGCTCTAGCTGTGGCATTTGGCCCTGGAGATGCACAGCCTCAGCCAAGATGGAGTGCAACGTACCAGTACCCTGTAGCCTGCCAACCTCCCTGGACCATCAGCAAGCTGGCCACTGTTTGGTACATGCTACTGCAGCTGCAGTGCTACAGCAGGGAGCTCTGAAGTGCGCTCTGGCCTGTAGCACCAGGGAAGAGCTCAGCATGTTTGCAATCTGGCTTAAGGTCAAGCATGAGCTACACACATTGGCTGATAGTTACGGGGAGCAAGTAATGAGGCGAGATCTTGGATGTCCAGAGTTGTGCCAGCAGGAACCCCAGTTCTACCAGCCAAACTGCACTTGCGCTGGTCTGATTGCTTCTGCTGGCATTTACGTGCTGAGGGCTTTGCCAGTGTAGTACCTTGGTGGGGCTGTCCCTGCACACAGGGACAGGGTTACCTTTCAGAGTCCCTGTGCATGGATTCCCTACCATTACTAGGCAGCCACACTAGTAACAGCCATGACATGGGGGGGTGAGGGCTGACCTGCCCCAGCAGGGGCACTGCAAGGTGCTCAGTGCCCTTATGTTGCCCCATGGATTACTCCTAGCACAGCCCTGCCCCGTCTTCTGATGGCCACTCTCAGCACGGCTGGCATTGGCAACCATAGCACAAGTGACCACAAGACACCGAGCGGCTCTTGGTCATTAGCACCATTTAATGTAGCGGAACTGGGCCCTCCTACACACCTCCCCACTCTGCCTGAGCAGGAGATACGCACCCGAGGGCTGAGCATTGCCAAGCACAGTAACAAATTTCTTCAAGGCACACATGGAGGTACTGTGCAATGTACGGCTCTGGCAGCTGCACAAAGCCGCTGCTGCTTGCTGGGGGGAAAGCAGAACACGACCGCAAATAAGACAATGTGATCCCAAGAGTCCCCACCCATAGACCTGACAGTTAGCGTGGCCCTGACTGGGTTGGGGGTGGGTGGTTGATGCAGTTTCTCATGGGCACCAAAGGTACATTTTACACATGCTGGGGGGGGGGGGGGGGGGGG
>NW_017729029.1:8458470-8462739 GCF_001723915.1 Gavialis gangeticus
GGGGGGGGGGGGGGGGTAGGGCGCTTTAATTAGAGTGACTCTGAGAGTCGCTTTAATTAAAACACCCACAGAGTCTTGTGTATCAGTGTCTAACTGGACACTAATTCCTGGCAATGAGGTTTATATACAGCAAAACCAAGCAGGTGTGAGGCAGCAGGAGCTGCAGTGCAACCCTGCTTGGTTATTTGCAGCTCCAAACACCACCAGGCACTGGGTTTTCCTAGAGAGGCATCATGATTTCAAATCAGCATGTTTCTATCCTTACCATCCCTGCAACCTCACTCAGGCCTCCTGTGCTGTTCTCATGTCTACCAGAGGGGGATGGTGTTGATCCATTTTCCCTTCCCACCAGAGGCCACACACATCTCTGGTCCCTGCTACCCTAGGGAAACAAGGCCTAGCCCTTGGGCAGAGCAGTAGCTGTGCACACAAGCCCATCACACCCCTTTCTAGAGGACAATTCAGAGATGGCACCTTCCCCTAAGCTGGGGGCATTTCTGATAGTCTCCCCCATACAGGTACCTCTTCTCCACAGGCACAACTTGGGGGGGTGCTAGCAGGGAGGAGGACATAGGGAGGGTCTCAATGATGAGAGAAAGAAGGGAAAATGTTATCTTATAACCAAGGGGAAGCCCATTCTGAGACTGCTGGAGAGAGCTCAGGCTGCACAGGATGGAGCCTGGGCTGCCACCCTGAACAGGGCAGCCAGGCTGTGAACCCACTTGTTCCCCACTGCCCGTGACCACACTAAGCTCCCAGCAGGGAACTGGGCAGTGATCAGCTGGTACCACACCACACCTCTCCTCCGCCTCAATCCTCCGCCCAAGCTGCTCATGTCTTTAGCTGTCCTTTGGAGGCAAATGCAATGGAACGAGGGCAGGGAGGACATACTGTGTGTTCAGCTTCCAACATGGCTTTATTGGGCCACTAGGAGACTGATGTTGTGAAGCATCAGCCAGTCTCTTATGAGCCATGAAGGAAAGGCAGCATGGCAGGGGACTGAGGTGAGAGCAGGCCCTGGCAATGAGCACAAGGTTATAGCAGGTTTGTGTCATGGAGTGAGTGTGGTGATGGCTGGTGGGTGTGCGCATGTATGCGTGTAAGTGATTTTCAGGCCCTTAAAACAGTGTAATAATAACGCACAACCACTGGAGGTTTTGGGAGGGGGGGAAGGGTGGGGAGCAGGTGTGTGCGTGCATTTAAAAAAGAGAATGAAAGAAAACAATCCACTAAAGTGTTTTGGAGGGAGGTAGCATCTAAACCTCCCTGCACCCTCAGACACTCACTTCCCCAGAGCCTGTGCCACCACACAGAACATCATGGGGGTGAAGCTGATTACAAGCAAGGCAACACACACCAGCTTTCATCCACAGCAAAGCTGAGTGAAACACAACAGGTCAAGCAGACAGCATAGAGGATGACAAGTGCCCTGGTTCCTAAGGAGGCTTTGCCATAAGAAACAAGTGCTGATCATGTCCCTTCTAAGCTCCCAAACTGTGCCTGGAAAGTTGTTAGAAAGGGGGCTGTATCATCACATCTGCTAATTGTAAGCAAGAATTCCAGGAATTTTATGCACAGTAGAAATCCAGAGCCCAGAATGGAAAACAATGAAGATTTCCAGTTCAGAATTCCTGTATTGTTTCAAGAGGCCTTTTTTTTTTTCCCATGGCTTTAATCACCTCCTGTAACAACAGGATGCCCTTAACTAACATGTCCAGCCCTGTGCACTTCATTCTCACATAACATTTTAATTGCTCAACTTTCATCTAGTAGCTAATCAGTTGTGTATTTTTCTAAAGCAGCTATTTCCTTTTTGGCTAAATCCAGTTTCATTTGGTTTCAGAGCTCCCGGCTTGGTTGGAAAATATGCATGTGCAAATTCAGCAAAAAGCTTATGTCCAATTACTTGAAAGGGCTTTGCAGTGGATTCGAGGGGCACTGAAGGGTTAACTCACACTACCCCATAAGGGGAAAGCCTCATTTGAACTGTAGTGTGGTGCCATTAGTGCTGGTAGGAGTATCAGAAGAGCTTAGTGTTCCTAGCTATATTCCCCTGGTCGCTAACCCAAAAACAATATCTCTAGTCCCATTCTGGAGTGTGACCCAGATGAGTCATCAGCAAATGACCAATGACAATTTTTAAGTGATATTTTCATATCATTGAGGGGTTAGGTTAGCTTCAGCATATTCTTTTTTAAAAAACTTTTCTCAAGGACCCTCCCTGACCTGTCTGTCCTGGTCACCAGACCAAGGGGTAAGAATGGATCCATGGCCACAATGACATGTAACAGGGCATCCAGCTATGGTTGAATTCCCACTGCCTGCCCGGGGGCTAAGGAGTGGAGTACTGGACGGTCAGCCCTGTGCTGATATGAGGACTGATCCCTGCTGGTACTGAGCATCTACAACTCGCAGTGAAAGCAGTGGGAGCTCAACCCTTCTCTACCAGTACAACCGGCTCCCAAGCCCCCTTCCATGTGCCCCACTGGACAACCCTATCCCATTTTTATAAGGCACAATGGTATGGGTGGCACTGGAACCATAACACAGGTCAAGGGCAGGCAGCTGGGATCTTGGAAACTGGGTTCCCTAATGTCATGGTACCTGTGCCAAGTTAGAGCAGCTTCCCTGCCATGGGGCACTGCTGAAAGCTGAGGTCCACAGTGTCACAGTGCCCCCTTACAGTGCAGCCAGGAGGGATTCTGGTTGCTATGACATGCGAGATGGCTAGGCCTCTCCAGAGGCTCTGCTCAGCAAGCACTAAAGCCCTCTGGGCCCTGGAATTTCACTCAGGACTGTCACCAGAAAGCCCACGGTAGGGAGAAGCTCACCTCTGCACAAGTGCTGGCACCTTCTGGCCCTGCTCCTCTACACATCATGGTGGGCTGCAAGGCTACAGCAGGGGGCCATCCTGAAGGAGGCTGTGAGGACAGGCCAGCTTGGGGCAGCAGCTTTCACATCCCAGTGATGTCCTTTATTCTCCCAGGGGTACTAGACTAGACAAGGACTGCTCCCAGGAGGCAGTGCAGTCTTGCTAGGAGCTTGAGTAGGCAGCACCTGACCAAACCACCCTCCTCCTCCCCACAGCACCCTGGGACTAAGATGGTGCCTCAATCAGATGAAGGAGAGCAGGGTCTAGGGCTACTTGCCTGCGCCTTGGATGTGCCCAGCGCAGCACAGCTAGGGTTAAGTGCTCGGTGGATTCAGACTATTGTTCTAAACACAATGGAGAGGAAGAGGATGTCAGGGGCCGAGTATTTGTGGCAAGTCCCCAGCAAATTCCTTTGGTTATTTAGAAGCCACATGCATGAAGGAAATAACACATTAACCCTACCTTGCCAGCCCCTTTGGAGTGTAGGAGTAGGGAGCAGGACACCTCAAGCACAAAGAGCCAGCACTTACTGTGAGGAAGCCCCAGGCTGAAGGGCTCACTCTGGTTTCCAGAGCTAGAGGGCACCATGCAGGGCCTGCAATTAGTGCAGAACCAGCTCACCAGGGACTCTGCTGGCCAGCAAGGGGCTGAGAGTAAATCCCAAACATTGCTGTGGGTTGGGAGCCAGAAGAGATGGGGGGAGGCAGTGGTCAGGCCAGATGCCCCTGCAGAAAGAGGTCAACAAGAGGGTGGGGTCCCCTGGGTTAGTGCTTCCTCCCCCCAGAGTTGCTCACCAATTTGATATTGTCTAGTGATAAGGCACACAGTATGGCAACAGCCGCTCTAATGGGGAGACTGATATTGGCAACAAGCAACACAAGGGTGAATCCAACTGGGGTCACTGCAGGCGGCCTGGTCACCCACAGTGGGGGTGTGGGGTGGGCAGGGAAGGGAAGGGGCCCAAAATCCAATCTGCTAGGGCACAGCACTCCAGCCCCGGCTTTGCCTACAACTGAACCCTACGTGCCTTTGGCACCAAGTTTTTGCAGAGAGCAGAAGAGCTGGCTGTGGGGAGACCAGTGCTCCACTACAACCAAGCTGCCCTTCCAGAAGAGGCAGAACCTGGGCTGGCATAGTCAGGACATGGCACAGAGATCAGCAAAGAATAGCCTGTGCAGTGAATGCTGGGGCGCAGGCAACCCCAACAGTAGTGCTGGTGGGGCCGAGGGATGCTACCACCACACAGGTGTTAGCAGAGCATGCAGCAGCACTGTGCCCACCCCCAGGCACATGACCAAGGACTCCATGGGGATCCCACACACTGCTGAGTCCAAGGCAGCTGCTGGGAGCCTGAAGCACAGGTTAGCAGAGACCATCGGTGACAGGGTCTCTGCAGA
>NW_017729029.1:8467739-8488343 GCF_001723915.1 Gavialis gangeticus
TTCCCCATAGCCCCTGCCCATACCTCCAAGTTCGTCCTGGCATGGGAGCTCAGCAGGCACATGACCAAGGACTCCATGGGGATCCCACACACTGCTGAGTCCAAGGCAGCTGCTGGGAGCCTGAAGCACAGGTTAGCAGAGACCATCGGTGACAGGGTCTCTGCAGACATCTCCCAGCCTCTTGTCAAGGTGTCCTGGTGGAACAGATGCAGGAGGTCACAGGCCAACCTGCTTCTACTGCCCTGCGTGGAGCTGCCATGGTTACAAAGGAATCCACACGAGTCTCCGAGTGATGGATCTGACCTGGATTCTTGTGCCCTGCCAGAATGGACTCTGAACAGCCTGCACAGAGGAGCCTACTGCAAGGGGCAGGGCCTTGGGCTAGAGGGCACAGGGAACAGTCCCCTGTGGAGGACAGGGAGGTGTTGAACCTGGCTGGAAGGGAAGGTGATCTGAAAGCCTTGTGCCATCCTTACCTGGGAGCACTGAGGAAGAGCAATTCTTGTCTCTGCTGCTGACTTCTCAAGAGCTCATCTGGGCTCCCTCCATCCAGCAAGCCCAGACTGGATCCCATCCCCAGAGGCAGGGCTGACCAGGACAGCAGGCTCTGGGCAGATGCTCCAGCTGTGGCTATGCCCCGCACCCTGCCCTCCTCACTGGCTAAG
The DNA here is from genome assembly GCF_001723915.1 of Gavialis gangeticus. NCBI lineage: Eukaryota > Metazoa > Chordata > Crocodylia > Gavialidae > Gavialis > Gavialis gangeticus. The sequence continues at coordinate 8,468,405 of NW_017729029.1, forward strand.
AAGCAACTTAACATATAAAAATAAATAACATTTCAGAAGGATCCCCTGCCCCCCAGCCACACTCCCACATGCAAGCGCAGGCACAGGTGTAGAGAGGACCAGACACCAGTCACTAGGACAAGATCCACTTTGGTAGTGCTGCCTGCAGGCTTGGTGCTTGGCTGGCAGTGCCATCTAGGCCTGTGGCTGGGATGTTCATGCAGACAAGGGCTCCTGCGGCAGGATGGTTGACAGGAAGCAAGCATCAGTCCCTTGGGTTCCCTGGCTCACAGCTGTGTCTGCCACACACTTTGGCAAAGGCTGGGAAGGCTAAAGCAACATCCTTTTGGGGTGTTCAAGAGACCATGTCATCAGGTTCCCTTCCAGTTCAGCTCCAGAAATCCCTGTATGCTCTCCAGTGGAGGTGGGTGGGTACTCACAGGCCTGGCAGAACTCCTGCAGTACAGATCCTCTCTGTTCCTGGTGTTGGTGAGATGGCACCTGTGACCCAACAGGTTCCTGACAGGCCAATGATGGGAGATGGCTGGCATAGCCGCACCCCAGGGGCCTCAGGACTTGGAATTCTTGGGGATGTCCAAGGTCTTTTCTGAACTCACTGATTGGTAACCAGGGCCCAACTGGTCCTGGCAGCCAGCCAGAAGGCACTTAAGTCTCCTGCAGAATTAGTGCATGTTCTGAGATGGGAACACCAGCCTCAAAGCCATTCTCCGAGGCCATAATCTGGGAGACTGCAGTGGCCAGCAGGGCACAATTATGCCCCACCTCTGCTCTAGGTCCTGTTGGCATCATCCATGAGAAGGCAGCTGCAGCTGCTGGGCAGGCCAGGGCACTAACACTCTTTGGGGCCCAGCAGGAGACTCTCCCTGAGACACTTAAGCTGCTCCTCCCCCAGCTTGATTTTCTCCTCTAGCTCCCGTTGCTCAATGAGGAGGGCAGACTTCATCTTGACAAAGTGCTGGTAGTCCTGTAGCTGCTCATCCAGCAGGTAGCGTGACACAATCTCATACACAACCCGCTCCCGGCGGCCCACGTGCTCCTTCAGCTCCTTGGCATCTTCCAGTTGCTCTGAGAGCTGCCGCTTCTTTTCAATCAGTGCTACCTGCAGGACAGAAGGGCGGAGGGGGTAAGCATGGCCTTCAGAGCTGCTGTGGCCTTGAGGTAGGACGTGAGGAGCAAGATTGGAGGTCCCCAAGACAAGACAGAATAGGGCCCAGCCCCACATAAACAACCCCCAAATAATTCATAGAAATGTTGGATTTGGGGAAGAAAGTTCAGGAGCTGGGAAACCTTACACACAACTCAGCTTTTACCCCTCAATCCTGCCCCACAGCCCTCTACCATCCCATCCCTGAGCAGAGACAACCCCCCATATCTGTGCTTTGCTAATGCAGAATGTGGTTGCCTAAATAACCAACTGCTGTCACAGGCAGTGTGGTCCTATGTTAGTTCCTGAGCGAACCATAATGATCTCCTCTGTAGATTCACCTCACCTTACTTGTTTCACAAATGCAGTTCCTGAGCCTAGACTGTTGGTGAACATGGTTGTGCACTGCTTAGTGCCTTGTGCAACCTGACTCAGAAGTACATGTAAGAGTCCTTGGGGAGCAACCTCAGAAGTGCTTCTTTTCTCCAGCATTTTCCATCCTGCCGTCAGACCCTCCCTGCTGCCTGTGACCCACCGCCCTGGTTCCCCAGCGGATGGCATGTGGCTGGTGATATAGCTCCAGCAGAGATGCAGGGCTGGGATACTCATGCCCATACTGAGGAAGACCTCTCTTCCATGTCTGCTCCTCCCACCTCACTCCTTCTCCCCCTTCAGCCTGCAGCTCCTGCCCCATACCTTCTCCTCCTCAGTGGCCTCAGGGCCCAGGCTGTTGAGCGCATTCTCCACACGTGCTAGGCGGCCCGAGAGAGACAGCAGCAGGTTGACCACTCTGTCCAGGTCCCCGACAAAGAGGCGAAACTTGTCCAGCTCATTGGGCTTGCAGACACCCTTGAGCTGGCTTTCCACTTCTTCACCCAGTGCCGTGTTGGCACTGATGTCATCCTGCAGGCCCCGCTGCGCCTCCTGCAGCACTGACAGCTTCCTGCTGAGGCTCTCGATGAGCTGTGCCTACATAGAGGAGGCGTGTTACACAGGAGATGGAGAGGGGGCTAGGAATCAGGGTGATGGGGTTCTCTTCCTAGCTCTGGGCAGGAAGAGGGGCCTAGCAATTAGAGCTGAAGCAGGGGGCTCGCCTGTGTTCTTTCCAGCTATGGGTGGGGTTTGAGTTAGGTAGGGGCTCTCTTGGGCTTTATTCTCTAAGCTGGGGAAGGAAGTGGCATCTAGTGGTTGGAGCAGGGGTACAGGACTTTGTTTCTATTCCCAGCTCAGGAGAAGGAAGTGCAGGCTAGTGGTCACAGCGAGGTGGGGGGGTCTGCTGGGTTCTCTTCCCTGTCCTTCCATGGGCCCTTGGCCAAACCCCACAGGGAGGATAAGGATGCCCCAGTGATCTCACAGGGGCCCAGCCACAGTGCTCCAGGCTGGACCCCATATCCACATTCATTCCCTAATGCCAGTGGAAGGTTTTCTGCCTGCAACTCTGGTTAGGGCAGAGCCTGCAGTATCTGTAACTGCCCCCTCTCACCTTCTTCTGTGCCAGCTCATGATCCACCTCCTCATCCTCAGAGGTCCCCTCTGCTGTGTCTGGCAGCTCTTTCATTTTGTTCAGCAACTCAGCCTTGCCCGCCGAGGTGTTATAATACGCTGAGTAGGAGGTGGGGCTGATGGCCCCACCTGGGGGAGGCGAGATGGGCTGAAACTCCTGCCTGCACCAACACAGGGCACCACAGGGGTTAGACAGAGACCTGATGGGGGATATCGCAGCACAGTGCAATGGAACCCACACTGGCAGAAGACCCCAGCATCCACACCCTCAGGAACCCCTGTGGCTCCTGCCTTCCAGGGCTCCTTCAATGCACATCTGAAGTCCTGTTCTGCCAGTGTCCTTAGTCCCTCTTGTCTCCCATTCCTAAGAGTCACAAGGGAAAGATTCACTGCTGCTATGTGCAGAGGCAATGTTTGAATGTATGGCCAGCCACAGAGGCTGCCTGTCCAATGATGTATAGGGACAGCAGCAACAAGGTCTAAAATCTGCAGGAAAGTGGAGGGCTGAGATAACTTTGGAGAGGAGTCAGGCTGAAGGAACATGGACAACACACAGAGATGTCATATGCTCCAGCCTCAAAGTCCTCATGCTGGTGGTGTCTGCATCTAGAGCTATTTACATCCTGAAATCCAGCCCCGCCAATGCCCACCAGCCAGCTTCATGCAAGAGAAGCTGAGATGCCTCCTACCTTTCATGGGCCACTGCCTCCCCCTGCTTCTCCAGCAGCCAGTCCTGCTGGCGTTGGTCCTTCCATGCCTGCTGATCCCCCGCCGAGAAGAGCTCACCCATGACCTTGGCTGTCGTCACCATGCTGGCAGCTGGGGTCAACACACTGGCCAGGGAGCTGTCCCTGCCAGCCACATCTCGCATCAGCTCCTCTGAGTCCATGCGGCAGGGGTGCTGCCTGCTTGTTACACCCAGCCGACAGGTCTCCAGCTCCACGTTCTCCGGGGCTGACTCCATCTCCTTGGGGGCTGCAGAAGGAGGCAAGGAATGAATGGCCATAGTTGGTATGTGGGCTCACTCTAGAGGAAGTCATGGGGAAGCCTCACTCACCCAGGCTGGGGGGGCTGGGCCGTGGCTGCTCGTGGCCCCAGCTGATCACTTGGTACTGCTCATCCTTCATAGGCCTTCCCTTATCCCACTGGGTCTTTGCCTTCACTCCCTCCTCTGAGAACCCATCTGGCCTTTAAACAGAGGGGATGAAAGTTATTGATAGCCCTTCAAATCCCCCCAGCCCCTCACATGCCGAGCAAGAGCCCTAACTTCAAAGAAGCAACTTTAGGCTGGCTGGATTCAGGAAAATGCTCAAAAACACAACTACATGCTTGACAGAGGAGTGTGTTGGACAATGGGCAATTGGGAGAGGCAACAAGTAAAAGCAACAAGTCCCACGTAGAGGCAACAAGTCCCTCAGGCTTGTGCCTCGCCTGGCTTATGTGAAAAAAATTCAGGACTCAGTGCCTGCTCTGGGTTTACGTGAGGCAAGCAGAAGGACGCAAGGGGTCAGCATCAGCATTCTGCCAGGGTGGCCACAGTTTGCTGCTGCCATTTTCTGATCCTCCCAGCTGCTAGAGGATTGGTATCCAAGGGGTGGCAGATAGGCAGTGACAGCCCAGCTCCTGCCCTGGATGGGGTGGGGAGGAGGTAGCAGTGCCAGGCTGGCTGGATCGCAGCCCCCACTCCTCCACATGGAAAACATCCCTCACTCTGGCTGAAATGGTGGTTGATGGATCAAGGTGCTTTTAGTTTGGCAGACACCTAACAAAGTGCTCCAAGCTCCTGGACTCAGGCCCATAGAAGGGGACTCCCAACAGGGTTGGGCATCTCCTCGTGACAGACCAGTGCATGTTTGCTCTCCATCTCCTAGAGAAATAGGCTCAGCCTCAGTCTGAAGTAGGACACGAGCACCTGGAGACCACTGCCATGAGACAAGCACAGCTTAGGGCCAATGGCAGCATCCAAAAACTACCTCTTGAGGTAACAAGTCCTGCCACTGCAGTAAGGACACCCCTGTTATCCTTCCTGTGCCAGGGGAGGTGGCAGGGGTGCATACTGTGGTGGGAGGGAAGAGACAGCAGGGATACTTGCCTAGGAGAGTCTCTGGTGCCCACATCTAGCCCTGGGAGCTCTGGTGTCCTCCATAGTGAGCTGGGGCAGTAATAGTGGTGGCTCCCCTGCTCTGGGGGCTGCCCAGTGCCTGTGGGGATGGTAGATTCCTGAGGTGGGGTGAACTGCACTCGACACTGTGAGGGGGCTGGAGGCTTGGCTGAGTCCCCATGGTGCTTGTCTAGGGGCAAGCTCTGGGAACGCTGCCTTGCTGCCTCTACAGAGCTTCGATTTTGCTGGTGGGACTGCTCCAAGGGCACTGCTGTGAAGGCTGAGATGGACCCTGAAGATTCAGGAGGGTAGACGTGGTAATGGGATGTCCGGCGAGTCCTGTACTTCTCCCAGTTGGGGGGTGGGGGTCGTGGAGGGGGTGGCCCTTTCTTTCTGGTTGGACATGGAGGCTCTGGCCTAGTCGCATCTAGCTTAGCTGAGGGGATGTCTCTTCTCTCCATGCGCCTGGGACTTGGAGGCTCTATGTTGAGGTGGCTTTCGGAGAATGCCCGTCCACGGAGTGGGCGATGCAGCAGCTCTGGCAGGCTCTCCTCATAAGCTGGGCTCTCCTGCCCTTGTGCAGCTTGATCACCGTCCCAAGAGAGGTCTAGGGAGGACGTGGCCCGGTAGCACTTGGGCCACTCTTGCTCAGAGCTCTCAAAGCAGGGCTGGAACGGCCCCCCCTTCTGCAAGCTGATCTTGTAGTGCGACAGTTCGCTGCAAGAGACAGGAGGGGGCAGACAACCCAAAAGCAATTCAATCACATGGTCACGTTTTGTGCCCGGCCTCAGCCTGCTCAGTGCTGCCAGGTGCTTGTCTACAAACAGGGTTACTGTCACACCCAGGGACTCAAAGGCCCAATTCCCTACTGTTAGGGCAACCCTGGCCCCTGGGAGCAACTCTAGATAGCAACAGCCTCCAACAAGGCCATGAATCCCCACCACTCTGTGCTGCAGGGCCCAGCCTATTCCACTCACTTAGTGCTCTGGGCCTCTACCTATCTACTGTAGGATTTCTATGTCCCCAAATCACAGTACCATCCCCTCCAACTCTTCTTCCCCCACCCCCACCTCAAGGGCTTCAGTGCCAAAGCTGTGCCCTGGGAACCCTGGCATGGGTAGTCTAAAGAGTTCTCAGGATACTTCCACTAGGACATCTGCATTTGAAACACCCCAGCATGAAACCAGAGATGGTGCGCAGTCACTTCAGGGGGACGTGTCTGTGATACTGCCCAACACCCGAACCTCAGCTGATCCTATTTCCAACCCACTGGACATATCCCTTCTCCAGGTGCTCCCTCCATGCAAGGTTTAGCTTGGTGTTCCAGTAGCCTAGGCCAGAAGTGGAGGTTGAAGGAAAGGAGGTGGGTGGTCAGAGCACCTGGGACCAGGGCTCCAGCAATCCCACTGACTTGCTGTGTGCTCCCATTCTAGGCTGACAACAACCCAGCTTTGTAGAGCCCTCAGAGTGACCAGAGGAGCCAAGCTCAACTAGGCCCCCATGTACAGCACTACTAGGCCCCCATGCCTTGAATGGAACTGGGTTTTTCTCCTCTCCACAACCTATCTAGGCCATGGATGACCTTGGTGCTGAACAGCAGCCCTGGGAACTGGAGCTGCTGCCCACCCCTGAACTACCTACTGCTTATAATGGACAAGATGGCTGCAGGGGTGAGCTAACTCTGAACAGTCTATTCTCCCCTCCTGCCCCCACAAGCCAGAGACAAAACTAGCTGCATTGGGAAGACAGTATTGCCTAGTGGATGGCGCTGTGGGCTGGCAGTCAGGAGCTGCCACTACCCTCCTGGGTGACCTTCAGCAACTCATTTCCCTGCTCTGTGCTTCAGTTTCCCCACCTGTACTGTTGATATACCAACTTACTTTGCAAAGCACTTTACAATCTACTGATGAAAGGCACTACATGAGAGCTGGGGATTTTACACAGACAGGGACTGTACTGCCTGCAATCTTCCAACCCATACCCCTTGGAAAACCTCTCTGCTTGCTGTGATGCTCAAGACTAGGCACACAAATCTTAGCCACAGGCATTCCCCTTCCCAGCAGGGTCCCATAATTGTCTCATACACATGCGTGCCACTAGAGCCCACAGGCAGAGAAGGAACAGCATTTATCCCACCCCTTCCCCAATTTGCTCCTGAAATCCAAGGAATAGCCAGAGTTTGCCTTTCTCTAGAGACGCGTGTTGACATCCCAGCTGCCCCCCTCCCTACCCTCACTTCTGTTTGCAATCCCAAACACTGAAGCTCTCCCTGCAGTGCTAATGTGGGAGTGCCTAAAAAGAACTGGCTCCCTTTCCTCTGGCCGTAGCCTGGCTTCTGCACTGCCCCTGGCCCTCAGGGCACACAGCAGAGGAGGAGCTGGAGTTGCGCTGCCCCAGGATCCCACAGTGTGCCCCAAGGCGCACATGTAGCCACTGCCACCATGGCTCACAGCAGGCAGCAGGCAGGCTGTGAACAGCTGCACCAGGGTCCAGAGCCCTGTCTGTCTCTGTGGTGACAGCAGCTGCACACGCACCTCACGGCACACAGCAGAGAAGGGGTTGGGGTTGCGCTGCCCCAGGGCCCTTCCCTGCCGTGTGCCCGGATCTAAGCGTGCAGCTGCTACCAGCCATGGGGCTGGGCTGGAGCTCTGGACCCCAGTGCACTGGTTGCAGCCTCCCAGCTGCCTGCCACATCCATCCCAGCTACCTGCCACAGAGCCTAGGCTCCTCACAATGTGGCCTGCAGTCACCCTGTCACCTGTGTGGTTGGCAGCAGCTGCCCATAGCCACAGCCAGCTGTGGTGTGCAGAGCAAAATGTCCTCATGTGTCATGCTCTGGCATGTGTGCTGGGGTTGCCAACCCCTGCTTTAGGAGATGATGCTAGATTGCTGTGGGGAGGCCATGGCTTTCATGTACTAGGCTTCAGTGTCAACAGGGTGTGCTGGCATCTTTAGAAACAACAACGTAAGTCTGATTTCCCCTCTGAGATGCTCCACCTTACATTTCCCCACCTGGGAAGAACACCCTCACTGTTAAGCCTCATCCAGGCATCTCCTCACTGGGAAGGTCCCCAACAAGAGGCACAGCCTTCAGACACGAGGCCTGACCTACTGGCCATTCACCAGACACCAGTTCCTGTTAAAGAACCATTTGCTGCACATAGCCTCCAGCAAGGGGCCTTTCCGCTTGCTAAGAGGGCACAAACAGAGGGGAATCTGCCTTTGTTGGGCAAATGAATACCTATAAAAAAGGAAAATCCAAGACAGAAAAATCTTACACTGGGGAAATCTCATTTAAAAGAAAAAAACCTTGAAGAGGAAGCAATCACTAAAACACATACCACAAACAGTCACCCAGCTTCACTAAGCCTTCTAAAGCCACGCAACCCCCATGGGACAGATACAGCCATGCCAATGTGCTTATTACTGGCTGAGTTGTCTGAACCTCCTCCACTGACCCTGCCACCTCAAATTCCTCTTTGCCTCCACTTGCAGGCCAAAAGTGTGTCCCTCTGCATCTCATCTTGATGTAGAGACTGGAGGCACCACCACCTCCCCTCTGCTCAATCTATCAGTTCCACCCTCACCACCACTGCACACAACAAAGCCTCAGCTACCTACAGTAGAGAAGCCAGACAGCCCTACACTTTATCAGTCACTCTCCTGACACTGGGGAGAGATCAGAGCCCACAAAGCTACCACACCATGTCCACTGCATGCCACACATCCTTGTCATACATGCCAAGGCACTGAGAAGCAAGGGCCACCACAGAAACCCCCTAGCCTAGCTGTAGATTCACAGGATTTAAGGACAGCATGGACTATTACATCACCTGGTCCAACCTCACATCTCAGTGATCATAACCCAGTTACCCCAGTAATTTATCCCATTAATATACATCTTTTGGGGCCTTCAAGTGCTATTGCAATCCAGACAAATGCTCCTAAGCATGCTAGCATGGACAGGAACATTGCATGTCCAGCTAATGAGCCACATTTTCCTGCTCGTGTTTTCAAAGTGTTGAATATCACTTAAAATGCTTAGTCCTACATCTCCGTCACCAGGATGGGTTGCAGTGCAACGAGGCAAAAGGCAGAGTTAAAGTTCCTGGCATTCCCCTAACGCTGCTTTTACCATGTCAAGTATTTGGGCTTAAACAAATTTGAAATTGAATCTGAAAAGGTTTGAACAAGCAGGTGCCTAATTCAAGGCTCCTGAATCTATCTTTAGGCACTGAGGTTGGGATTTTCCAAAGATTAATGCTCCTAAATCACTTGGGAAATCTATTCACTCAATGCCAGGACCATTTCCAAGAGCACCAGAGGATTGTTGTTTCAGTGGCAGTTGTCTGGAAGCATATGTGCACACTGGGAAGCTTGTGGTGACAGCAGCTGTTTGGCATCGCGCACACTTGAAAAAACAGCTCTATTAGGTGCCAAATTATGGATTTAAAGGACCTAAATTGAGGCGTCTACATCTGGAAACCTTGACCTTAACAACCTTCAAGGCCCTTCCTGTGCTACATCGCTACTCTGTGCTCACAACCTTAAAGGATTTGGTTTGGGAACTTATCCAAGCTCTTCTGCCTTCAAAATAAGCTAAAAGGCACTGTGCTCAGCAGGCTGGATGCTTGCCTCAGTTCACTGGAGCAAGGGACAGGGTTTCTGCTGAGCTGCTGTTCTGTAACTTTTCAGTAACACCCCAGAGAAAATCCTGGCCCATAGGAAATCCCCTGCCTCCAGCAGAAGCATAAATGGAATCTCTTAGCAGGGCCAGCAGCCTGCCTGTCCCATCAGCATCCAAACGCATGAAATCCCAGGAGTCATTATGGAGGCCACTTATTTTGGCTTCTGCAATCCAGATTGTCTGAGAAAGGGTCAGAGGGCAGGGGGCTTTGAACTCTTGGACACAAACTCCAAGCCACTGGTGTTCCTGACTGTGCCAGAGCTGGATTAAAAGTGAGATTTTTTTAGCCTGCCACTGTGCTGCTATGAGTTGGAGGGTTTGTAGATGAGTTCAAAAAATCCACTGGATTTGCTCAGGTGCTGATCCCTTCCACATGTGCAGAGCTGCACCATTACTCTCAACCATCCTATGGCATCTTTTCTGTACCCATGAGTGATGGTCCCATGTTGACCATGGGGGCAATAAGAATTGCTTTCCTCAGGACAGGTTCTTCCCTGGATAGTACCATGCACAGGTGCATGTAGGGCTGGGCAGCAGCATCCTATGGGAAGGGCAAGCAGGCCAGATGGAGCCCGCTTCTTCCAAGCTGCTTGGAAGAGCACCCAGGGTAAGGCAGCACCACTGCTCCTTGGGGCCCAAGCAGTCCAGCTGGAAGCGGGAGCCGAGCAGCACACTGGGATGATGGGGCATTGGTGACCCTGCTGGGCCATCCCAGCCTTGGCTTCTGCCTTTAGCTTTTAATCAAAGCAAAAAATCTGCCCCTCACCCAAGGTACCACATCAAAGGCTTCCTGCCAAGTGGGGAGTCAGTCCCCCATCCCCCAGCCAGCGCCTCTTACCTCACTGACTGGCTGGCCTTCCTGTTTATCGCTGCGGGCTCCCATTCGTCCAGAGGAAATTCCTGCAAAGAAAAATCAGATGAGCAAGAATGCCAGGATAAGTCTGTGCCCCTCCCCCATGTGGCTGCTTTCCCACTCCCCCTGCCCCAGACACTGCTGTCTGGCTCAAACCTCAACCTTACTCCACACACTGCCTTCCCCTATAATTGCTCCCACCTTGGGAAGCAGAATGGATGGGAGGCAGAGGTGGGGGGACATTTATACCTTTCAGCCCTCATGGTCACGCTCTGCCAAAAACAGCTTTCAGATGGGAGCAGGTCTCAGCAGGGAGATGCATCCTTCTTGCTGCTAATGCCCCCCTTGCTAGTCATAAACCCATTCAGCCTATTTGCTGCCCCTTGTCCGGATTTGACTCCCACAGGGCCATGGGTGGCACTGCAACAAAGACCTTGCCCAGCTCAGCTGGGTCTGCACCACGATGTCAGGGTTCGCTGCAGCCGAGGCAGGCGGGTGTGTTCCCTACAGCACAGCAGCCCGGGCAGGTCCCATCACAGCCCAACAGGTATGGAGCCAGGCGGGGCACAAGCAGGAAAGCAGCACGCAGGGTGCTGCTGGGAGCCAAAAGCTCTCTTTCTGCTTCACAAAGCAAACATGTACCTCAGAGCACCTGAGCATTTAGGCTCTGAGTTGGACCTGGCAGGGAATTGCACCTCCAGAACCTGAGCTGAAAGCCCCAAGAGAGGCTCTGCCCCTGCCTTGCCCTGGGGCCAGGCCACCAACCAGACAAACTGACTGAACGACAGCAACACACTGCCAAATCTAGCATCACATGCCAAAGCTAGTGCAAAAGCTATAAAGCAGCTCAGAAAGCAATGCTACCCCATGGCACAGGGAGTTCTGCAAACTGTATAGCCACCTCCAGCCATTAGTGCTAAGGAGCTGCAGCAGCTTTAAGAACTGCCACACTCCCAGACCCCTTTCACTACACAGGAGCTGTGTCAACATGAGATATTTACTACACAGTAGACTAATTAACTGTGCAGTAAATGTCTTGGTGCACCTCTATTAGGTTGGAGTAAAGTAATTTACTCCACAGCAGCACATGTGTAGACACTGCCCCAGCTGGCTGAGGCTTAAGTATGCTTCAGTGCAGGGGCTGCCTGCAGGCTAGCCCCACACTGAAGCCCTCATGCCACAGCTACCCCCTCCACAGCATGTGGAGCCAGGGGAGCAGCCCCGGGCTGGCAGGCTGACCCCCTGGGCTTCCTGCCAGCTGGGGCTGTTCCAACCTGGCTCAACATGCTGCAATCCCAGGCCCACATGCAGATGCATGCCCAAGAACAATAAACTCTGGAGTAATAAGCTGTGGAGTTTATTGCTATATATTAATAGGCATATGTAAATGCACCCAGGGAGGACACGTTTATTGGCTCAACACATGGTTTCATTATGTGTGAATAGTGTATTTGTTCCAGGCACGTGCCTACAGCTGGGTACATGCACCTGCCCCAGGGCACCTGGTGCTGGCTACAGTAGAGAAGACCCTGGATCTGAACACCCCAACAGGCATCCACTATACTCCACAGGCCACTTCTGATAAAGGAGGCATTTGTTTGCCAGGGCTATTGCTTCTCCCATATTGTGCAGAGAGAATAAAATGAGAGCTCCAAGCACAGCAGAATCTGTCCAGTGACCCCACAGCAGTCCTTCTAGATATAAAAACATCCTGATTTCCAAGTCAAGATTCAGTTTTCTGTAATGACAGCTACAAGCTCAGCAACCTCCCCTGAGGGTGGAAGCTACTGTCTCCTGCCCTACAGGGCCAGCACAAGGCAGACTTGGAAGCAGAGGCATAGCTGGGATTCAAGTACTGCATTCCCTGCTTTATACCCGTCTCTCGCTGTCCCTGTTCTCTGCTGTCTCAGCCCCACTGCAGGTGCACAAACTGCAATGCCTCGCTGTCCCCAGCTGACCAGCATGGGATCAGCACAGATGGGCTCCAGAGGAAATGCCCCCTGGCTAGTAAAGATCTCTCACAGGTGGGCAAGTATAACCGGGTGCAGTGGATCTCCGAAGCAAGGGGTGGGAAGGGACACGTCTTGGGAGCTCAGCACAGACAGGGACTGTTTGGAGGCTCAGGGGCTGGGATGCCAGAGGCTGTCCCCAGAAAAGGCAGATGAGTATGGCAGGTATCATGGTCAATAGCAGGGGCGGGCAATTATTTTGGGCAGAGGGCCACTTACTGAGTTCTGGCAAGCAACTGAGGGCCACATAACAGGCAGCCCAGGGCAGATAACTATTAATTTTCTAAATTTTTTAGGGGCCCTGCGGGTTGGATAGAATGGCCTGGTGGACTGTATCTGGCCCCTGGGCCACATTTTGCCCACCCCTGGTCAATAGCATGCGATAAACTACACCATCCAGGCCTCTACCTCCATCTGCACTGTGTGCAACAGACAGAGGTAGCCAACGGCTGCCTCCAAGTGATCCTCTGGCCATCAAGAGCCCAAAGGCACTGTCCTGCACTACAGAATCTGTCCTAACCCCTCACCCCACTCACCTGCACTCTGCCCACAGATCAGCCACTTCTGACCTATAACAGCCATGGGAGAGAATGCCTCCTGCTGTCCTGTGAATGCCACAGCAGCAGAAGTGGAGGCAAAGGTGAGGAGAAAGTGGGAAAAAGATGCGATTCCTAGCAATGCCGAGCCTTGAGATAGGCAGATCACATCAACTGCCAAGCCCTAAGCCTCCTGACACACACGCACGCATCTCCCCAAAGGGGCAACTCATGCTGCTGTTGCAAGGCCCAGGCCCTGGAACAGTCTGCTCTGTTCCTGCAGATGCAGGAACTTGCAGAAAATGGAAGTTTTCTTGCCATTTTCCAGTTGGTCTAATAAACGGTATCATTTTGGAACCAAGAGTTCTAGTTTTTTGTATGTCTTACCGGAATGAAGCTCTTTTGCAGAGGCCAGGGCTCACTCTCCTCTATGACCTTGTGTGAGGATGGGCAGCAGCAATCAGAGCAATGTGCCCATGGGTGGGGGTGGCAGTGGTAACCATGGTGGGTGGTCTGCATGTTCCTGGGGACCAAGCCAGGGCACATGTCCCTAGAGCAGTAATGGCAGGGCTCATGAAGCACTGGCCCTGGCACAGTGCAGGTGTAAGGAAAGGCCCGGAGGTATTCAAAGTCTCTGTGCCGTGTGACAGGCTTGTAGCACACAGGGGAGTCCAGGCAGCATTCAGGGCAGGCAGCAGCATTCTGCTTCCCGGGTGAGAGTGGTGTGTAGGACTGGTCCATGGAGTGGCGCCGCAGGTCCCAGCGCTCCACATCCACAGGCTGGAAGGTGTTGGACTCTGCTGCTTTGGGCCGGAAGCTAGCTAGCTTCCTATGCCAGCCAGGGTGGTGGGCTCCAGGGACAGACCGGCTGCTCTCTTCAAAAAACTTTCTCCTGTCAGCAAAGGGCAGGAGGACAGCATCCTCGGGCAGCCGTGGTGGGGATACTGGGGCATCTGGGCCCTTGGTATACACCTCAGTCTCATGAGGGCTTGGGGAGTCCTGAGGCAGGTGAGGCTGCAGCTTGTGCTCCGGAGACCACTTCCACCGGCGCCGGCCTGCCAGGGCCATTGGCTTCTCCTTGTCAGGAGGAGGTGGGCAGGGGCCCTTCCTCACAGGCTCTGGCACTGGGATGTTCCTGTCTGTCAGGTGCCTGGGGCTCCTGTTGGCCTCCTCAGTAGACGCCACATCTGGCTTGGGATTGAGGGGCTCTGGTCTGGCTCGAGCCATGCTGGTTGAGCTCCTGTCTCCTGGGCTGGGCACTTGGCTTTGCACAGGGGGAGAGGGTGCAGGGGCAATAGGGGACGCCGGCCTGGAGGGGGTGCTCTTGGAGGGCTCAGTCTCTTCCACCAGTTCCTCCCCGTGCAGCAAGGTTGAGGAGCCCTTGCTTTTCTGGAGCTGGGCTTTTGTCTTCTGGATCTCATTGCGCAGATTGGTGGCAAAGCGCTCATTCCTTCGCCGCATATGAGCTGAGCGGTGATGGGAGGGGCCCATCTTTCTATTGGCTGGCTTGCTTTTCTCATGCTCTTTCCCCTCTCTTGCCAGCATCTCAATACTGCAGCCAGGCATCAGGCTGGCAGACCACTGCAGAGCAGCTGGCTCCCCTGGCTCACCACATGGCCTCTCTGGCTCTGGGGAACACCTGTAGGGTGACTGGCAATGCCCCGCATCCTGGGCTGAGCCTGCAGAGCACTGGGATTCTGCAGCATGGTCATTAGCCCACTCCTTGGCCACAGCTGGGTCACCACAGGGCGGGTCTTTGGCAGCCAGGGGGCACCAGATTGGGCTCTGCTGCTCTGAGTGCAAAGGGGACACAGTCCACTGGTGCCCATCCTGAACAGGCAGCACCTGGGAGTCCTGGCTGTCACTGGCTACTTCCAGAGAGTGCAGCTGGGATGCCAGAAGTTGCTCAGGGGCACTGTGCCGGTGAGCCATGTGCCCTTTCCAAGGAGAAGGGGGCAGATCACCATTGGCTGTTACCTCCGCCATGGCACTTCTGTCCTGATACAGCCCATGCATCCCTTGTGGATGCTCCAAGCTCTCTCCCATAAGCTGCTCGGTGGTGCGCTGCTGCCTGTCTGGGTGGGAGCTCAGCATGTAGTACTGGTCAGCCGAAAGACGCTCCTTTGGGTAGCCTGGGCACATCCCCAGAGCCTGACCACAGGGCCCCTCGTGCTCTTTGTCATGCAGCGACAGGAAGGTGTCTGAGGTCCACCGGCCTTTGAGCTGCATGGAGTTGGGTGGGGCAGACGCACGACGTTTGTCTATGCCAGGTGGCTGCGGGTTGGAAACCCGAAGGCTGTCTCTCCTTGTGGGGGGCTGGGGTGGGATGGGTGCTTTAGAAGAGCTTGAGAAGTTGCTCTCGTGAGGGCAAGAAGATGGTCTGGAGTTGGGTGCTGGGTGGCCACCTAGCTGGTGCAAGCCAGCTCTGCCTGGGGATTCGGCCCCATCTGTGCCTGTCTGCAAGTAGCGCCCATCGTGGTGCTTGCAGGGGCCTAAGCCCTGGAGGATGGAGTCGGTGGAGGAGGTCTCCTCAGGCCGCAATGACAGGGCATAGTCCGAGGCGTTGGAGCTGGCTGAGAAGGAGCTGTAGGCTGAGTCCCTCTTGTTCTGGTACAAGCTCTGGTCAATTGGGGAGAGATGGCCTTCGTAGTAGGCCTGGCTGGGCTGGTCCAGGCTCTCCATGCTCCCAATGGAGCTGCTTTTGTCAGTGCTGCAATGGCGAGAGATCTGGTTCCACTGCAGAGACAGAGCACTGTGGGGGAAGGGGGAAGAGAGGGGACAAGCATTAGGGGCTGTCTGGCAAACACCTTCTCCTCAGCCAAACCATGTCAAGAGCAGAACCCAAGGTCCTTGGCCTACTAACTGGAACATGCCCCGTCTCCCCCCACAAAGACCAAAGTTACACCCCTCTGCTCAGCCCAGAGCATAGGGCCCTGCTGCCAGAGGCAAGGGTGAGAGGCACTGCTGGTGAACACTGGAGCCAGCCAGTGATGCTTGCCATTCTGCAAGCTGAGGTGAATATATTGTGAGCTCCAGATCCTCTGCCACTCCCTGGCCAAGACAAGGACTCCTGTGTCAGCTGCTCCACTGCAGGTACAGCACCACACAACAAACTTTAAATCACAAACATCAGGAACCAAAAGAGTATCTCACACCCTCACCAGGACCAGCACTGAGACAGAAGTGTCTCTTCCTCCCCTGCCACAGCACCACTGTCACCCTCTTACCATAGCATCCCCCCAAGATGCCACATGGGTCTAGGCTGGCATGAACGGCCCAGGAACTGGCTCCCTGGAGATGTAATCTGGTGTCAAACCCAGTTCTAGGATTTCATGTACATTAGGTCAAATGATCCCAGCAAGATAAGCATCTAAGTGTTTCTTGAAAGTGTCCAGAGTAGGTGCATGTACCACTTCTGGGGAACTCTATTCCAGGCTCTGGGGACATGGACAATAAAGTTTTTTCTTATGTCCAGCGTAAAATAGTCTTCCCAGAGTTTGTGACCATTAAACTTTTCTTTCCTTGGGATGCCCTCGTGAACCAACACTCTCTCAGCTCCTGAAACACACCCCTTACATACCTATAGGCAGCCACTAAATCCCTCCTGAGCCTTTGCTTCTCCAGGCTGAAGAGTCCCATGCCTCCCAGCTTCTCTTCATAAGGTCTGCTTTCCTGACCTCTGATCATGCATGTGGCTCTCATCTGGACTCTCTCAAGCTTCTCCACACCCTTTCTAAAGTGTGAAGCCCAGAACTGGATGCAATATTCCAGCTGCGGTCCCACCAGGGCAAAGTAAAGTGGGAAAACTACTTCCTGGGTGAGCTGGTGCAGCTCCAACCACCTTGGTGCCTCACCTTTACCCCAGCTCTGAATTCAGCCCTGGTGCCTGACCCTTCTGCTTAGTGGGAACAGAAGAATTTGTAGCTGAAGGGAGCCTGTGGGCCTTTTCACTGATGCTGGTGTGAAAGCAACAGCTGGCTGGAGGTGAGCAGGACCCCAGCAGAAAGGCATGCAGTGTGCTCTCTCCCACTCCACCACAGGACTCTGGGGTGATCTGGCATTCTTAGCCTTCCCACTTGGCCAACAGAGCTGGAATTCATTAGCTCCTTTGCTGGCAAGGAATCCTGTTCCTCCATTGTCACCACCCTTCCTGCTGAGAGCAGGATCAGAGCTCTGACAAAACAAAACCAGAGCTAAAAACAGGGAAATCTTCCACTGGGGAGAAAAAGAATCAGCCAACAAAAATCCAGAGAGCCAGGTTACTCTGCTTAGACAGATCTTGGGTGCTCAGCCCAGCTCAGAGACCTCTGCAATCCTTTAGCAATGCCCCAAAACACCCCATGTGGGAGGCATAAGTTTGGCAAGAATTGGATCCAGCAAGAGAAAGAACACAGGGAACTGGAAACAATGTGGTACCAGGCAGAAAATTCCAGGGCAAGATGAACACAGACTATAAATACTACTCTAGAGAGATGGACAATGAAACAGCCTAAAGCCCTCTATGGGACAGCAGTGACTCGGCTTTCCCTTGGACAGAACTCCTTACATACCTAGCCAGAGAGAGAGAGAGAGAGAGAGAGATGGAGAGTGCAGACAGGTACTTTTAAAGGCAAATAAACGCTTCAGGGGAAGTTGCAATTAGTGCTGCCAAGCCCAGGGAATTCAGAGGTGAAGGTCACATCCAACAGAACTCTAGAGAGGCTCAGGTCTGCTTAGGGCAGCCAGTCAGCCCCACCAGAGCAGAGACAGAAACAGTGTCAGGCATCTTCATTGGATCTGGGGCTACACATGCATTGGTGGTAACCATGTAATGATAACTAGTGCTTCAAGATGGGGCCCTGAGTGATGCTGAAGACTCAGAGGGGCTGAGGGCAGAAGGTGATGGTTGCATTGGGAAGGTGAGTTTTATAGGCAAGTGCCCCCCAGCATTGCACCCCAGGACTTAGAGTGAACAGTTAACGAGATCCCCACCCCCAGTACCCACAGAGCCTGCATGCCCCAAATTGTGACCACTATGTGAGCAGCTCCAATAAGCCTAGTCTATCTAGAATAGGTTGGAGATGGAGGTTCAGGAGCACCATGCCAATATAAGACCCCACCACGCAGGTGCCCAGGGACTCACCTGGCATCACATCCTGAGTGCCAAGACAGACTGAAGGCATCCGAGGGACAGTGCATGGTGGCAGACTCATTCCGGACCTCTGAAAACTTAGCCAGGTGCCATGAATGGGGCCTGATGACGGGCACGTTCCTCCTGCCAAAAGCAAAAACAGAATGACAAGAATGGAGAGGAAGCTGGCCTGAGGAACCAAGGCTGAAGTCACTTCCTGGAGAGCTTCCCGTCTACGCCAAGAGAGGAGGAGAGGGAGGAGGGCTCCATATCAGGAGGCACGAGGAGTTCCCTATTATGTCACCGGTTTCTTCAGGACATCCCCTCCCCAAACAGACTGGGGTGCTGAGGGCAGGAAGTTCCCTGTTATGTCACTGGCTTCTCTGGGACATTCCCCATCCCTGCCACTGAGGGGGCTCCCCAAGCCCCAGATGTCCCCTGACTGGTGACCCTTACATACAGTGTGACACTAACCCAGCCCAGCAGAAAGGATGTAGCCAGCACGAGGGAGTTGCTGCTCATCTTACAGCATGCTCTTGGACACCACAAGGGTTCAGGACCTACAATGAACCCCCTCCCCCTTCACAGCTTGGAACCACCCCTGCTGCTGCCTCTCCATGCCTACCACTGCAGTGGGTGGGGGGCAGAGATGAGCAAAGCTTCCCACTGTGGGGTACAATGGGAAGAAACTTTCTCCCACCCCCAGCAATTAGAAAAGGGGCCATCACCATATGGTTTATCCTCCCTACACCCCCCCATGGGCATTAATTAGTTTGTTGCCAAGAGTGTACTACTAACCCCTACACACGCATACATATGTGCAGGCCAGTTCTCTTTATCCCAGTACCAAGGTGAGATTTGTGATATTCAGCATATCCTTATAGCATCAACTCTCAGACACAAAGAATTCTGTACAAACTTCAGCTTTTACTTGGAAAACAGTTAACTTTCTCACTGATATTTTGGAAAACATGAGCACAAAATGCTCAGACAGCAGGAGACTGAAAAGCAGCCCCAGCTGGCAATCTGTAGGTCTGAAAATCTCAAGATTTCTCCACGGATCTCATGATTTCAAGGATCTGACTCACAGAGCTGGAAGAGCCACCCACAGGCACCCACGCACTTGCTGCACCACTCTGACCCACACCCTCTGCAGGCATGACTTCAACAGGCGGGCCAACCTGGAAAAAGCTAGCTCATGCCAGGAAGCCAAGACAGTGCCCTAAATTCAGATCTCAGCCACCTACTCTGAGAAACTGCCTGAAGCCTGGAAGCCCCAGCTCTAGAGTTCAGAGCCTGGCTCCACCTTGCCCTAGCATGGGCCTGGCACTGCAATCGGCTCTGCTGGGATGGAGCAGGCACGGAACCAGGCAATCCATCCCTGTGGTTCACAGCTCTGCACCAGCCCTGGGGGGAGCATGCCTGTTGTGGCAGGAAGCCACTTTTGTTTCTCCCCAAAATCTCTGCCCTGTGACAATGTGATTAGGATGGGCCCAGCAGAGGAGACACACCTTACCCTATTCTCTTTAGGTAACCTGAGCTGGATACATCCCTGAGGGAGGGGGGAAACCTGCTCCCTCTGCCTACCTGACTGGTATCAGCTACCTGAGTGAGGGGCATCTACCTGGTGGGCTAGAGTCTGCCCAGCAACTAGTGATATATTTCAAATTGGTTGGCCGACAGCCAACAGGTGCTGGCCTCCACTGGACCAGGTGAACGAGGTCACAGGGGCTATATAAGTTAAGACTGCCCAGGAGGAGGGGGCAGCAGCCACGTGGGGGACTTGGACTTAGAGAGGAGTTTTACCATCTGAAACTGGCTCTCTCCCTCATAACTCATGAGCTAGGAACAGCCTGCCTTCAGAGGGAATCTCCAACAGCCTTGGGATGATACTTGTGAGTAAGCTACTCGAGACCTGATTAGATATATAGCTTGCAGTAACTCAGATGCGTGATCAACTGTTTTGCTCTATGGGATTTCTGATATTGCTGTATCA
>NW_017729029.1:8493343-8503256 GCF_001723915.1 Gavialis gangeticus
AGGCACCCCTAGGGAGGCACTCGGAGCCTGGAAGGTGGTCGGGTGCAGTGAGGTGGGTGGCTCAATGCAGGAGCACCCCCTACTGGCCTGCCACATCTGTGACACGGCAAGAGGGATAGATGCTATCAAATGACAAAAGGCCTGCTCTGTTACTGCCAACCGAGGCTGAGCAACCCAGAAGCAGGTGCAGCAAGACCAGAGGCGATGGTGAAGGAGGACACAGGGTGGGGAGCAAGCTAGGCTGGCAGGAGGCAGCAGAGATCAGGGGGACTCTGCCCTGACTGAATAGGTTAGACTGCATTCCACCATATCCAGGGCCTTCCGGACACAAGGAATTGCAGACCAAGGAACAGCACACAAGGGGAGCATTGTACTGAGTCCCTTAGGTTCTTGGTTCCTCTACTCCCTACATGTATGTGCTGGACCCAGGGCTCCAGCCCAATGTGCATCGCAAAGTTGGAGTCCAGGAACAACAGGAACAGCAGCTCAGCAAGGAGCTGGATGAGTCACAGCAAAGGCAGGTTGGGGCTCACAGGCACGAGATGGACATTTTGGCCGCAGGAGTCCTGTGGGAGAGTGTGGATAGAGCTGTGAGCTGACAGCAGTCCCCTTTCCCAGAACAGCCCCCAGCTGGAGGCTTCACAGCTGAGAACCGTGCATGAGGAGGGGGCTCGTGGGAAGAGTGGCTTGAATCAGCGGATCTCAGGATGGTAGCCCAGTCCCTGGACAGGAACTAGAAAACAAGCAGCAAGCAGGCTTAGGATTCTCAGGGAGGAGGAGAGCAGAATTTCAGGCCTAGGGGGGAAGGGAGGGCAGGAAGGGGGCTGGAGCTTGGGGTGTCTATTTCTCGGTTCTGAACAGGACTCAGGAATCAGTAACCTCCTTGGAACTGTTCCTGCCTTGGCATTCAGATCATCCACTGCCAACGCAGCAGGAAGCCCTTCCTGGCATGGGAATGCCCAGGACACACACAGAGCTTGCCCCAAATCATCAGATAGGCTGAGAAGGAAGATAGTCACACAGGAAGGAGGACTGAGGGGCTCCCTCCTTCCAGGGCTTGGTGATGTCTCAAAACCTGAACATGGGTGAGCACTCCACAGGGCTCTGTTAATGGATCTGGGTCAGGATTGAGAGGCAAGAGGATGTCCGTCTGTCCAGGGGCCAGAAGAAAGGCCTGAGAGGAATCAGCAGAGCTGGAGGGGGCAGGGGGGAAACCAAGGACGGGGATTGCAGGGGCTCTTCAGGCTGAGTCTGAGGGGCCTCAGAAGAGCTGGCTGTGCTTGAGCAGGTCAGAGCTGGGATGAGAAGGGGCTGCAGGACAGGACTGATGGATGCCAGCAGACAAGGGTGCATACATGGATGTAACCAGGGTCAGGATAGCAGAGGTCTGCAGGGGCATTCAGACAGTGGTGTTGGGGCCAATGCCCATTGTGGCAGGGAACCAGCTGCTGACACTGATGGGATAATGAAACCCACCAGGCTTCCAGGCTGGCACTGAGCCAGGACAGCAGGCAGAGCCCCTCTCACCTGCACCCACTGCAGCCCCAGTGACCACCAGCAGATGCAGCTACTGGCTCCAAGGCTCCAGGGCCTGCTGGAGAGGTATAGAGGAGGAGGGATGTCAGTCTGGCAATCTCTGCCAGCTCTCAGAGGTGCTGGACAACACAGGCCTGGGCACTGCCTGTATGCTGTATGTATCATTGTGGCGACCACGAAGCAGGGAAGCAGGCAGCGCCAGCACTCAGAACAGGGCAGCAGCAGGCTAGAAGTGGAAAGGAAGCTGCTGAGTGAGGGTCAGGGCTGTGCACCGATAGCACAGCAATAACACCATGATTTATGGGCTCTGTGGGGTCAGCGCTTGGGTGTGAAGAGCAGGTCCCTGCCATGTGCTGCTGCAACTCTGCTCACTTGCACCACGAGAAACAGGAGGCCCTTCTCCTGTAGAGGAGAGGGGCAGCTGATATACCCCACCTCCCTCACAGGGGAACGCCTCGAATGGAGGCCAATTCCCAATGCAAGTCCTCAACAGAGAGCAAGACCAGGGAATAAGTCGAGGAGGCATCTACCACAAAGGCCAGGGGGGCTGGGGGACCCCAGCTTTTTCAGGGTATCCCAGTACCATGTGGCAGAGGCCAGCATCACAAGAATGGCAGCTGCACAGGACCTCTGGATGGGCGTTGAAGAGAGCAGGCAGTCTCAGACCTCTCCTGCCATGACTCTTGGGATAGGGGCAGCCTCAGCTTACATGCGCTGTAGCACCCAGCCTGAAACAGCCCCAAATATAATCAGGGCTTGATTGTCCTGGCCCAACAGCTTAACAGTACCCAGGCCCAGCTTCCAATCCCCAACCAGATAGGGCTGGTCACCCCAACACACTCAAAAGGCCTTACACAAGGGCCACAGCAGCATGCACTCCCTGGACATTTCCCCCCATGGCCTGTTCTAACAGCAGCTCGGATGGAAGTCAAGCTGTTGCTAGGGAGAAGCAGGATACAGCCTCTCTCTCCTGGCAGAAGGGATGACACCTAACAATAACAAATTGGGAGCAGAAGCTCTGCCCTCCCCACCTGGCTCCCAGGCCAGTCTCCATCCAAAGCAAATAGAGCTACTACCCAAGAGAGGTCCAGTGCTCTGGGCAGAGGACCCAGGGCAAGGTGGGGGAGTCCCCTCAAACCCAAGGGCCCCGCACTTACCATGGTGAATTCCAGGGAGCTCCAAGCTGGGCTTCCCCTGAAGCCTCAGGGTGGCAGCATCCCCTGCTACCAACTCGCTACTCTGAATCCATTAACAGCCCTGCCCTTCTTGCAGGGTACAGAGTCCAAGCCCCTCTCCTGTCCCGTGGAGCCCAGGTGCCAACAAAGAGCACCAGGGAGCCAGTGCTTCAGGGCAGTTGTTACCCACCAGGGGCCAGGGCTAGTACTACTGAGACTGATCCCAGTGCGAGGGCTCCTTGCTGGGCAGTGTGGAGCCCTGCCTCCCCAGACTGCACAGCCTATCCCCTGGTCGCTCTGGGGCGAACAGGAGCAGCCAGGAAGGGAGTGAGGAAGTGATGTTTAGGGAAGATAACAATCCGGACAGCAAAGAATTCACTATAATAATGAGAGAGAAAACAGCCAAGAGGGCTGGGTGGGAGAGGATCTGGGGGCTTCCTGGCTCCACAGTGTGGCCACAGAGGAGGAAACTAGGAGAGTGGGCAGCTCCCTGATCTACAAACATCGAGGGCATTGGCTGAAGGGCCCCTGCTGGGCAATGCTTCCGCAGGGAAGGTGGCAGCTGGGGAGCTGCAAGTGGGCTCAGAAAGAGGGTCATGGAGAGACAGTCCCAGGTCATGGGGTCAGTTCCCTCTGCCACTGCAGGCTGATGATGGCTTCCCCTTGCCAAGTCAGCAGGGGGCTGGCAGACTGGGCACAACCTTAGAATGTGGCAAGTCCAGGACACAGGCTGCCTCCCAGGGTCCCTGACTTAGGGATGATGGTTCTGGAGACCACAGGTTTCTGGGGAATCAAAGCCTGGACCAAGGGGTTCAAACCAAAATACACAGCCTGCCCAGTGGGGGCAGCAACTCAATGTATGCCCTGAAGAGGAGACAACAGAGTTGAGCAGCTTACCTCTTCTGCCTATGGTCTGGCCCCTGAGGATATGCTATGCAGACCAGAACTCCTCCAAATTAGAGGCAGGCAGGGGTGAGGAAGAGGCAAACAGCACAGGTGTACATGCCCCAGCATGCTGGAGCACCCCTGCATCAGGGAGTCTTGGGGGAGTTGTGGATTACCTGCAAACATTGGTCAGGGTGTCAAGGAATTACATTGCAACCTTGTGTTTAACAGACACTGGTAGGGCCATGCATGGGCACAGGAAGCCTGGACTCAGGACAACAGGGGGCTGTGGGTCAGCAATGAGGGGCACTAGGCAAGCATTGGCA
This sequence comes from Gavialis gangeticus, assembly GCF_001723915.1. Classification (NCBI taxonomy): domain Eukaryota; kingdom Metazoa; phylum Chordata; order Crocodylia; family Gavialidae; genus Gavialis; species Gavialis gangeticus. Next base: position 8,497,266 of record NW_017729029.1, read on the forward strand.
GCAGGCTAGGCCTGGAGGGGAATTTGCTTGCTAGTTCCCTACATCTGGCAGCCCTTCTCCCCACTCCTCTGCAGGAACCAAAATGCAGTGAACACACAAGTAAGTTAGAAAGCAGTAAATGACTGAAGCATATGACAGGGCAGTACAACATGCCCACCATGGACGTAGAGAGCTCCCACCACCAGGAGCCTTCTCTCAAGCCCTGGGGTTCAGGGCAGTCCCCTCCTCTGCTCAGTTTAGCTATGGCACAGAAAGTATATATTCAGCCTGCAGCCTTACCAAGATCTGTCCTCCCTGCTTGCTCCCTCACTACAGGGGGTAGAGTCCCCATGGACAGGAATTCAAGCTAGAGCCAGCAGTAAAGCAATGGCAGGGGCCCTGGGGACAATAGGCAGTCACTGACCAAGGGGGGCAGTCTGATCTACTCAGGGCTCAGTTGAGCCTGCCTTTGTTTGGACAGCCCCTTGCTGTGAGATCACAGCCTATTCAGTCCTGGATGGACTCTGGCTAGGGCTGAATAGGGATGAATTTTGGGGGCAGAAGAGGGGAAGTGGGAGACACAGTAGGATCTAGGCTACCACACTGGTTCAGCCACCCATGCTCTGCTGCTATTTGTAGCTTGTTTTGCTCAGACTGAAGCAGCTGCAGCCACTTCCCTACCCTGAGGAGCTGGGCTTCTGCTTCCCACAGCCTCCCCCACCAGCCCAACCTGAGCCCTTGCACAGGAAGCCGGGTGGGAAAGAACCGCAGGCAGCATGAGATCATGGGCAAGGAATTCCATAGCCAGCTTTGCCAGGTGGGAAAGACAAGGGAGAAATGGCTGGCCCAGAGCAGCCCTGTCAGCCACAACACAGAGAGTAAGTGTGCCAGGCAGAAGGCTGGCCAGGGCTCTGCAACACTGCCTGCCTCTGCTCTGGCCATAGGACCAGGCCACACCGCAGCTTATGGGCCTGGACTGGTCTGAAGTAGCCACAATGCATGTAGGAATTGTCCTCAGATGGCTGAGTTTGCTTCTATTTCACTCCATCCCAATGTCCAACCAATAGCCAACAGCCCCAGAGGGAGATGCAACACTGGAGCTTCTGACAGAGATTACCAGCTGGAGCTGGGGGCAAAGCTCGAGGGGACAGGGTGATCTGGGCTCATCTGCACTCAAAGACCCCAGGAAGACAACGGAGAACTACCTCAGAGGGGAGGGCACCGAGATCACCTAGGCACAGGCCCCAGGGAACATGACACTGCTGCTTGCCAGCCTGCATCAGAGCTAGGGCTTTGTGAGTCCATCTGTACTAGGGATCAGGAGAGTGGACAATGGACACCATTAAGCCCCTCCTTCTGAGAGAAGCCAGTGGGCAAGGCCCTCTCACTCCCGTTAGAAAGGCTCAGGCTGTGGAGCCAGAGACCACCAGTTACCCAGTCCCACATTGGGATGGTCTCAAGTGAGCCACAAGGAGTGATGGGGAACCAAGAACCAAGCTCTCCCTTCCCCTGCACAGAGCAGGGAGCTGTGGAAGGCCCAGACCAGACACCTTCCCATCACAGAGGACACTCCAACATGTGCTGTGCTGCTCTCCTGGACGAGTGAGGTCTTGGCTGAGAAAGCTCAGGGCCTTTTAGAAAGAAAAAACAGATGCACATTCCAGCCACAGGAGGGTGCCAGAAGCTAAGGCAGCGAGCCACAGGTCTAGAGAGAGCCCCAAGGCCCTGCACCACAGCTCCACACCCCCATGGCAGCAACCGTGGCAGCCTCCACACCTGGCCCTAGCGCCAAGGGGAGGGATGAGTCCACTTGGCCAAAGCTGTGACCTCAACTCTCCAATGCCAGGGTTGGTTCTTGGGTCCACACAGTCCAGCCTCACCTAGAAGCCCAACTCCTTGGTATCTGACATTGAGGAGCAAACCACAGGCAAAGACACTGCAGAGGGTGCCCTTCAGACTAAATAGCATCGAGTTCACATAACTCCTCCCTGCCCCGGGATCACTGTCATAGGGCTGTGGGGTGCCCAGGCAGAGAGGATGGCCCAGCCCAGAGCTCCCTCATACCCCATGAGCTGAGGGAGTTGGGCACCTTCTCAGCAGAGACCTGAGGAGGTTCAGCTCAGCCCCTCAGGGAGAGGTTGCAGCTGCCCTATTGCCCATGTCCCTGGAGCATCAAGTGCCTATGGAGAGGGCCAGCATGGCACTGGACCCTGGACCCAATCTGAATTCAATGCTCAATGCCCAGGCCTCTCTCCCCACTCCATAGCCATACACTTGCTCCCAGCTCAGTGGGGAGAGGGCCAGCACACACATCTAGCTCTGCTCTAGTAGCTTGGGTCAGTGTATCACTGAGGACAGCAAGACCCTCCCCGGCCTCCCACGGCCAGAATCAACTCTCAAATCATGCTGGAAGATAAGGTCACATCCCTGTGGAGGTGCAGGGGAAGCACACACAGCTTATCTTTCTGCAAGCAGAGGAGATGCAGTCTGCCCATAACACTACACCCCCCCCACCACCACCACAGTAAGCAGGAAGCCCAGTCCAGCTCATATAGCCTCCCACCCTCAGGTCACCTCCCACCTGATCCCAAACTCCCTTCTGCCACAGGATAGCAAGGCCTAGCTGAGGACAGAGTGGGACAAGCAGGCAAAGCAGAAGAGGCCCAGTCCCCACCTCTGACCCCACACACAACACGGCCAGCCCTGGATCCAGGCCCAGGCACAGGGCTCCCTACATGCAGCTGAGTCAGTGGCACAGAGGGCTCCCTCCAAAAGAATGAACAGGGCCTGTGCTTTCTGGGACAACCCCTCAGCCCCATGGTTTCCAGGGATGCTGCTGGCACAACTCACAGCATATACTACACGCCTGTCAGGGGATTGAGGGGTGCCTGCACACAGACCCACAGCCCAGCTGCCTCAGACAGCTCCCCAGTATGCCTGGGACTGGGGTAGAGATTTCTCAGTTAGCAAGACACCTGATGGCTTCCTCCATCTGTCCTTCCCTAGGGCCTGGCATTGCAGACTCAGCTTCAAGACCAAGGCTCTGTTCAACCACTGCATGCATCCCCCCCCCACATTCCTCCTCAAGTTTGACCCAGCCCAATGCCACTCTTAGCCATTTCATATCTACCTGCTCTATGCCACTGCCAGCCGGCCCTACCTGCGGATGATCATCTTCAACGTCCTGTAGGAGCCCTTGATGAGGATGAGGGCCTCCTGCCGGGAGCCATACAGAGGAGTGCCATTAATGTTCACCAGCTCATCCCCAGTCCGCATCTTCCTGGAGAGGGCTGCCTTGCCGCCATCCTCAATCTGGAGACAACACAGAGCCAGAAGATCAGACAGGCCAGGAGGCAGCGGTGCCAAGGGATCTCCCAGCTTCCTGGAGACACTACAGCTCTGTGGTGCTCTGCTACAGCTCTGACTGGCTAGGCAGGGAAAGTGCATCTGCACACTCACTGGCCAGCCCTTGCCCACAATGGCTGAGGTCAGGTGCTCAGACAGGCATGTCAGCAGAGTCCAAGCCCAGATGCTTGGTCCCACATTACCAGGGCTCCCTCCATCCTGACATGACAAGCCCCAGCATCCAGCACCAGTGCAGTCCCCTGACACTCCCAACACACACACGCCTCCCTGCCCCAATACCAGCACAACATACAGCATCACCCCTGCTCCCTCCCTTCTTCCCAGGCCCAGCTGGGGACAAGATAATTGATCTCCTGGGTTACAGGGAGCTGCCCCTTGGATCGCCAATGCCCACTGTGCGTAGACACCTTCCATCCAGCAGAAGGGCTCAGCTGGCCAAGGCCAGGAGGAACCAGGATGACAGCAACCCCTACCCTGTTGCAGAGCCTCTGAGCCAGCCTTCCAGACAGACCCTGCTCGGTGGAGAGGCTAGAGGCACCACTGCATTAGCCATGGAAACCCAAAGCCCTGCAGGGACACTCTAGTCCTATCTCCATGTCCCTTCCCTTGCTTCAAGCACTCAACTGTGTGGAGCCAAATCAAGGATGGAAAGAAGCCACACAAACCCACCATGCATCCACTTTGTCTACAGGAAGGTGCTAGCACATCAGGAAGTTAAAAGGGCACAAGCAAGGAGCAGCAGAGCATGTCATGCACCTCCCCACATCCACCAAGCCATGCCCAGAGCCCTTGTCCACCCAGGAGCTGACTGGGTGAATGCTGGGGAGCCATTCCTGGGATGCTTCAGCTGGCTCTGATGGGACAGGCTGCTTCCACTTCTTTCCCTCACTCACAGCCATTCAGGACCAAGAGAGCCCCTGAGAGCTCCACCTGGCTCCAGTCACCATCCAGCAGGGCATGCCAGGCCTTTACTATGTCTAACTGTTGCACAGATTCACTTACCATCTGTGCTCTAGTAAGCGGGAACATAATCTCATCTCCAGGCCAACTAGCCAGCACTGTTAATTAACACAGCATGCTTGGAAGGGAGGGAGAGAGGAGCAGGAATCAGAGCTGGGTCTCCCCAACCCCCAGCACATCCCCATGGCCACTCCTCCATGTGGTCTGGAGGATCTCAGCTCGGTTCTAAGGGGACAATTGTCCACACCACAAAAGCCACAATTGGCCTCCCCAGAACAGGCAGCTGCAGCAGAGTCAAGGCCCAGACAGCTCTGCCACAAGCTGTTCTAAGACTAGGCCTGTCAATCCTGCACCAGACGCTGCTGTGACAGGCATGTTATGAAAGAGAGAGAAAGAACCTCCGCTTAGGCAGGGGTGTCAAACTGGTTTGCCCCCCCACGGGGCTGGATCTGGACCACAGGGCTCCTTGAAGTCTGGATCTAGATAAGGAGCATTAGGGAGCCACAGGGTCAACACAGCTACTGCTCACCCCCTGCCATCAAAATGAGTCTCCAGAAGGGCTCTGTACCCTGAATTTCAGCAGTGGGCCCTGTCCCTGAATTCCTGCCCCCTCCAGGAGCCCTGCAAACTGGATCCAGTCCATGGGCCATACATTTGACACCCTTGCACTGAGCAAAGGGAATCATCCTGATAAAGCGTCATAAGAGGCTTGTGACAGGGGTGGCTCATACGAGGAAACAATTTCTTAGAAAGAAATTTCACTGGTGGATCAGATCCCCTGGCCATGTGCTGCAGCAGAGAACAGTCACAGACATCAGGTGGTTGGGAATGTCATGGCCCTGGCAGAGCTGAGCTGACCCCTTGTGTCAGCTGGGCTCTGCTCGTGGTTCAAAGAGAAGCAGGGGATGGGGCCTCTTCATCTGGCCAGTGCTGCCTGCTCTAAGGTGCTGTGGATACTCTCATTAAACCCCTCTCCTGGGCCCAGCCTCCTGAGCCCTGCCCCAGGAAGGCTCCTGATTGCATGCTCTGCTGTGCACTGTGTACAATACCTCCCGCCTGCTGCTGGGACAGGGGTTAATAGAGACCAGATGAGGAAGGATGGATTTAATGACTGTGGCATAAACAGAGAAAACAAAAATCAACAGCCTCAGTGGGTTCAAAGAGTGAAGTGATTCATAGATTTCATAGACATTAGGGCTGGAAGGGACCTGGAAGATCGAGTCCAGCCCCCCCACCCAAAAAGCAGGAAGTCAGCTCGGGTCATAGGACCCCAGCAAGATAAGCATCTAATTTACTCTTGAAGGTGTTCAATGTAGGTGCTTGAACCATCTCCAATGGCAGGCTGTTCCAGACCTTGGGGGCTCGGACAGTAAAGAAATTCTTCCTTATGTCCAGCCTGAAACAGTCTTGCAGTAGTTTATAACCGTTCGACCTTGTCATCCCTTGGGGCGCTCTGGTGAACAAACGTTCCCCCAGGTACTGGTGGTCACCCCTGATAAACTTACAGGTGGCCATCAGATCACCCCTGAGCCTGCATTTTTCTAAAGATCCCCCTGGTTCTCAGCCTGTCATCATAAGGTCTGTTTTCCTAACCTCTGATCACGTGTGTGGCTCTTCTCTGGACTCTCTCAAGCTTCTCCACATCCTTTTTGAATTGTGTAGCCCAAAACTGGATGCAGTACTCCA
>NW_017729029.1:8503352-8515291 GCF_001723915.1 Gavialis gangeticus
AAGGCCACAATTGGCCAGTTTTGCCAAGAGGTGATCATGGGATACCAGATCGAAGGCTTTTTTGAAGTCAAGATATATGACATCAATCTCTTCTCCATTGTCCAGGTGATAGGTCACCTGGTCATAAAAGGAAATGAGATCGGTCAAGCAAGACCTACCTGCAACAAACCCGTGCTGGCTATCCCTCAGGATGTTGGCATCGGTCAATCCATTAAGGATGGCCTCTTTAATAAACTTTTCTAAGACCTTCCCCAAGATAGAGGTCAGGCTGACAGGCCTATAGTTAGCTGGATCCACTTTCCTCCCTTTCTTGAAGATTGGCACCACATTGGCCTTCTTCCAGTCTTTGCGCACTTCCCCACAGCTCCAGGAGTTCTTGAAGATCCGTGCCAGGGGCTGGGCTATGATGCTCGCCAGCTCCTTGAGTACCCTGGGGTGTAGATTGTCAGGGCCAGCTGACTTGAAGGTATCCAGCCTCTCAAGGTGTTCCTTCACAAGGTCAGCATTAATGGAGGGTCTCCCTCACCTGGACCTGCCTGTCCTGTGGTGGGCATGCACCAGATTCGGCCTGCCCTAGAGCCACCCCAATGCCTGCCAGTGGAGGAGAAGATTGAGCCCATTGTGCCCATTCACCATGCCCATACATGTTAGGCAAGCTCAGGTAGCTGTTTACTGCTGGCAAGAAGACAGCCTCCTTGGAACTGTGTGCCAGGAGCAGGGCTGCTCAGGTGCAGAGCCGTGCTCTCCTGCTTGCAGAGGACATCAGGTACTGGAATTCCTTGCCCTGCCAGAGCTTTGGATTGGATCCCAGACTGTGGCTGCCAACAGTACCAGAGACAAGGGCAGACAGTAGGCTTTAAGCACCCAAGCATTGTTCCATGCCCTTTCCCTAGCTGCCTGCCTCCTGCTGCTCTGCACTGAGCTGGTGCTGCCCACAGACACGTGCCAGGGTCAGGGTTAAGGCATGGGCCCCAGGTATCCACCCCGCAGGCATCCACATCCCATAATTTCACTGGGTCTGTGATTTGCCAGCAGGGGAGACCCAAGCTAAACCCATCCACAGAACAGTCAGCAGCAGGGACAAGCCCCAGCCTCAGCACAGCCTGGCATGTGACAGCCTGAGACCAGCTAACCCCCCTCCAAGAACTGCACACATCATAGCCCTGCCTGATGCCCTTGCCCCCTCCACCCACCAGCCATGCCCTCCACACAGTGCCCTCTGCAAGTCACAGACAGCTGACTCCGGCACCCATGACTGATACCCCCAAATGGCTTTAACCTCTTCACTGCTGAGGACCCCCATGTGCCCCATCACAGCCACTCCCTTGGGCAGATGGTAGAGGGGTCCCTCCGCCTACTGACCACATGACATTGCTCCGTTATCCATAGGAAGGGCCGTTTTTCACATCCCCAGCCCCCAACCCCAGGGGCAGCTCCCAGGCCCCACCTCAGCCCAACAACCTGAGAGCTCCTTTCTGCATGCTCCTGTCCATGCAGGGCAGCCGGGGCACTAACCAGCTCCTGCTGCCTTCCACAAGGTCCCGTCCTTCTGGTCGAGAGATGCAGCTAAATTCCAAAGCGGAGGCGATAGTTGGGATCGGCCTCTCTGGGATCAGAAGCGTTATGCCAGTCTCTCGAGTGAAGCACCAGACAGAATGAGACACTCCTGCCTGGGGTGCCCAGCGCTTGAGAAGGGCCAGACCGGAACAGGGGAGCACTGAACCGAGTAACCCAGCTGGGCTTGGCCTCCCTCCCCCGCCCCAGTCACATGAATTTCTTAGCAAATAAAGGGAGCAAAAGAAAAACGTCTCTCCCTGCAGATTCCTCAGCGGGTTCTGGACAGCACAAGCCTTTGTGTGGCTGAAATGCCAGGCTGGTGTCCGGAGCCCCCTCTCCAGCCAGTCCCTGCCCATGCCGTCAGCACATTCACACATGCCATGCAGCAGCAAATGCTGGGGACATTATGGCAGCCAGTGGGCAGGTCTGGGCTCCGTGGGGGAGGGGAGCTAATCCTATCTGCTCTAACCTGCTAGCCCAGAGAAGCCAAAAATGCTACAAGGGCATGCTCTGGAATGGATCATAAGTCTTGCTTCACTTCAAACAAAAACCCCACCACTGGAAAGCACTGCCAGGATCAGCACAGACTGGCAGAGAACAGGCTTTGCAGAGTAGATCCCCATCATCTCCATGGCAGGGCAGTGCCAGGAGCCACAGCATTAAGCTACCAATGCTGTATCTGTTCTTGGCAGGAGACCAAACCAAGCACTCAGACACACCCTGATATAGGAGTCCCCCAGAAGGGCAAATCATACCCAGTAGTGTGCTGAACAGTCTGATACCTGATAGGGTGTTGGCAAAAGCAAAGCCCCCCACCCTCCAGTGCTGATGCAAAGGCCCCAGGCCGGAGGGAGGGAATCAGGAAGTTCAATGCTTGAGCCCAGAGCTTGGAGCCGAATGGGACAGAGGAGAACCAGATACATAGATGCATCCCTGACACAAGGGAGCTCATAAAAGGTTAACTGTCTCAAACCAGCAGAGCTCCACAGAGACACCCCTGAGAAACAAGGTAGAGCTGTCCAGTCATATTGAGAGCCAGCCCCTGAGTATTGTGCCCTCTGCCACTAAAGTCTGGGCAGGCAGAAGTAAAAAAAGGATCCGCATCAAGCCTCAAGTACAGAGTCAGGTTTGCTTCCACATGCACCCCAAGATATGTGCACCCTACAAGTCCAGCTCATTGTGCCAATGCTGCCATACCAGACTGTGTCTAGTTCCAATACCCAGGCAGACTGAGCTCTCAGAAGCAGGGTGGCCAGTGGAAGCTTGGCGGCAGGGGGAGCCGGAGGAAAAGCAAGGGCAGCACTGGACCCCTGGCTAAGCCAGGTGGGACATCTGACAACCGACACCCATGACAAAGCCAACTTGCTAAATGGGTTCTTTGTGTCAGCCTTTCACCAGTCCCAAGGGACGCCTTTGCCCATTACAGGACAGGAAGGCCTGGGTGAAGCAGATACCTTACCCTCCATCAATGCTGACCTTGTGAAGGAACACCTTGAGAGGCTGGCTACCTTCAAGGCAGCCAGCCCTGACAGTTTACACCCCAGGGTACTCAAGGAGCTGGCAAGCATCATAGCCTAGCCCCTGGCACCAGTCTTTGAGAACTCCTGGTGCTCCAGTGAAGTGCCCGAAGACTGGAAGAAGGCCAATGTGATGCCCATCTTCAGGAAGGGGAGAAAAGTGGATCCAGCAAACTACAGGCCCATCAGCCTGACCTCTATCCCAGGGAAGGTCCTAGAAAAGACTATCAAAGAGACCATTCTCAACAAACTGGCCAATGGCAAAATCCTGAGGGATAGTCAGCATGGGTTTGTTGCAGGTAGGTCCTGCTTGACCAACCTTATGTCCTTTTACGACCAGGTGACCTATGACCTGGACAAGGGGAAGAGATTGATATCATATATCTTGAATTTAAAAAATTCTTCAGTCTGGTATCCCATGATAATCTCTTGGCAAAACTGGCCAACTGCAGCCTCAGCTTCTCCACAATCTGCTGGCTGGGGAATTGGTTACGTGGTCAGACCCAGAGGGTGGTGGTTGACGGAAGTCAATCGTCATGGTGCCCTATGACCAGTGGGGTCCCTCAAGGCTCTGTCCTTGGGCCTATATTGTTCAACATCTTCATTAATGATGTGGACATTGGAGTCAGAAGTGGACTGGCCAAGTTCGCCAATGACACCAAACTTGGGGTAAAGCGTCCACACCGGAGGACAGGAGGGCAATCCAGGTTGGCCTCGACAGGCTCAAGAAATGGGCAGACAAAAACCTGATGGCATTTAACACCAAAAAATGCAAGGTTCTCTTCCTTAGGAGGAAAAACCCACAGCATGCTTATAGGCTCGGCAGTGCTACACTGAAGCACTTTGGACGAAAGGGACTTGGGGGTCATGATTGACCACAAGATGAACATGAGCCTTCAGTGTGATGCTGCAGCCAGTAAAGCAAGCAAAATGCTGGCTTGCATCCATAGATGCTTCTCGAGCAAATCCCAGGATGTCATTCTTCCATTGTACTCGGCCATGGTGAGGCCACAGCTGGAGGACTGCATCTAGTTTGGGGCTCTACAGTTCAAAAAAGGACGTGGAGAAGATTGAGAAAGTGCAGAGGAGAGCCACACACATGATAAGAGGTCAGGAAAACAGACCTTACTATGAGAGGCTGAGAACCATTGGACTCTTCAGCCTGGAAAAGTGCAGGCTCAGGGGTGATCTGGTGGCTGCCTATAAGTTTATCAGGGGTGACCACCAGGTTCTGGGGGAATGTCTGTTCACCAGAGTGCCCCAAGGGATGACAAGACTGAATGGTCACAAACTCCTCCATGACTGTTTCAGGCTGGACATAAGGAAGAACTTCTTTACTGTCCAAGCCCCCAAGGTTTGGAACAGACTGCCGCTGGGAGTAGTTCAAGCACCTACCTTGAACACCTTCAGGAGACATTTGGATGCCTATCTTGCTGGGATCCTATGACCTCTTCTGACTTCCTACCCTTTGGGCAGGGGGCTGGACTTGATGATCTTCTGAGGGCCCTTCCAGCCCTAATGTCTATGAAATCTAGGGGCAAGATGGCCAGCAGGGGCAAGCTTCCTAAGGACAACAGCCCCAAGAAACAAGGTTACTGCACATACCACTGTGCATGAGCAACTATGTCCACAGCCCAGAAAAGAACAATAACATACAGAGAAGCTCTGACTAAGTCACGTGCAGTTTCAGAATCTCTCCACTAACAATGACCAGTTTCTCCAGTCACAATCACAGTGCTGAACACAGCTAGGTCATCCCCACAGCACAGGGCACACTGGCTGCACGCCTGATAAAGTGAGCTGCTGCTTACAAAAGCTCCTGTATCTCTGACCTTGTTAGTCTACAAGGTACAATTCTACCCTGCCTTTAGCCTGTGCAGCAGGAGGCAGCCTGGAGAGGCTGGGGGACTCCATGCAACTGCAAACTGCATTGCACCTCCTCTGCTGCTCATGGCACAGGGGCTCAGAATAAAACCTGGGGCCAGGACTGGAGTGCAGGAACTCCTGGGTTGGGACTTACAGTATGGATCCTCATGCTGGCAGCTAGGGCTTAGAGGCACCACACACAAATACCCAGTACCTGGGCAGAGGGCTCAGTAGGACTTATCAGACCCGGAGCATGCCTGGATGCTGGCAATGGGGGCAAATCCCTAAGTCTTGGAAATATGACCTAACTGTCCCCAAAAGGCTCAAATATGGAACACAAATGAAAGACGTACATTTGATCTTAATCCCATAATTTTTAGAGGGCTTGGCTTGAGATCTAGATCAGTCTGGGCTGGTGATACTGAGTTAAACCTCCAATTCCTACACCACACCTATTTCCCTCCTCAGGAAGAACGTGTGTGTACGGAGGAGGGAACACTGTGTGGCTGTCATCCATGATGAGAGATGTAATCCAGCCACAAAGCAGAATGGGATCAGAAAGCCCCTGAACTACAACTCCCACAGTGCCCTCATGTACTTCAATACTTCAGTTTTCCATTTGTCCACTATACATCCAGATTTCCTGCAGAAGTGGCACTTGTGAAAAAAAAAACACCTTCACTAATCCACAATCTCTTCATGGAAAATTTCTGACCATCCCTATACTCCTCTCTCTCTTCTCCCCCATCCTAGAAACCAACACTGAACCTTCCAGCCATGTAACTAAAGAAGTGGTGACAATTCCCAACTACAGGATGAGCTGACAAAGGCTTGTCTAACACAACAGCTAGCTTGAAACAGAGCCAGGAGGCAATGTCCAAAGGCCCAGTGCCCTGCTGCCATCATTTGCCATATCTGGAGAGGCACTGGCGAAGGCCGAGTCCTGCCACATAATATCCTTCAGCTTCAGGAAGAGGCCTGTGCTGCTGAAGCAGAAGGCCTCTGGTTCTATTTCCTTGGGTACCCAGAGGTGGATGAGGCCGCGTCCCAGAACACTGCAGTATAGCATGGAGAAGACACAGCTATCCTGCATTGGGTTTCCAACAGTCCCAGTCTGGCATGGGCATGGAGAGCTCACTGCAGGCCCAGATAGCTAAACAGGCTGTGCTCTATCTCAACATGACATTGAGATGGATTATCAGCGACAGCTCATTGCCATGATGGAGCCCAACCTGCCTAACACCCTCTCTGCAGTGACTCACGAAGATGAGCTGTTTGACTCACTTTACCCAGTGGGGAGCCTGGGAAGTGGGTTAAGGCAGAAGCTCTGGGTCAGGGCAACCTAGCTCACTCCAAGGGCCATGGCACAGTGGCAGAGGAATGCCAGGCCACTGAGGAGTTCCCATCTGAGTCTGGAGCTTCCAGACTGACCCATGCCTCCATGACCAGCACACGTACAGCAGGGTGAGAACAGACTCCGTTTGTTCCCACTGGCTGTCTCCCAGGCTCATCCCCAAATGGATGTGGCTGAAGCTGAAGATCCTTCTATAGTTGATCAGAGCTGTGCAAACAGGCAGGCTGCCTGTGTGGGGCTGGGGAGCAGGAGCCTGCAGCAGGAAGAGGGCAGCTGCAGTGCAGGGCTGAGCAGAGACCAGCACCATGAGGAGCACTTCCTGAGGAGCTGTTCCACAGAGCCTCGAGGCAAGGAGCTTGGCTGGAGGACTCTTGAAGAATAAAGGTCTCAGGTGCTGCCAACTTGGATCCAGGGGCACAGACTCGCAGCATGCCTCCTACCAAGCAACTGTGCCAGCCTCTGCACAAATGCCAGCAACCCTAGAAGCCCAGGTCTCCCATCCAAGCTTTCACCAGCCCTGACCCCACTTAGCTACCAAGACCCAACAAGTGCACAGCCCAAAGCACTACAGCTGAAGCTTTCTTCATAAGTAAACAAGGTTATTTGGGAGTGGAGGAAGCAAGATATATTCTTCATCACTTCCTCCCTCGCAGCATTGGCCCCTGTTCCTTCTCAAAACAGCTCATCCCACCCTGCTCTCCCCCTCACCCCTGGAATACGTGGTCCTCCTCTGGCAACTCCAGGGCACACTCACAGAGCTCAGCAATTTGCTATGTCAGCGCATATTTATGACAAATGCCAACAAGAAGCAGGTTGGGGCTTTGGGAAGGAAAATAAATATTACTCCAGTTCCCAGCACTGGGTTCTTCGTGTCTTGGGCGCGTTTCTGAAATAGAGTCCAGATGAGGAGATGGCCGGCACATGGCCCAGCCCAGCCCCACCACAGAGAGCACTGTGCACAACCGAGCCCCTCATTCCTCAAATCCCATTTGTGGGACTGGGGAGGGGGGCCTGTGGGCAGGGAGGGTCTCTGAGCCTGGAGGAACAGGGCTGGAGAAAGGGAGCAGGGAGGATGATGCAGAACAGCTGCACCAGCCAATGCAAACTAAGCCATAGTGAGCACAAGCCCTGTGTGGTGGGGGTTTAAGAAGGGCATTCTGGTGACACCCCCAAATGCCCAAGAACATGGGGTTGTGGTTATGCCATTCTGTCCCTTCCGCTTTCTGTCTACCTCAGGAGCAGGGACAGCAGCCACACCAGTTTCCCCCAGTGCAGCCCAGACAAGAGACCTCAACCCAGCTTGAACCACCCCCAGCTGTGTGACCACAGAAGCCTAAGGACAAACGGAAACACCACTTTTAGAGGTCAAACTGGAATGGGGGTCACAGCTCCATGGGGCCAGAGCAGAGTGTGATGCACCACAAACTCCAGGGAGTTTCAATACTAAGCACAGCAAAGCAACACCCAATGTGGAGCGAGTCAAGGAAGAAGCAGCCAGCCAGGGAGATGGGCACATGGGGAGTGCAGAAGCAGGGCGCTGCCAACCAGCCAGAACATGCTCACAGACCAAAGCATCCCCAGTTATGACCACACTCCTGAAGAGCAAGGTGCAAAGACCCCTTGGAAGCTGCTCGAGCTGGTACCGACGTGTACAGGGGATGGAATTCAGCACCATCTCACTGGGGCATCTTCACGGGACATTGGATTTACTCACCTTTCCAAGCCTATATTGCCAAAGGGAGGTGCCAAGGAAGTGGCACTGTCCAACAGCCTCACCACTCCCCAAGAACAGCACAGCACCAGCCCAAGTGCAGGGGAAGCATGTGGAGGAGCAAACTGAGGCACAGACAAAGGTCTTAGAGGGAGAATCCCCCCTTGCTCCTTGGCCTGCCTGGGGACACACTTGAGGGCACTCCCCCCAACCAGGATGCCTGCCCATGCTTGAGGCCCTCCAAAGATTTCACATCTGCTCTCCATCATGCAGCGTATCTAGGGTGAGGGGCAATGACCAGTCCCGTAGGAGAAGGCATGGAGCCCTAGGCTGCAGCGGCAGCAAGGGCATCCTAGCCACCTCGTGGGCAAGTGGGACGCTGGATGGCTGAACTGCAGAAAGAGGTGTACACACAGCATTTGCTCTGAGAGTAACTGAAGGCATTTCAACCTAGAGTTGTCTATGAAGCCATCCTGTCCAGCCCTGTGCTCTAGCCCAGGGCTCCCAAACACGAACAACCCTCCCAGACCCACTGAGCTCCCAACCCTGTTTTAGCTGATGTCCATCTGTGCACCAGATCCAGCAGGGGATGACTAGTGCCCTGCTCTAGTCACCAGCCCAGTGACTGGCCGAGACCTCACTGTCTTTTGCCACTGGGCACTAGGGGCATTCTGAACTCAGAAAGGCATCACAGCAGATAAGCCAGTGCGGGCACAGAAACACCCCCCCACCCCCAGCTGTACCTGAGGACAGAGAGCGAAAAGAGTTGCATAAGTTTTACCTCAGCAGCAGCCACTAGCAGATCCCAGGAGTCCTGGCTCCCCATCCACAACATTTAGGACTTCCAAGAGCTATAGACTGGGTTTCATCTTCTGATGCCCTTCCCAAGAGCTCCACCCTTACGCTAGGAGCCCTGCACATTTCAGAAGGGGGTGGAGGGAGGTGGTCCCCCTGCATCATCCCATGATCAGAGTGGGCATTGAAGCAGGACTCCTGGGTTCCAGTCATAGGGTGTTTCCTCATCCCCACCCCCCATGCTGGCATACACACCTGGCTCTGCTCTCTCTTGCTTCATCTCTCACACTGCAGCACAGAAGATAGGCACAAGCCTCCCTCCTCCATGCCAAAGGCATCACTGTGGGCAGAGCTCAGATGACAGCCAGGTGCTCAACGAAGGGAAGGGCCAAAGTGTGGGAGACCAGGGACAATCCGAGACAGCAGTGCAGGCCAGGGCCATCTAAAGGATTTGGGAATACCCAGGGCAGGAGCATGAGTGCGCAGCATGAGCCACTGCATGCACACACAGATGCCAGCAGCAGGCTATGTCCCAGGCCCTGGATCAGCTCGTCCTGGCTCTGCTCCGCTCCATCACTACTTCTTGCACTGAGGGATCACAGAAAGCACCAGTGCTAATCCCACCACTGGGAAACCAGGTAGAGGCTTCCCCTTCCAAACAGGAACAAGGTGAAGCCACCCAGGTGAGAACCCATATACAGGCCCAGGCATCCTGATGCACATGGCTGTGCTGACTGTCCACACACTCCAAATTGGCATCATGGGGGTGTGAGCACCTACACTGGAACAGGGGTGCCAGGTGCAGAACCCCTCCCCTCCCCCCCGAGTTGACCTCCAAAGGCCTGGGCAGCACAATACAAGAACCCTGTGTTAGCATCACCTCTTCCCCAGGCTCCACTGCCCAAGAGCAAGAGGCACAGGGTCTCTGCTGGTCTGAGCAAGGCAGTGCCTGAGCCTTGATGCCATGTGAGCTTGAGAACTGCTTGCACCAGGTGCGGGAGCAGCCCAAAGTCTCACATGTGGGGGTCGCCATGCACTCTGTGGCTGCATGGGCAGAGCTGAGGAGCACCCAGGGGCTGCTGCTGGCTGGCAGCTGCCAGACACTGCCCTGGCCAGAGCTCCTACTGCAGAATTCCAGCCCTACGCAGGCCCCAGACACTGGGTGAAGACAAAGCTAGCAAGGGGTGGGGCAGCAAGGGGGGCAGGCAAGCCTATTGCTCTGCCTAGCTCCTGTCCTCCCTTCAGCACTCCCAGCTGCTTGCAGAGACCTCTTCCCCTCTCCTGCCTTCTGTCCGTTGTTTCCCATGTGCAGGGGCCAGCTGTGTCCACCAGATTCTAGTGCCAGTCCCAGCCTCTCCTCCTGGGCTCAGGCTGTATCCATTGGACTACAATGGAGGGCAAAAGACCAAAGACCCTGCCGGGTCCTCATGCTACCCAGCCCATGCTTACAGGGGTCTCAGTCCCATATACTCTCCCCCACAAATTAAACATCCAAGCTGTACAGGCCCCCAAAAGGTAAGGAATCTCTGCTTCTGGGGCTCGGCAGATAGGAGCCTCTGGAAGACTCGCCCTGTCCTCAGCTTGCTGGAGATGGGGGGATGCTGCCCCAGGTGGCAGGGGATCTGCCCATGGCTCTGAGACCTCAGACCCATGCAGTGAGAGGAGAGAGCAGCAACAGCAGCAGCAGCAGGAAGGACACAGTAAACAAGCTGTGTCTAGACGCCAGGCTGACTTCATCGCACAGTGTCTCAATGACTCCTCAGTGCTCACTGGAAACCGGGTAATTCAATTACAGCGAGTCTCAGCAGCAGCCTGGGGGCTCGGCATCCCAAGGAGAAAGCGGCTTTTTTCTGATGGGGGTGGGTTTCAGAGAGGAGCTCGTGCTGATCCCCTCTGCCCCTCCCGGCAGCCCTGCAGACTCGGCAGCATGAAACAGTCAAGTGCCCCAACTATTTCTGGTGGGAGGGGCGTGGGAGGGGAAAGAGTTGCTGAAAGGCTCTTTCTGTGCTGGATGTGGATGCCTTGGAGCAGCCAAGAGATCCCAGCTGCTCAACCATCAGCTGGGCGGAGGATGGAAACACAGCACAGCCCCAGCACAGTGCTAGGAGGTGCTACACTGCTGCCTTCCCAAAAGAGACAGGCTGAAGTTGTGGACGCAGGTATGAGCTAAAAGAGCCACATGACACTTTTCAGTCCCAAAACTTATCATCACAACTACCCTCCAGTGTGGGCTGTCCTTTCCTGAGCCTTCAGTCCACCCTGCAATTTGGTCAGCTTATTCACATCCTGTCCTAACCTGATGTGCAGCGTTGCTGTGGGCTGTTCAACAACTGTTGCCTTGCACAGCAGAGGTGGCTGCATTTCAGTGACAAATGAATGGATCTTTCGTCCTAATGTGAAGCGCTTTGGATTCTTGTCTGAAGGACTCCCATAACCCTGAGTTACCAAGTTAGCAGGTCACTTACCGGCTCATACCACATCCTTTTTACCCAGAGCAGCCACTGCCTTGACAAGCCCCAAAAGGTCATTGAAGAAACACCCATCAGAGGGTTTTTCCTGACTAGCCAAGCCCTGAGCCAAGCACGTACCATGCAGTGGAAGGGACCCTGCCTCAAGTCACAGAATCAGAGAAAAGTAAGACCATAAGGGGCCCCCAGAGGTCACCTAGTACAACCCCCAGCTTGAGGCAGGATCACCCTTATCCAAAGCATCCCATGTCTTAAGTCCTTGTCTAACCCATTCCTAAAACTACACAATCCACCCTCTTGCACAACCACAAGGCACACTGCCCAAGGACACCAAAAGCACCTGATGTGTCACAGGTAAAGCAGGGGGACAAGGCCAGTCAGTGTCCCACTGCTGCAAGTGTTATTAAAATGCACTCAAGATCCAAGGAAGAGGGCCATGCCCCCCACTACAGTGAAAGGCAAACCTTTCCCAAGTCTGTACCAACTTGACTATGGAGTAAAATTCCTTTCAAATCCAAATGTGGCATTCATCTGACTGAGCAGATGGGACAGACCGTCTAGCCAGGAACCTCCAGGTTTAAGTCCCAGCAGGAACACTGGCACACCCCAGCCAAAATCCCCAAACATGACTGCAGCCAAAACCAGTCCCCACACCCTGTTCCTCATCCCCC